>NC_056744.1:1295635300-1295965300 GCF_019279795.1 Protopterus annectens | reverse complement strand
CAGAGGGGGTACCCATATGAAAGGTTAAAGAGTATCTTGGAAGAAATAATGTTGGTCAAAATGGACAGGTTTCCACCTATCTTAATCAATGGGTTTACTCCTAAAAACAACGTTACTATGGATAAAAAGATGGGTTGTGCCTTCCCTGTTCCCATCAGCTTAGATTCCCATAGGGTCAAACAAGTTATTTCCAATAACTGGAAAGTAATTCTAGGTAACAGTGATTTAGTCAGGGTTATAGGTGACCACCCCAATTTTATTTATAACAAAGTAGTTAGTGTCAAATCCATTTTAGAAATTGGTGAACATAAGAGTGTCAGAGGGCCTGTGGACACCTATCCTTGTTATGACTGCAAACAATGCAGGTTCAGAGATTCTTCAAAAAATGTATATTTTCCTCACATTCAAAAAATGGTGACTAGTAAAGCTAGATTTAATTGTAAGAGCTGTGGAATAGTTTATCTTGCAACTTGTTCTACCTGTCACAATTTTTATTGTAGGAAAAACTGTTAGAGCACTTTACAAAATAATTTATGAACATCGTTTGACTATTAGAAATAAGGATGTTAACAGCGTTCTAGCCAAACATGCTATGGAATGCCTTAATTTTAAGAAATTTCTATTTGTTGTCTTGTATTTCTTTGATCTGTCACCTTATGTAACTAAATATAATAATGCTCTTGAGATTAAAGAGTTAAAATGGCAAGTATTTTTAAAAGCTGATCAAATTACTGGGTTGAATGGCACTTTAAATGTGAAGTCCCTTTTAAATGATAGATTGTATTATTAACATTAACTTTTAAGAGAAATGACATATTCAAGTCAAAAACATCATTATATGTGTACATTTATATGTATATATCGATATAAATATGTATTTCTTTAAATATGTATATTTATTGGAAATTATTTCTAATTTAGGGTATTGGAAGCTATTGGATGAATAATTTATTTATTTGTATTTAAATGGGTAATTGAAAATGTCTTTTTGCCATGATTTTCCTCCTTCTGTTATACAATCTAATGATGATGCGATTCTATTAGGGTGGCTTGTTGTTTGAGTTAGTTGTTCTGTATTTCTTCCTGGAGGGCACAACTGCCTCTATGCAGCTATTAACATGCTTGTATAGGATTTCTGTGAACAGTTTCATGTAGGCAGCAATGTTCTCAGGGTTTATGGGGGTTGAAAGTTTGCCAGTTTATAACTTAATAGTAGGAAGATAGCCTTAGAGTAGTTCTTGAATATCCCACGGTTAGCTGGGGTTCCACGTTTGGGTTAGATGGTGAGTTTAAATATAGGTTTAATTATATGGTACGGGATTCTTGGGTCACTGAGGGGGATCTATAGCTTGCAAGGAAAGAGTATGAGATTTTGCCTATGGTGATTTGAACACAGAGAAGCTCAAGTGGGTTGCTCTGTTTGACCAGCCTTGAGTTTTTTTTTTTTTTGTATAAATCAAGACACCTCTGCCTTTAGTCCCTGTCTGTGTATTAGCTGAACTAAATGTGTTGAAGGCATAATAGCCTTCCACTCTCATGTGCTCTCTTTGGCTTTAAACCATGTCTCAGTGACTGCACAGATGTCAGCATTCTCTAGGGTGAAGCTGAGAAGCAATATGTCATTACCAATATCTCTAACTGTAATCTGGTAGTAATTCTATATTACAGGTTTGCGAGCTTTGGATCCCTCTGGTTCAAAACCTCCTATTGTGACTCTACAAATCTGTAAGACCTTCCCAGTTAAGTTTGTTAACCCAGTCAAAATCAAAAGTCTGTCTTGCATAGTACTCATACCATAATGAGTGGCTTCAGAAATGTTTTTAGCAGAATCACCACTATACTCTCATCAAGGCCGGCCTTTGGTCAACTGCTGCCCTAGACAAAGGGTTCCACAGCACCCTCCCCACACCACCCAGTGTCCCCATCCTGGTCTACCTGCACCATCCAAATTACTGTAAAAGCAACCCTGCTAGAGCGGCGCCCTAGGTGGCCGCCTAGTTGGCCTATGCCTAAGGTTGGCTGTGACTCTTATTGTGTAACATTACCTATGACAATATAAATGACGGTCTCTGTACAGCCAATTACTGAGTGGACATGCTGCCTTTGAAACTGTTGACCACAAAATCCTGCTTGTTAAGCTACAAAAATTCAACATAGGAGAAAAAGTCATTGCCTGGTTTTACAGCTTTCTTAGCAGCAGAACCTTTCAAAATTTACTCTAACAACCAGCTGTCAACTAATGAAACATTAAAAACAGGTGTTCTCCCAGGCTCTGTTCTGGGTTTATTACTGTTTTCTTTAGTTATTAATGATATTAATGATGGCTTACCTGAACTTACCCTCTATGCAGGTGATATGATATTTTATTAGTCTAGGCAAACAGATGCCCCACAAACCTGCAGTCCTTTTCTGTTCTTTGTCATTGGTCTAAACAAAATAAACACCAAAATTAAACACACACAAAAAATGTCTTTCCCTTCACTCACAGAGCCTCTCAGCTTCTTATCTTTACTATATTAGTCAATAACACCTGTAGTATTCCTTTTGTAGCAGTGTACAATTACTTAGGCTTCATCCTTGGCTCTAAATTCAGCTTTGCAACCCACACTGATAATATAATTAATGAAGTCCTCTCACAGCTAAAACTCTGCTATAGGATAGTGCATCTACTATCTCCTACTGCTCACAAAGAACTTACCAGCAGCGTCTTTCTCCCTAAACTCGAATATTGTCTTCCAGTATATTCTTTGCATTCTGCTTGTAACAAAGAGTACAGATCACTGAGAATACAATTACCAGATTTACCCTACTTGCTGACATCCAAATGTACCACTGCAACCTTCCAAATGACCTAAATTAGATATCCCTCACTGAAAGGTCTACTTATCTTTTATGCACCTTACTATATACAATTCTAAAGGATTGCTACTACCCCCCACTGAAAAGAAAACTCCCAATCAGGGAATAGTCCTACTCCTTAATTAATTAATAGGATACCTTAAATTAATTCAACTGTCCCCCTTTAAAAAGAGTAATTGGTGAAAGAGCCTTCTCATGAACAAAACCAGTTCTCTGAAGCAAACTACCAGTTGAAACTAAGCAATAAGATACCTCTACCAAGTTTAACAAGTGCCTTTCTGAGCACATCTTCAAGGAAACTGCCTGTAAATGTTTTAGGGATAATGGAGAAACTCTTCAAAAAACATAACATTCTAAAAATGTTTGCAGTCTCGCAACTGTTTTTCTTTGCTCTATTTTTAGTCTTTATGTCTATCTCTACAATCTTTATGTTTAACATACTTTCATCTGAGGTTTTCCCCTAAGGAAATCCAATTGCACAACCTTTAAATAGGAATTTTATGCAGCCAAATTATATTGTAACTTATATAAACAGATCAAAATGCAGTGTAAACCTGATACTTTATTATTAATGTAGAAAAACTGTATAACATTCTACCCTATAAAACTGTATAATAACTGTATATGAACTTTTTAAAGTTTTGCAGATATGCAAGTAAACGTAAGGCATGCACTTCAAATATATATAGAGACTCCCTATGCTGTGGAACAAAATCCCGGTACATGTGAGGCAGAGCACCTCGCTGGCCTTGTTCAAGAGGAATCTTGACCAATGGATGGGAGATCGCAGATATACCCCAGGGATTACTTCAGTGTCACTGCTTGACAGAGGCACAGAAAAATGATAGGCATAGTTTTTATTCAAACTAAAGGGGTGGCGAAAGCCACATAACTATGGGCTAGGCTTATAAATGCCCTTGGGCAGATAGCCTAGTATGAACCTATGAACCTATGAACCTATATAGGATATTTGAAGTGCATGCCTTACGTTTACTTGTACTATTTATTGCCTCTGAGCCCAGGCTGTATCTGAAAAGGGTCTCTGGACCAGTCCACCTTCATAGTGATCAAATAGTAAATAAAGTAAAATAAATAAATAACTCAGATATTATTCTGTGTTTAAAAGTATAGATCAGTCCTAAGAAGTAAACACAAGCTAAAATATTTAACTGTAACGGACTACTGTACCAGGTAATATAATCCCACCACCATAAAATACAATACACTAAATCATGGTGTCAAAATAAAGGAGTATGTTGTGCCATAAACATTGCGACTGATAAAGTGTTATGTATTTCTACTTGTTCTTACTGGTTGGTATGAGTTGCCTAGAGGTCCTGTCTTATGTGCCAAAAACAGGACCCCTTCCCTTTCTTCATTCATCACCAACTCAGTAGTAGAGTTGTTCTCACCCAATGTTCAAGCAAAGTCCAGACATAATGTATTTCATACTTACATATAACCTGGAACATTTAAAATGTTTCAAATATATTTCTCTTCTAGTGTTGTCAGGTTCTCATCTCGAAGAGACACAAATGGGTCTAAAATTGTACTTGGAGGGGACTCTGATGGCTCTGTAGTGTTACAAATAATTTAAAAAATAAAAAAATGATGATAGAGCAGTATGAAAATATACTATTTTATAAGTCAGTTTCACTGTGTTTATACAATTTCACATACTAAATCTGCATGTTGACTTTTAGTGGGAATTGTCTCAAGGTCTGCGGCTGAATAACCCTGAGAGAATGGCTTCACACCTCATTTACAAACAGGGCACATGCATTGATCTGGGGAAGTAAAAAATCTAGTAATCTACATTTTTATAATATATATGTTTCACTACATTTTTGTGCACGTTTTTCTTGCTATTCACAAGCACTTGAATTATTGCACGTAATGTCCCTTTAATCTTTACTCTGTCAACAACTCTGAACTCTGGGGATTTTTTCTTTGAAAATGTATTAGCAGCAGCACAGACTGTAAAATAGACAATACTTTTGTCTGGCTGACTCATCTTCTTTACAGGCTTTATTTTTACTGCACAGAACAACAACATAATTTAAACCCCATTTCTTATAAAGATATATCAAAGCTGTAGGGAAAACCAGATGGGTCTGAAGTAAAACAATGATTTTTTTCAGTATTACAGAATGGCGTATTTTTTTTTAAACTGTCTGCAGCATAAAATGCTGACCTGGTCTTTCTGCTTGTCACCCTTAATATGACTCTGTAAGATGTTTATAAGCCATGTAACATAAAACAGATATTTCATTAAGAAAAAAAAAGTTACATTAATTTTGTCAGCATTTTCTCTTGCTGACAACAGCTCTATCTTTTCTTCGGTGTTTAGAATACCTTGCTCTACTGTGTATAATTAGAAATAATAGTTTAGTGCTTATTCCTGCAGAAAGCTGTAAGCTGTTGTAGAACTGTATTGTTAGTCTGGTCTCATGATACAGCTGAACAGTTTCAGTGAGCTAGTCGAATCTGTGGTATTTTTAAACTGTTTTAGTAATAATACTAAATATCTAAGAAGGCAAGCTACCTCATTCATAATATGTTACAAGTAATCTTTACTACAATGTAATTATATCAAACAAATGCAGTTTTATGCAAGCACAGTTTGAAAAAACTTACATTAAGTAGCAGTTTATATAATTTTTACCTTTACTATTTTATTTGACATTTATTTACTGGGAAAGTCCAATTGGGACAGAGCCCATTTTCAACAACGGCTCGAGGAAAAATGCTCCAGATGCATGTCTTTGGAATATGTGAGAAAACCAGAGCACATGGAGGAAATCCATGCAAAAGCAGATAAAGCTTGTCCACACAGAAAGCACCACAGCTGAGAATTGAACTGGGAAACCTCTTGTACTGTAAGGTGACAAAGGTAAGCACTGTGTCACTGCACCACCCATTTTCAGGGGTCATTTTTGTTCTTGTATGACATAGAAAGGCTTTCTAGTGAATTGTCATGAGAACCATCATGAATTATGTCATACATAGTTTGCAAAAAAGCAGCATCTGGTTTACCTAAGCAATGCTGAATGTATGACTGAAGTTTAAACACAAAGAATATGTTAACATTTTCAGAATCATATTCAGATCTGGAATTTTGAGAATCCAATTTACAGATATCCACAGAATTGTAGCAGGGATGGAATCTGAATATTTAAACAGATTCTGCAGTCCCCCTTAATGTTAATTATTACACCTTCAAAACTACAGCAGTGACTCATGAACTGATACTTGTCATTTGTATTCTAGTGAACATATACGGGAAGGTTTGGTTTCAGAGAAAATATACATTTCAGACTGTTCTGAGATTAGAATAATACAGTACATTGATATGGGGTGATGTATTTACTTAACAATATTGTGCTTTTAAGAGGAAAGCAAGTGATCTGAGAGGGCTGTTGTGTCCAAATACCATTGAGCTTCAAATGTGAAGGGTCTCTTTAACAGTAGCATTAGATAGCTTTCATGTAACCCACCTGTATACAATATTCTGCATATCAGCAGAGGGTGTTAATTCATGATAGTAAAGTGCCATAGAGAATTATGCTTAACGTAGAATGACTACTCATCTGGGTGCACTCAGTCATTATTTCTTTGTAGAAAGCTGGACAATGTTAGAAACAATTCCACTTAACTGTTTCTACATAGCTATATATAAGATATATATATATATATATATATATATATATATATATATATATATATATATATATATATATATATATATATATATATATATATATATATATATATATATATATATATATATATATATATATATATATATATATATATATATATATATATATATATATATAGTTTCACTTCAGAATCCTGAAATATCACAATCCTGAATTTCATAAAACTTCATAATCTGGAAGCCCAAAATCCTGAACATTCAAAATCCTGAAAACTCAAAATCCTGAATCCCAGAACACTGAAATCACACAGGACACATATACTGACTATAGAGAACATAAACCAGATTACATTCCACCAAATATAAGCCCCCCTGCATCCCCCTTGTGGGTTGCTGTGCCCCCCATACCCCCTGCTACTTAAATATGTCAACTCCAAGATTGCACTTCACTACACTATCATGAGTTATGTTGTAGTATAGCAAGTTAAAAAGGAATGTCACTAAGGTTATAACAGGCAGTCATGAACACATGTTACTGTAAGTTTGCCATTTTTATTTGTGGAGTACAATCTTGGAGTTTATATATTTAATTAGCAGGGGGTGCAGGGGGGGCTTGCCCTCCTCTCCATACTCAGTGAAAAGTGCTATCCTTTGTCTTGTATGTGTTTCTCTGTGTCCTTGTACTGGCATATTGTCATTCTTTGTGCACTGTATATTTTTAGTATTTTGTGATTCAAGATTTTGGGTTCCGGATTATGAAGTTCAGGATTGTGATATTTCTGGATTCTAAAGTGAAACTATATATATATATATATATATATATATATATATATATATATATATATATAGATAGATAGATAGCAAAATACTAGTATCAAAACCACCACAACATAAGCCATAAACCCGTACTTTAATAAATAAGCAAAACATATTTATTTTATTTTATGTTTTACTTATTTATTAAAGTATGGTTTTTATGGTATATGTCTTGGTGGTTTTTGATACTAGTATTTTGCTATATATATATATATATATATATATATATATATATATATATATATATATATATATATATATATATATATACACACACACACACACACATACATACTTCTCTGTATCTACCTTTCGTGACCATTCCTCTGATTTTGGTCTGTTGCTTCTATATATATATATATATATATATATATATATATATATATATATATATATATATATATATATATAAATATATACATACACACACACACACACACACACACACACACACACATATATATATATATATATATATATATATATATGTATATACTTGACAGACAAGTTGTCAAATGAGAAAATAATAAGCAAACACAGCTGATCGAAAATCAGCTTCTCAAACATGCTGACTTTGCTCTTTTGTGAGATCACAGTATAGCACGGATAAAGGAATTTGCCCTTTCCCCACTGTAGTATGAATAGTGTGACCTTGAAGATGGTATATATAATATCAGGGGGTGTACTGTTTTTTTTTCCTTTCATAATGTGTATTTTCATAGGTTCATAGGAGGTTACTAGGCTAATGGCCATAGGGCCCTTCCTTACAAGCCTAGCCAAGTTCAACCCTTGTTCCTTTAAGGGTCTAGAGATATGGTCTATTTTGCAAGCAGATCTACATCAGCACCAACTGTCCCTATCCAAGATGGTCACAGGTAAACCCCTGAGGTGAATTTGTGGATTCTCGTCAGTTGTGCTTGATAACACACCAATAAATAATATAAATAAACAAATAAATAAATAAATATATATATATATATATATATATATATATATATACACACACACACACACACACACACACACACACACACACACACACACACACACATACACTCTTAGTATATAAAGATGCCACTTAAAATGTATACTTATGTGTTATACTGTAAGATGTGTTACATAAGTTTGTGCAAGACTCTTATGCACTACAGTGAGGATTTGCTCCTTTCTCCACTGTTGTGCAACTGTGGAGTTACTTTATACAATGAAGTGATGTGTGTGGGAGATGAACTCTTCTCACATGTAGAGTGCAGAATGGTTTTCCCCCTGTAAAGCCACTGTTTTAGAGGCAAATCGTACTCTTAATATAATAGAATTAAAGAACTGCTCCTCAATCATTTTGCCTCAGTTGATCTTAAGGGAAGCAGTTTATAGAGTGTGGAGTGATCATTTATTTATCTGGATCCTGATGAAATGAAAAATCTTTCTTTTTTTAATGTGGATGTCATATGTTAAATATATTATTTTCTGCATCCGTTTTCTAAAACACTTATCCTAGTGAAGGTCACAGCAGGAGACTGTAAACATGACCTCCCTAAAACAAGTAACAGCCCCATTTTCGTTTTATGTGATCCCCAGATGCTATCAGGCAAGCTGTGAGACTTAATCTCCAATATGTCCTGACTTGTGACTGTAATGTGAGATCTTTCCAGATTGCTGATTGCATCTCTGTGTTATAGAAAGTTAGTTCAGGATGTGAACAAATGCCATTTCTTCCACTTGCATCAAAAGCTCATCACTTCAGTCTCTACTGAAAGTGTGCAGCCATAGGTGAGGAAGGGAAGTGGCATTTTAAGAGCATCATATTGTGACCCTTGTTTAATTCCCCCATTACACACTTGCTATAGAACTGGTACTACTCCAGTGGCTGCATCCTTTTTCAGATTAGCCTCCCATTTCCTTCTATTGCCACTCACTCATGCAGAACAGCTGTTCACCTTTCAGACAGCATTTCACCCCTTTTCTGAAAGTCGCCATGACTGATTTGAAGTTGCTGATTTTTAATCCCATATGCTTCATTGTCAACAATGAACTGCTTCAGCAGATCCCAGAGATAACACTAGAACATGACTGTCTGCAAACATGAAAGGTGCAGCTTTCATGTCATCAGAATGGATACTGTCCAAACCTTGACTGCTTATACTCATCCAGACCATGAAAATAATGAACAGAAAGGGAGGCAGCATATGTTGAGCCATATGCCCACTTTAAAAATGTTTAGCTTGATGATAAACAGGTAGACATAACACTTAAACAGCGTCTAATATGAGACCACATGCTGTTATGGCAGCTAACATATGAATTCCAGTGTATATCATCATATGCCTTCATTGGATCCACAAGTTACTTGTAGACGGAAATGGCTTGTTATATGTCAGAGAACCAGTTGTAATCCGTGTAAGTGTTCTTCCAGAGTCTCACATTCCTTACCCAGCCTATGTGTATATATTTATTCTCTTTTTCATTGTTGTTCCTTTGCCTTTGTATTCCTCATTTAGAATTATTCCGTGGATTGTCATTTGATTTGATGACTTAACAGATGGCATAAAGAAATTCTTTCAGATTGCAAGACAAAGACAGAAAAGTAAAGAAGATAGTCAAACACCATTCATAAGGAATACAAGCAACAAACTGCTCACCAGTCCACAGCATATCAAAGGCAGATGGAAGGAATACTTCCAGCAGATGTACTGCCCCAGACAAAGCCTATGATGGAAGAAGAAGAGGAGTCCACCCTAGAAGAAGTGAAAATAGCACTAAGGAAAATGAAGTCAGGGGAAAGCAGCAGGCTCAGATGAGGACACAAAAGATATGATCAAGGTTTGGGTGAGATAGGTATGAAACGGCTTCTGAGGGTACTCAAAGAGGTATGGAGAGGAAAGTGTATCCCAGATGACTAGAGAATAAGTATATTAGTGCCAGTGTGTTAAAGACTAAAGGGAAAATGCACAAGTGTGCCCAGTACAGAGGTATAAAACTCCTGCCACACTGCATGAAAATTCTGAAGGGAGTGATTGATAAATGATTATACAGAGTAACAGAAAGCAAGATGGGAAATGAAAAGTTCTGATTCAGATCAGGATGCAGCACAACCAACCCAATGTTTGCAGTGAGACAGTTGAGAAGAAGCTAAAGATAAGGAAAGAGTCCAAATGGGCTAAGCTAACTTGGAGAAAGTGTATAAAAAGGTTCCAAGCAAGCTGATTTAGGCAGTACTGTGGTTGTATAAATGTCCCAGAAACATTGGTAGAATTAGTGCAAGCTATGTACAAGGACCCAGTGATACAAGTATGAACAGTGTTTGGTCTCACAGAAGGGTTCCCAGTGGGAAAAGATGTGCATCAGTGTTCAGATCTGAGCACACTGCTGTTCATACCGGTGTTGGACTACATTAGTGAGCAGATCAACAAAGTTGCTGTATGCAGATGATGTGACATTACAGGTAGACTCTGAGCAAGAACTTCTGCAAAGTCTAGGGGAATGGAATACAAAACTGAAGGCACATGGGATGACACTGAACACAGACAAGACAGTTGTAATGACGCAGCAAGTGAGGGAAATTAGAAGAAGTTCAGAACTGAGATAGAAGGGAAAATAGCGGAATAATTCATAGCTTCAAGTATCTGGGATGGGTGGTTGAGGAGAACGGAAGTCTGAATGATAAGGTCAAAGCTACAGTCAGAGGGATTGCAGCCAACTGGCACATAGTAACAAGGCAGTGTATGACAGAAGAATGCCAAAGAATTGAAAATTAAGCTGTACAACACAGTAGTGCAACCAGTAGTATTGTATAGCAGCGAAACAGTAAAGGCAGAGCAGTTGGAGAAGCTAGAGGTGATGGAGATAAGGTGCCTGAGATGGATGATAGGATGCACATGGTGGGAAAAACAAAGAAATGAGGACATCAGAGCAGAAGTGAAAGTAGCTCCAAATGTGGAGAAGGTCAAACTGAACAGATTAGAGTAGTTTGGACACGTGCAGAAAAGAGCACAATCTGGTGAAGAAGATTTGGGAGAGACAGGAAGAGAAGAAAAGGGAGTGTTCAAGCATGACTGTTGAAGGTAGGAAAATGGCAATGAAGTGAGAAAGATAGAGGCAACTGAGCTGACACCCTGACCCCATATAGAAAATGGGAAGAAAGGGGTTGTTGATGATGATGATTCGAGAGAGTAAACAGACGAAAACACACTCTGGACCAACCCAAGAGTGTAAACCAACCCTCTCTTTATTTTTGCATGCTTTTCTCCACATAAATAGCAGTTTTCCTTTTTTTATGGTCCCCATGGACCTCATTTGTACCAGCCAGGACCCCAGTGACCCATGTCAGGATTGTCAGCCATCCTTCTACACCACAATGGCTTATTCCAGTATTGCTGAGGTGAGTCCTAGAACCTAAGGGCATCCTGTGGGCCCAGCTTATATGTGTTTCTGTTCAGGAGGGTTGTTTATGCCTTACCCACTTTCCTTTTCCCACCCACACCCCACCCCACCCTACTTTCATTGATAAAATCTGAGGGCAACTCCCTTCTTTGGACCAAGCCTCATCCTTGGGAGCATATCAACAAATGCCCTCCCTCCCTCCCAAGGTGGCATGCCCATCCCTTCTCTGCTACTGTGTGAGTCACCTGAGCTACTAATTGAACCCATACCAGCCAGGCTATTGTGAAGGCTTTATCCCCCTACACCAGTGCAGCAGCTGTAAATAGTAGACTTCTTAAGAATAATTCCATGGGGTAATTATAAACAGAAGGATTTTGATGACACAGTCACTTTAAATACAAACTACTGGCAATCAACCTACAGTGATTCACTACAATATTAAAATCACTTAATGAAAAAACAGAACACAGTTTCATAACAGATCTACCATAATTACAAAGTTGTCACAGCAACTTAAAACAGGCAAATCTGATCACTAGTATATAGCTACTTTGCCATATGTAAAAGCATTATTGAAAGTAGAGGAAACATTCCCATCAAATCATTCACAGGTTGAGTTTTTAGTAAATATGCCAAATTTATAAAAAGACAAATAAGTTTCTGAAGCTATCTCCCAAACAACAACTTGAGAAAAGCTGTTAACAAAAAATAGAAGGTAAAGGTAGAATTGAGCTGCTTTATGCAGATAGTGTGGATGCAATGGGGACACCCATTTCAGCAAGAAATATCAACAAAGGCATACCTCTCAACCTATTATCACAAGAAATGTAGACAATGTCTAAAGTAATTTGGGTCAAAGGCCTAAAGGGGCCTTGACAGGGGTCCAGGGAAGTAAATAGTGTGGGAAGGAATAGCCAGGGAATTGTTATGGCTAGGCTTGTATAGGCCTTAGGGCTGATAGCCTAGTACCAACCTATGAACCTATAAAAATAGGGGCAGATTTGAAATATTGTTCTTATTAACTTAGAAAGTTGCTAGAATAACAGGATTTGTGATTACGTGCATTTTTAAATGATATGAAATCTGAGCATCATTATTGAGTGACTTCAATCCTTAATGTTTTGCCAGAAAAACACACATTTTATGGAGAACAGACCAAAATATGAGGCAAAAATCTGGACAATCAATGAAAATCTACAGAGCAGCTTGAACAGCACTGACCTGTCTACAAGGACAGTACTATAATGTGCAATAAATGAATCTATAAGAAGTTAAATTAACGTATGCCCAGATGAGAGCAATGATAACTAACTGTATATTACATTGAAATTACCTGTAGTTTGAAAGGCCATGAGTTGCTAGTACATCTATAAGAGTGACTTGTATAAAACAGTGGTGCAACCAGTACTACTGTGTGGTACAGAAACCCGGACAGTAAAGGCAGAGCAGCTGGGGAAGCTACAAGTGATGCAGATGAAGTATTTGAGACAGGTGATAGGATGCACACTTTGGGACAGAAGATGAAGCAATGGTCAGAGCAGATGCTAAAGTAGCTCCAATTGCAGTGAAGGTCAAAGACAGTAGTTTATGGTACTTCAGGCACATGTGAAGGAAGGAGCATATAATCTGACGAAAAGGATTTGATGCAACACACTGACCTCCTGTAGAGAGAATGTGAAAAACAAAGTTGTTCATGATGATGGTGATTATGATGATGGTGAGAGGATCAAAAAGTGCTCCTGGAGTCAGTTTAGATTCTTGTTCTACAGTCCACTGCCAGAAGGAGGACCCTCTGTCTAGTAGTCAAGAGCAGGGATGAAGCCCAGTTAGCAGTCTGTTGTCTACAGAAACAGAACACCTTTTTCCTAGTACTTATGCTTTAGTGAGTGCTTTGACTGTTCATTAATTGTGCCAAGAGAAGACCTTGATGTGATGGTGTGTAGTGCTGCAATAAAAAACAGCATTATGCAGTTACTGAGCTCTTGATATATATATATATATATATATATATATATATATATATATATATATATATATACATACACATATGCAGCAACAGAGAGAGAGTTTATCAGAGGACTGTCTGTAGAGGCATGCCAGCTTGTTTTTGCAATTTTAGTTCAGTTACTCCTCACACTGTTCCTATATACAAAGAGGAACCCAGGCGTGTGCTGTACGCCTGTGATCCTAGCATCCTGGGAGGCAGAGGTTGTTTGATCAAATCAAAGTGTGCGTGAGAGACAATACTGCATGGAAAATAGGAAAAAAAGTAACCCCCAAAGGAAACAAATGTAAGGAACAATTTATTCCTGGTGTTTTGAAGGTAAGTTTGGTATCTGAAAAGGACACCTTACATTTAATGAGAGGCTAGGAAAATGTTGAAGTATATATGAACTTTGTCCAGTGTCTGCTCTACATATTTCTCCGAGAGAGAGAGGTGAACCAAAAAAAAAAAAAAAAGCTGAGCCTTATTCTATATTACACTTCTCACTGATTGAACAGTGGGAAGTCACCTTCTTGGCAATGCGTAGCACAGTTTTGTAGTCCATGTTTCACTTGCTAAGGGTTTGACTATAGTAAGAAAAAGTGCCTGATCATTGTTCAATGCTGCACCTATTATCGGTTGGACAGGGTGATGACCTTCTTGTAGGGATGAACTGGAGTTTTGCAGATGAAAAAAGGTACCTTGCAATTCTTCAGGGCCCACTTACATCTGACAATGTTTGAACTTGCTTATTGGCACCCTGGATGCTAGTGCAGACAGCTACACTGGCCCTTTTATGTTGCAAAGATTAGCAGTTTCCTTTAGTGCTATCAGTCTGCTGCATGGCTCATGGCCAGAAAAGACAGGACAGTATTTTTCCTTTGCATCTTATATTGGCTTGTTGTTGCTGCCTATGTAGTATTCTACTGATGTAACTTATGAATATGTTCAACCTGCTGAGAAACTGCAGTCTCCTAAAAATGTCATCATATCTTTAAAAGTGTACCATATAAGTGGTGCCTAAAATTCTTTGTAAAAAACAATTGCAGATTTCCAGCATTTCATACCAAATAAATAATATTGTCATTGTGGACATACCTCTAATAATTATGGTAAAGCTGCAAGAACATTATAATTGAAAGCTGAGAAGAAACTGGCGCGTGTCTTCTGTTATGACAGGTGAGCCACAGGAACTGTCGTGTACCTACCATTGTTGGTATACCTTCTTAGAATTTCATTGTTTTGTGTATTTGATTTTAGGGACATTCATGACAGCCCCCAGCTGTTGGCCTGTCTTTAGGTTTTCACATCAAAGCAGCACATGGTGCCTCTGACAGCTCTAAGCTGACAGTTTTTAACTCATTACAGCCAAGTAACGCCTCCAGGCATTTATGCAGTTACTTCTTACTGATCCCTCTAGGTGTCAAATACTGCTTGTTCATATTTGCATTAAAAATTCCCAAACCATGCTGCATACATTAAAAGACTTCATCTTAAATCTTACATGATGGCAAACTGTATTGATGCTTGACTTCTGACTAGTGAAGCTAAAGTCATACTGAATATTACTTGTGCACTATTTGTATTTCTCTCAACAATCATGTGACACAAACAGTACTGCTTAGTCATATGACATCTCACAGCTATATGAAGAAAATGCTGCTGGGAGTATATGTTTTGCTTGAATGGTTACTGAGATACTGTGAGTTGTGTGTGCAACATTAACAAAATAATAATAATATTTACTATGTTTGTTGTCGCTTATAAAATCCAATTTAAAACCTAGAATCAAATTAATGCAACCACCGGAAAGATTGCTTTGTGCTGAATAGTTTGCCTTGTACAGGTGTCTAGCAACACTTGTGGTTCTAGAGATATGAACATTTGATTGTTTTTTTAAAGGCTTAGGCCATATCCAGTAGAAGTTATAGTACAAACTCAGAAGATCTCTATTGGAGGTAACAAGTTAAACATACATAGGTTACAGTCACTGCCAGTCTTTATTTCACTTACTAGACAAGCAGGGTCTAGTCAGTGTGTCATTCTGTTTTTGTTCTCTGCTATGGGTAATGAGAAAAAAGTATAAGTGCATGTTTAGCATTTTGAACTGAATATTAATAATATTTGTGTGTGTGTGTGTGTGTGTGTGTGTGTGTGTGTGTGTGTGTGTGTGTGTGTGTGTGTGTGTGTGTGTGTTTGTACTATGATAATCTTTGATCAGGAATTACTAGCTTTGAGTATGCATAATATATTCTGTCTCCTGGCTAGCTTTTGGTTATTTTATTTATTTTTTATGCTTTATTTCAGAATAACATCCCTGTTTTTTTCTCTTTGTTTCTAAACTTTCCAGGGTGACAAAGACATGCAAAATGTAAGGTATGCACTTCTAAATTCATAACTAGGTACTCAATGCCCACATTGTGTTTAGAAACCAGTGATACATGCATACATACAAATATTTCAGGATCTTGCCAATATACCTTTTTGCTTTATTTTTGTAGTTTTGCAAGGTTATATATTTGCATTTTTTAGTTTGTTCTGAGATCTTTGTCTTGCAGCTTCATGAATAGTTATGTGAAAATAATGTATTGCTATAAGATTTTAGCATTGTTTGTACACTATACTGTGCTTCTATTTCTGTAGCATTACATGTAAAAGGTAGCTTTTTATACTTTGAACCCAATTTGGGGCCTCATTCTATATTGTAGCTTCTTTCACAGATGACGCAAGACTGTGATCTACTGCTAAAATGGAGCAAGCCTCATCTAGTGATTTATTACACCATTACTGATAAATTTCTACAAGTGTGATGCATTACTTTGTGGTGGGATTCCAGTAATGGCAGTATTGTGAATTCTGCTTCAGGGATTGGTACTTGAGTACTTCTTATAGCTGTATATGCCTGCTTAAATTTGTGCTCCAGTAGTCTGGTGCCTTAGATTGTGGTGTGATTCCAGTAGTGGCAGTACTATAAATTCTGTACCAGGGTTTGTGCTTCACTACTTTTTAATAACTACATATACCTGCTTAAAGTTGCATTCCAGTAGTGTGCTGCCTCAGTCTGTATTGAGATTGCAGTATTGGCAGCATTATGAACTCTTCTCTAGGATATGTGTTTCAGCACTTTTTATATTTGAATATATCTGCTTAAAGTTGGATTCCAGTGCAACGAACAGTCACTGGTTCCTGACAGTGCTGAGTTACTTGGTTTATTCCAGTAAGGGTAGTATTGCAAATTCAGCATCAAAATTTGTGCCTCAGTACTTTTATAGCAATATGTACCTGCTTAAAGTTGTGTTCCAGTATTCTGGTGACTTAGTCTATGGTGGGATTGCACTAGTGGCAGTACTGTGAATTCTACTCCAAGATTTGTGCTTCAGTACCTTTTACAGTTAAATCGATCCAAGGTTTTCTGATTAAGACTCTGAGAGGTATCAGATACAAGCTTTTCATCAAAAGGGAAGGAAAAAGCTTGTATTTAAATTCTGCTTAAATATTTTAAGTTGCAGTTAATGTGGCCTGTGTGGTGCTACTTTTTTTTCTAATTCTCTGTTTTTTCTCCATGTTTTAGCTGAAAATCTGTTTGCATTTTTCTAGTTTATTCCACAACCTTAGTCTTCTAGCTTCCTTCGCAGTTCTGTGAAGATTGTGTATTACTGCAAGATTTTAGCATTGTTTATAATTATACCAGTATAAAGTATTTTAGCTTCATTTGCAGCCGTGTGAAGATTATGTAATATGTAGGATTTTAGCATCCTTTGTACGTTATATTGCATTTATATTTCCATAAGTAGAAGTATATGTAAAAGATAGCTCTTTGGGTTTTGAACTCAGTCTGTGGCCTCAGTCAGTCTTGTATCTCCTTTCCCAGTTGTGGCAGGACTGTGACCTATTACAAGATTTGAACCTCATTTAATCATTTATTACAACTTTACTACTACATTTCTGCATAGTCTGGTACCTTAGTCTGTTATAGGATTACAGTAGGTGCAGTATTGTGAATTCTTCTCCAGGATTTACACTTCAGTACATTTTACACCAGTGTATACCTGCCTAAAGTGGCATTCCACCAGGCTGGTGCCTTAGTCTATGGTGGAATTGCAGTCAAGGCATTATTGTGAATTCTACTCCAAGATCTGTGCTTCAGTACTTTTTATTGCAGTATATACCTGCTTAAAGTTGTAGTCCAGTAGTTTGGTGCGTTAGTCAATGGTGAAATTACAGTAGTAGTAGTATTGTGAATTCAGCTCCAGGATTTGTGCTTCAGTATTTTGATAGCTGTAAATACCTGCTTAAAGTTGCATTCTAGTAGTCTGGTGTCTTAGTCTGTGGTGAGACTGCAGCAGTATTGTAAATTTGAGAATCACTACATTTTATAGCTGTATACACCTGCTTAAAGTTTCATTATGGTACCTGTCTGTTTATCTTTCTACCTTTTCCCTGTTTTTTGAGTCTACCCACACTGAGACATTAAGCCAAAGGTGTAAAATTTGGACTGCAGGATCTGAGCTCCAATATTGGCTTGATTTGATTAGATCCCTCTTTAGCATGCCTGGTATATTTAGCACAGAGCTACATCTACCAAGGGTCTTTTGTTCAGTACTGTGAGAGAGATAAAATTCAGGCTTTTCTTCAAAATGGAATTAAAAAAAGCTTTTATTTAAATTCTGCTTAAATATTTTAAGTTTTAAATCTCTGCTTTTTGTCCATATTTTAGCCAAAAAAGTTACTTTTTCAGGTTGTTCTGGGACCCCATCATGTAGCTTCATTTACAGTTCTGTGAAGATTGTGTATTACTGCAAGATTTTAGCATTGCTTGTACATTACACTGCACTTCTATTTCCAAAACTAGAATTACATATAAAAGATAGTGTTTTGTATTTTGAACCCATTCTGGGGCCTCAATCAGTCTTTTAGGCTCTGTCACAGTTCAGGCAGGACAGTGATCTTTTGCCAGATTTGAACTTCATTTAGTCATTTATTGCACTGTTACTGTTAACTTTTTGCATAGTCTGTTGCACTAGTTTTTGGTGAATTTATAATAGTGGCAGCAATGTGAATTCTGCTTCAGGACTGATGCTTCGGTATTTTTTATAGCTGTATATACCTGCCTAAAGTTACATTTCTGTAATATGTGCCTTAGTCTGTGGTGGGATTGCACTTTAGTAACCTCCCTTATTATAAATTGTTTCCTACTCATTTTTCCAGTGCTCCCATCTGTCTGACAGCCTGCCCACACTCTGAGAGGGTCCTGAGATAATCCCACTCCATTCATAACAGATAGATTTATTTTATTGTTTTGCACTTCAATAAATTGTTTACAGTGCTACGGATTTGTTTTTGATGTATTAGTTGATTTTGCCTTTAAATCATTTTAAAGGTCCCTGATACTTGAAGTTGCCTTGTCAAGGTAGTTTGTTTAAGTTGTTTGTTGTAGCATTACACTTGCAAGCAATCTTTCTTGTTGTTACTGCATCAAGAGGTTAGAAGTAACCTGTACAGACACAAACACCCAGTAAGTGAATTTTATCTATAAGACTTCCCTTAAAATTGAAACATGTAACAGTGTCACTAAAACAAAGCCATTACCCAGAGACAAGCTTAGAGCAGCTAGTTTGCCCATTAAAAAGTACAATTGTCAAATTTAGCGTGATCTAATTTAGTCTAGTGCCAAACCCCAGACACCACCTAAGGATACCTCTGTAAAACCCAATCCACAACCTACAATAGCTTTAAAAACACATCTGGACAACATGGATATACAATTTTCAAGTTTCTCCATAACCAGTTTGGTAGATATGGGCACCCTTAAAGAATATAGCAATTGTTTAATGTTCACAATCATTTGTTCCTTAAAGAAACAAACACATTATGTGAGAGATGCAACACAATTTCACTGAAATCAAAAATCTCACATGCAAACAAGATTGTCAGGAACACACACACACACACACACACACACACACACACACACACACACACACACACACACACACACACACACACACACACACACACACACACACACACACACACACACACACACACACAGAAAGACACACACACACACACACACACACACACACACACACACACACACACACACACACACACACACACACACACATGCACACACAGTACATCCACAACACATAGTGTCCACCACACACATAGACCAATATATGCTGAGGCACTAAGATGCAATCTTCTCAAATATCAAATACTTCCTAAGCCTGTAAATGTCAATGCCTATCCTTAACCATCTCTAAAGCACTCACCAAAAGCCACAGCAAATGTTACACATAACACAACACCCAGTGGAGCTCCAAAAGCAAAGCCCATAAGGCAAGCAAACACACTACCAAGGGGTCTTGTCATAGGGTGCTCCATTCTACATCCCACTCACCAAACTAAACAAGACGATAACAGTTGCTTATCTGGAACCAGGATCTACTAAGTTACGCACACACTTGAGTTACTACACCACAGGTACCATTGTTATTCTATCATACTCAATGTGGGCATTAATGCCCAGAGACATACTTCCCTGGACTATATGACGAGAGACATTGTTAATCTCTTTGAATCTATATGTTTCAGGCACGTATTTGGCTGCATTGAACAACATTTTACCTTCCCCATGGATGATGTCACAATGTGAAAAAAAGATGATTGACTTCAATAATTAACTTACTTTCTAGTGCCTTTCCAGGGGGAATCAATATTTGTCAGCATGGGAAGACATAGTGAATAAACCATGTTGCCTTGCAAAGGATGATCTGCACCTGTTTCCACTAGGATTTCAAATATTTGCTAAAATGTTATCCACCCCTTACAGCCTTTTTTAGTCAATGCCAACTTGACAAACCTAATGACGTAGCAAATGAACCTCAAAAATATCTAAAGGTGTTACTGCTTAGTGCTATGAGCTTAAACAAGAAACTACACCCTACAAACACTTTTCACTCTAGAAAATATAGACATCTCTGCAATTAGCAAGACATGGTTTGAATACACAAAAAGTACTCTGGCAGTGCAAGGCTTCAGTGTCTTCCAATCTGCATTATTAACAGGTGGAGCTCTATGTTGGTTGAACAAGACAGTACAAATTACCACAGAAAAGTCTCATACAGAATCCTAGCAAGCTCTAGGTCACCCTCTATGTCCCTGGAATCCCATCTCTCCTATGTAGACCTACTGGAGACACTCACCATTGAACTAAATACCCTAGTCATGGGAGACTTTAACTACCCATCTATAGACTGGGAAATGTACACTGCTTCATGCTGGCAGACACAGGGATTCCAAGACTTTATTAAGACAAATACTGTTGAGCAGATAATGAACATATAATGCACATACCCACCAGAGGTTCAAACTTACTGGACCTGGTACTCCCTAATATGGGAGATTTCTTCATCCCCAACCTTCATTGTCACATCTCACATGTGAGGTTGGATGATAAATGTGTATATTTCAAAATAAAAATCATTTTGGTGACCCCACCAAACCCTGTAACAGTTAGAAACAATTCCAAAGCAAACTGCATCCTATTATGTGATAGTTTGCCAAAATTCAGTGCCACTCCCAACCCAAAGTTCACAACAACCTGTGAGAAATTTTGCACAGAGACCATGTACAACAATGTAAATAGCTGTACAGAGGATGCTTTACCTTCTAAACATAAGCCCAAAATAATCTCTGAAAACAAACCACACTAATAGAACCCTAAGCCTAACAGGGTATATAACAAAAGGGAAAAAATCATGGCTAAAATCAGCAAAAGCAATTGTCATAATGATAGGAGTTCTCTAATTAATCACAAACAGGAAATTAAGAGGACTAATTAAGTTCAACAAGGCCAATTACTAGGACAAGATAGCCTTGCAGGCTAAAGACAATACAAGCCCTTGTGTAGCTATGTTCAAAATCTCAAAGGCAAAACACATCAGTATGCCTATTTGGTGGTCAACGGAGTCACCATTATTAAGCAGAATGATATTGGAAATTTGATTGCTGACAAATTCAGCTCAGACTTTACTCCCTACTCCCCCCACCTACTACCATGAAGTACCTACTAGCATAAACCCTCAACTATTAACAGGGAGCAGATCCCAGCATCCACTAAGGCCAGAAACACAGCCTCAGTTAGTCCCAACAATATCCCAAGAGACCTCCGAAATAGCTTGAAATATGACCTATCAGAAGCACTTGAGCACTTTTCAACTATAAGCTCAAAACAGGCTTTGTACCACAAGAATGAAGGACTGCAACAGTTATCCCACTTCACAAAGGTGGACCACCAACTGACCCTGGAAACCAGAGAACTATTAGTCTGAATGGTATAATATGCAAAGCCATGGAATGCATTGTCATGGAAATGATCAGTAAAAACATAGGCCACCTTCAGACACTGGACACAGCTCGGGTTTGCTTTTTCTAGGGAAGGTCATGCCTACTAAATGTGGCGGACTTCTTTAAGAAGGTCACCAAGGCAATGGCTGAAGGTGCATACTGCCTAATTGGATGTAACTAAGATACTCAGTACAATACTGTTATATCGTGGTAAGGAAGGAGACCACACGGTTTATAGAGTTGTAAGGCCTTTCTTTATTAAGAGCCTCCCGGTGCGCACCTATGCTTCTTCACACAACTTCTGCAAGTCATCTAACCACCAGAAGCAACAAGTTACCAGAGAATACAGAACCAACAGTACATGCTGAATTCCCCACAGTGCCCCTACAGTACAACAACCACATTACCAGCCCGAATACTACATTCCTCCCCTTTTAAGCTAAGACATACTGTCTTACATAAGCAAACTAGGGAACAAGTTCCATAATGCATTTAATCATTTACTTGTATATAACAGGCTAGTTCTTAACTGGTTACCATACCATCTACTATTTTTTTTTAAGGCTGGTAATCTATACATGCACTTTTGTTAACATTGATAGTCCTTCAAATAACTAGGTTTAACCAGCACACGCTTAGAACGGCGCAGTGGTACCACCTTAGGTGACTCCGGTGTCACTTTTACCACTTCAGGTATCGGTGTGTCCTTCCCTGGAACGGTTGGATCCTCAGAAACCTCTCCTTCCACGTTCTGGCGGTCTCCCTCAATTTGCGATCCTCCTGCCACTGCGAGCCCTGGTTCCGAACTTAACGGTAGTTCTGAGGCTAGCAGTTCCATGGCATCCTTCTTCTGTTCGCTCCTCAGAATTTGGTCTACATGTCTCCTCACTACGAAATCTCCATTCAATCTCACCTGGTATGACAATGGACCTGTGCTCTTGACAATGAACCCTGGAATCCACTTAGGTCCATAACTGAAATTTCGCGTCATCACTGCATCTCCTTCCAGAAAACTTCTCTCTCTCCGTCGTCTATCATGACATTCTTTTTGCCTCCACTGGGTCCCCTCCACCTTAGCTCGGACATTTGGATACACTAGATCCAGCGTGGATCTTAATCTACGTCCTTGCAACATCTCGGCAGGTGACAAACCCGTGGTAGATTGTGGTGTAATACGGTAGTTGAATAACACCCTTGATACTTTTGCTGCTAAACTTCCTTCCCCAGACTTTTTCATCATGGCTTTAAAAGTCTGAACAGCTCTTTCAGCACAACCATTTGTAGCTGCATGGTAGGGTGCTGATGTGATGTGTACGATACCATTTTTACTCAGAAAACCCTTGAACTCTTCACTCGTGAAACATGAAGCATTATCGGATACAATAGTCTCAGGCAGTCCTTGACTACTGAAACTCCTCCTCAAGCATTCAATAGTAACGAGAGAAGTGGGTGTCTTGACTTGATAGGCATCCATCCATTTCGAATGAGCATCCATGATTATCAAAAACATGGCCCCCATGAATGGTCCTGCATAGTCTATATGAAGTCTCTGCCAAGGTCTACTCGGCCACTCCCATGGATGTAGTGGCGCCGCCACCGGCAAGTTGCGATGTTGTTGACATGTTTTACACTGATTCACAACGACTTCAATCTCGTGGTCCAACTTTGGCCACCAAAAATAACTTCGGGCTACAGCTTTCATTCGGGTAATGCCCACATGACCTTGATGCAACTGCTGTAAAAGTGCCCGTCTTCCTGGGGACGGAATTATCACTCTTGCCCCCCACAATACGCATCCATCTTGCACACTCAGCTCTGTTTTTCTCACTTCATAAGGTCGAAAAACTGGATCCGTTTGTTGAACTGGCCAGCCTTGCTGAACCCACTGAAACACTCTAGCAAGCACCGGGTCTTTGTGTGTCCAAACTCTCAGTTCCTTAGCAGACACCAACGTTATGTCTTCCATCATCAAAACTCGATCCTCCGCTTCCTCTTCTTGGATAGGCCCTGGCATTGGCAAACGACTTAGTGCATCTGCATTACCATGGTGTTTTCCAGGCTTATAAACAATCTCGTATTCATAAGCTCTCAACGTTACAGCCCATCTCTGAATGCGGGGAGAAACCATCTGCGGCACTGCCTTCATCTCGTTGAATAATGACAACAAAGGCTTATGATCAGTGCAAATAGTAAACTTCCTCCCATAGAGGTATTTGTGAAATCGCTTGATTCCAAACATGACAGCTAAACCCTCTTTATCTATCTGAGAATAGTTTGACTCTGCTTGTGTCAAAGTTCGTGACATGAACCCAATGGGTCTCTCTTGTCCATCTGGCATCCGGTGTGCCAACACAGCCCCTAATCCATAGGGTGAGGCATCACATGACAAAATTAAGTCCTTGTGACTATCGTAGTGCACCAAAACTTCTGAAGATTGCATTAGTTCCTTTGACTGTTCAAATGCTCTGTCCTGTTCCTTTTTCCACGACCACTGAGCCTCCTTCCTTAATAGCTTATGTAAAGGAGCTAACAGTGTAGACAGATTTGGCAGGAACCTGTTATAATAGTTGAGTAAGCCTAAATAGGCTTTCAGTTCTGTAACATTTGTGGGTGCTGGTGCCTGTTGAATGGCTTCCACTTTATTTGGCACGGGGTGTAGGCATGATGCATCCACCTTGTAGCCCAGGAACTCTGCTTCTGTTGCCATGAAAGCACATTTACTCCGCTTCACCCGTAGACCTGCCTCCCGCAGTCGACTCAGCACCTCATTCAGCGTCTCCAGATGCTCTCGAATGTTCCTTCCCGTCAACAGGATATCGTCTAAATACACAGCCACCTTCGGAATTCCTGCCACTAGTCCCTCCATTATTCTCTGAAAAATAGCTGGACTCGAGGAAACCCCAAAAGGTAAACGATTGACTTGGAACAAACCTTTGTGTGTGTTCAGGGTAACATACATCTTTGACCCTTCTTCCAGCACTACTTGTTGATATGCCTGACTGGGGTCCAGTTTACTAAACCTTTCACCTCCCGACAGCTTTTCAAACACATCCTCCACCTTTGGCAAGGGATACTGCTCTAGCTTCGAGACTTGGTTCACTGTTAACTTGTAGTCACCACATATACGTACAGTACCATCTGGCTTTAACACTGGAACAATTGGTGCGGCCCATTCCGCAAACTTTACTGGTTCAATTATACCTTGCTTAGTGAGTCTCTCTAACTCAAACTCAACTTTCTTCTTCATCGCGTATGGTACAGGGCGGGGTTTATAAAATCTTGGCGTTACGTTTTCTTTCACGTGTATCTTTGCTGGTGGACCCCTCCAGGTCCCCAGTTCCTCTTTGAATACTTCTTCATTATTCTCTAGCACCTCTTGCAAGGTCAGGCCCGGCTGTTCTACCTTATGGAGCTGTAGGCAGTCCATGTTTAGCTCCTTTAACCACACCCGGCCTAGCAGGTTTGGTCCCTTACCTGCTACCACCATGACTGGCAACTCTTTGACTTGGTCTTTATATTTTACCTTCATTTTCACCATTCCCAACGTGGGAACTATTTCACCCGTGTAGGTTTTCAAAGTCACTGAACAGTCCTGCAGCTTACGAGCTTCTCTAGGCCATAACTTCCCATACTCAGCCTTTGACAGAACTGTGACACTACACCCCGTGTCCACTTCAAACTGCACCATTTTACCATTTAAGTCCAACTGGGTTTTAATGGGATCAACTCTTTCCCACCTGGCCTCTTTCACGTTAAACATTGTGAACACTTCTTCGGCTCCCCTGGTTGGTTGATCTGCAACTTCACGCATGTGGTGTGCATACTGCCGTTTATTTTTTCGGTTTCCCTTCCTTTCCATCATACTGCTTTTTTCCTCCCCCTTTTTCGGCTGATCCCCAGAGGGTATTGAGCGGCACATTTTCTTTACATGGCCCTTTTTCCCGCAAGCATGACATTTTACAGTTAAAAAACGACAGTTCCGTGACAAATGTTCACCTCCACACCTGTAACAAACATACTGACCAGACTTTCCTTGTGAATTATGCTCCACGACCACCTTATGCACCGGCAGTGGGGTCGCACTCCTGCTTCCAACCCCTTCCGTGGTTTTCTGTTGTAAATCACGAATGTCTTTAGTCGCTGTCTCTATGGCCTGTGCCAACTTCAAGGCCTTTTCAAATGACAAGTCAGGCTCCGCTAACAATCTGCGTTGTATGCGGTCATCTGCAATGCCACATACGAGCCTATCTCGTAGCATTTCGGTCAGTCTGTCCCCATAATCACAATGTTGTGCCAGTTCCCTCAACACTGCGACATACTCCATTACCGTTTCATTAGCCATTCTAGTCCTTGAATTTAACTTGAACCTCTGGACTATTGCACTCGGCTTCGGGTTATAATGTGACTGAAGTAAACTCGTCAACTCTGTGAATGATTTATCCCCCGGTTTATCAGGACTCAATAAGTTCCTCATCAGACTGTACGTCTTACTGCCCACCGAGCTTAGCAATATGGCTCGCTTCCGACCCGCTTCCATTATCTGGTTTGCCTCAAAAAAATGTTCCAACACTTCACAATACTCCTCCCAGGTCTGTGTCTGACAGTCATATGCAACTAGTGACCCCAACATGGAACCCGACATCACTCCAGTAGGCCCCGTCTCTTCGTCATCCGACATGAACTACAGCTCACCAGGTTACTCGCAGCGGACTCGGAGGCATCCCATCTTCACGTCGCCAATATGTTATATCGTGGTAAGGAAGGAGACCACACGGTTTATAGAGTTGTAAGGCCTTTCTTTATTAAGAGCCTCCTGGTGCGCACCCATGCTTCTTCACACAACTTCTGCAAGTCATCTAACCACCAGAAGCAACAAGTTACCAGAGAATACAGAACCAACAGTACATGCTGAATTCCCCACAGCGCCCCTACAGTACAACAACCACATTACCAGCCCGAATACTACAAATACCTCACTCGGGTATAGTTGACAAACACATTGAACTGGGCATAAACCCCTACATAACTTGTTGAACTGCCACCTGGCTCACACAGAGGACCTAGGAAGTCAGGCCTACTGACGCCAACTCCACTAATCAGGACTGGTGATGCTAATTCCACTAAGAGTCCAGTCATAAATGGGGAACATCAGGACTCCTTGCCCAGAATGCTCCTACTTGGCATCTACTTTGCTGGGGTAAAGGCTAATTTCAATGGCCTTTGGCTGACCAAGTTCCCAGATGACTGCAAACTGGGAGCCATCATAGATTCACCCATTTCATTAACATCTTACAAGAAAGTCTTTCACAGACAAATGACTGGTGCCTAATTCTCAGATTAAAACTCAATGCCAAGAAATGCATTATAGTGCCTTTTGAGAAAATGGCCACCCAGGCTAATTACCCATTGATAAGACAACCCTAAGGGTTGACCTGTTAGTCAGGGATTTGCGAACATTTGCAGACAGTAATCTGGCCTTTAACCAACATGTGCCCAAGGTAGTAAGAAAATTATTCCATATCACCCAATTTATAACTAAGGTCATGGAATTCAGGTCTACAGAAGTCATAGTGCAACTTTATTTGGCCCTTATAAAATCCATCATTGAGTGTAATGCCCCCTTTGGCATGTACCCGACCAGACATATTCAACAGTTGGAACACACACAAAGGTTGCTTTCCAGGACAATCCAGTCTACAAACACATTGTCCTATACAGATTGCCTTAAAGCCCTATCTCTATACTCTTGTCTCCTACAGGTTACTGAGAGGTGATTTATGTCTGGCATACAAGGCATCCACAGATCCAGCACTGATAGACCTTTTTCACATCCACACAATGAAAAGGATCAAACCACTAGATCCAAGGATTTAAATTTGCGACATGAATAAGACATGTTGGAGAGAGAGAGAGCTATTTGTCTCAGAGGATCTCTATGCTCTGGAACAGGCTCCCTATGCATGTGAAGCAGAGTCTATCCCTAACCCTATTTAACAGCAATCTTGACTAATGTATGGGAAACTGGAAATTCACCCTGGGTCCAACCCCCATATTTCTGATAGACAATGGCAGACTGTAATGCCCAAACTAGCATACTACCCTCATAACCTTTAGAAACTTCCTAACATACCCCCTCCTAATAAATGGATTGCATGGCTAGGCTTATAAAGGCCTTGGTGGTCATTAGCCTAGTTTATACCTTTGATGAACCTAAAGTACCATGTTCTCTATATCGTTTTGCTTAAATATCATATTTCGTGCATCTTTTTGCTAACACTCATTAATAATTAAGTTCTGTGAATCCAATGCAGATCATGTTGACTTGTAAATGCCATTTTGTTGCCTTACTTCCACATACATATCTCCTCCAGGACTTCAGAAAGTAGACCTTGAAACACTGACAGGAGTATAGGGAAGTTTTCTACTATGCTGAGAATGCTCTTAAAGGATACACATGAACTCTGCTTTCTTGATGATCATAATCTTTTTGGAAACAATATTAAACAAATGCTGACCAAAAACAGGAACATCATTGTATGTAAAGCAATCGGTAAAAGAAAAGCAGATAAAATGGTTGTACTGAATTATAGGCTGCTTTGAATATGTGTGCAGCTCCTCCCTAGAAATATTCCCGTTGTGCTAGATTGTTAGACTATTTCATATGAAATTATTTCACATGAATATTGTGGACCAATGTTATCCTTGTTCCACTGTGTAACTAGGAACAGGCAGTGGAAATAAGAATATCAGGAGTACTGTACCATCAGCTCTATTTTCATATATATTTGTATAACATTACTATATATTCTTATAAGAACTCTATAAAGAGATGTTTCTGAGAAAGAAATACATATCCCAGGTAACTCATCAGAGGAACAAATTATATGTAACTTGTTAAAATGTATTATCCTAAACTATGCTATTACATACCAAAAACACCCACTATAGTACATTAATAAGACAATTATTATTTGCAGACAGAGTCAGGAGCACACTGGGATCATACTCCCGGAGCTACTGCCCGAGGAAGATACTAGCCATAGCACCTGAGAGCCTCAGGTATTATCTTAATGTATTACGCAGACAGTCTTCTGCTATAGCACTTGAAAACATGTTTTTCAGAGTCTGCAAGCTGGCAAAATTATCATCTGCTTCATGATTAAAGCAAATATACCAAGCAATTCTAAACAAGGAAATAACAGCACATGCACTGCTTGGAAAGAGCAGAAATCGGTGACTGACTAGCAGAAGCCAAAATTCAAACTATCAATGAAAATTAAAAGTTCTGTGATAAAAAGGGCATTTCAGGATCAGTATACAAGACAGAACTATAGCATAAAGAGTCAAGTGACTAACCAGCAGTAAAGCAAAAATTCATACTGCACTCTCTCCCTCTCCAAAGGCTGCATATGGTTGTAATCCAACTAGAAAATGAAATGTGCAAAAATTCAAACAAGAATACATTTGAAAACTGAGCCTTTCTAGACATCCCCCGGGATTCATGAAGCTCGGCGCAAGGACGGTTTAAGCCTTGCACCGAGCGTCCTCTTTACAGATGGTGCAACAGCACCATATGAATATTTATGAGGGCATGCTGCCGCACCATCTACGGGCACAGGAAACATGTTCGAGTTCAGGGGGCATGTTTAAGTGCTCTATGGAGGCATAAACATGCACCCACAGTTGCACAACCTACTATGCTTACTATTAGAGCCCACCTCTAATAGTAAGCATTTAAGTCAGTGTCTGTGGATTCTGAAATGTATGCTAAGCATACAAGAGTGTACACGAACACTGAAATAAACTCAAAGTAGTAAACACACAAGCACGTAACGGAATGCTGAGCCCCATCCCTAGAACTACCACAATTAGATTCCCCCGTGTCCCTATTTTGCATTTGTATTGCTTCATTATTGAAAGTGTAAGAGAAGGGCAGCATGTTTGTGTGTTGGCACCCCATGCTTAGCGTAGCTTACACATCAAAATCATCCAAATGGAAAAGAACATGCAGAATCAACGTTAACGTCAATAGTGTAGTGCTTAGAGCATCAGCCTAACGAACAGGCATGCATGATTCGACTCCCACTGTAGCACATGTCATTTTCCATGTAGAATGTGTATATGAACATATTTATACATCCTTTTGCTGCATAACCTACATAATAACATGTAAATGTGAACTGGAGTACTGCATGAAATGTTTAACTAATGTCATTCAATCAAAGTGGTAGTGTCATAGTGAATAAGGCACCAGTAAGTAGGTGTAAGCACAAATAAGCAGTAGTAAACATATATAAGTACCAGTAAGCAAGCCTAAGTGCATTTGCGCGGGTGTAAGCAGTGCCCACACACGTTAAGCATAGTAGAAGCTAACCAAATTTAACAAACTGTAATTGGAAGATAGCACAGCCTACCATCGCTCAAACATGCACATACCCGCTCACAACTGCTGAAAAGTGCTTTAATCACTCTGTATCCAATGGCTCTTGTTCTGGCAGCAACAAAATAAATGTCCTCAGCAAAGGCAAACCCAGGACCCTGCACACCGCAGCCAATGTGATTTACCACTAAGCCATGGCAGATATACATAAATCTGATGTTATCGCAAACATATCATCCAGCATAGTCATGCAACAGCATATAAAATGTATATAGTTATGTAGATGTATGTGCATGTGTATGTACAGATATATAATACATATATATGTGTGTGTATATATATATATATATATATATATATATATATATATATATATATATATATATATATATATATATGAAGAATGAACGTCGTGACAATAAAATATATAACAAGAATGAGAAGGGAATCAACGGAAACCCCAGTATTATTTAGGGCTGTCAGCTTATGTCATATCAAGCTGGGCAGGGGTGAGCAGATCACTGCTACCCACACCACAGGCAGGACACTACCAGTGGGATCAACATTGTCAATCTGCTAAGTCTACTTTACAAACAATCACAGGGTAGTCCCTGGTGGGACTACCCAAAAATTGCTAGGTAGAGTGGACTTCCGACCATTTCACAAGCAAGGGCAGGTATGTTCAAGGACCAAATGGTGGGAGACCCTGATGATACATGGGTTGGGACAACATATGTTTAGGGTCCCGAATGCTGGTGAGAAGACAACGTATGGAGGTGTGTCATGGCTGTCATAGCAACCAGTGAATGGATAGTTTGCGTGTATGTCAAACTCCGGTTGGGTGGAGGGACCATGGGTATGAAATTATTATTGATAAGCTCACCAGCCTGGGCATAAACCCTTATGTCACAAGATGGGTTGCAAACTGGCTCTCAGACAGATCCCATAAAGTAAGAGTAGCGGGATCTATGTCCGAATCCAGACCAGTAACGAGTGGTGTGCCTCAGGGCTCTGTCCTGGGACCCCTCCTGTTTGGCATATACTTCTCAGAAGTACAGGCAAGCATGGAAGGGCTGTGGCTGACTAAGTTTGCAGATGACTGCAAACTGGGTGCTATAATAGAGTCTCTGGCCAACATGGAGATCCTCCAGAAGGGCCTAATTGAGACTGATGCATGGTGTCAAAGCCATGGTCTCAAGCTAAATGCAAAAAAAATGTGTGGTAATCCCCTTTGAAAAAAACAGAGTACCCGCAAACTACAACATAGGAGGTAATCTCCTGAAATCTGAAGAAGAAATAAGGGATCTAGGGACCCAATTAGATAGTCAGCTTTCCTTTGATAACCATGTTGCCAAAGTGGTTAGAAAATCCTTCTATGTGACCCATCTGATTACGAAAGGGTTCGCATCAAGACCTAAGGATGTAATGGTGCCCTTCTACTCTTCCCTCATCAGACCCATTATTGAGTACAATGCACCAACTGGAATGTACCTGGCTAGACATCTCCAGCAGCTGGGGAGACCACATAGGTACCTAACCAAGAGGATTACTGGCCTCAAACAGTTGCCCTATGCAGCACGATTGAAAAAGCTAAGACTGTTCTCTGTTGCATACCGCTTTCTCAGAGGCGATCTTTGTCTAACGTACAGAGCCATGTCCAACCCAGAATTGTTACACATGCTCCATCTTAGCAAAACCAAATCTACTCAAGCTACATGCTCTAGGGATATAAACCTCAACCCAACAATGAATAGAACATGCTGGAGGGATAGATTCCCTTCGCAGAGACTTCTCTTACTATGGAACAGGGCCCCGATCTAGATAAGACAGAGCCCCTCACTATCACTCTTCAAGAGGAACCTTGATGAGTGGATGGGTAACAGAAAGTTTACACCGGGGATCACACCAACAGCACTACTAGATAGGGGCCAAGGGTACTAGCTGCTAGTACAAGGGTCTAGGGAACCACTAAAGGGGTGGTGAATACCGCACAACGTGGCTGGGCTAATATATGCCTTCGGGCAGATAGCCCAGTACCAACCTATGAACCTATGAACCTATTATGGATCCAGGTGGTCAGGGATGGATGGCCTGGTTCTAATTGGACTGCCTCGTGGAGGTCAGCGAGTTCGCTATACGGATATATATATATATATATATATATATATATATATATATATATATATATATATATATATATATATATATATATATATATATATATATATATATATATATATATATATATATACATATATATATATATATATATGCATACACACATGCATACATGCATACATGTATATGTAGAAGTACATTCCCTGTAACACATGCATTCCTTTTGCACACATAAATAACTATATATATATATATATATATATATATATATATATATATATAGTTGCAAACACATATATAATATATATGTGTGTGTGTGTGTGTGTGTGTGTGTGTGTGTGTGTGTGTGTGTGTGTGTGTGTGTGTGTGTGTGTGTGCTTAGATATACACAGATATACAGCTATGACAGGAAACAGCACACAAGAATGACATATGTTCACAAGCTATGCCAATGGAAGTGAGGGGTCCAAGCAAGAAACATGTAACAAGTAGCATGACCCCCCCCCCACCACAGCCGGACAGAGGAAACATACACAAAAACCCACAAACAATGTAAATAGTCCACTGCTCCCCAGACTACAGGCAGGATAGAACCGGGGATGGTACAGAGTACACCTGTGAAATCTAATCTTGGAACACAGACAGGAGAGTCCCTTGTGGGACACCCAAAAATTGACATATAGCCAAAGGAAGGTGATACGATGACCATTCTGGCTGGGGTGGGTACATACCCGGAATACAAGGGTGGGAAAGCCTGATGACCCATGGGTCGAGACAACATACAACATGGGTCCCGTGAAGTGGAGAGTGGGCAGCGTGTAGTGGTGTGTTCAGACCCGACCTGCACTCAGAGGAAGAATGGGTGCTGCAGATGAGGTGCGGGAACTATGGGTAGCTATTTATGGGTCTAGGTGTGCAGGTGTTGGCTGATGTGGGTCTATATGGACAGCCCCAGGGATGTGAGCAACAGTGTTAATTGGGCAGAGGCATTGCCCAACGTGCAGCCACACCTGCTATGAGTCCCACTGCAGCAAAGTCTAATCTACATGGCAAAGAACGGAATAACTAGATGTAGATGTAAATATGTAGAGGAATGTGTGTGTATATCTACCCATAGCTACATAGAGATTTACCTCTCCCTCTCCGTAGTACAAATGTATACATACAGAGACGGAATCCATATACGTACCTACATATAGATATATACATATGCAGACACCTATACACCCGTGTGTTGTTAGATATACATAGACAGCAATATATAAATGTATACATGTATGCATAAATATACAGATATATGTAAATAGCTAGGATATGATACAGCAGTTATGAATTACATATGTTCACAGGCTGTGCAAATGGGGGTGAGGGGTCCAATCAACAAACGTATAACATGTAGCATCAACCACCCTCACCTAGATAGGTGAAACATACAAACATATAATACAAGTAAACACACCACTGCTTCCCAGACCACATGCAGGATACTACCAATGGGAGAGATCTGCCAGGTCTAATCTTGAAGCAAAGACGTCAATGTCCCTTGTGGGACACCCCAAAAATGAATGATCATTGGAGTCAGTCCCTGTAATGATTCATCCAACCAGGCTGTATACGTACATGGACCAGTAGATTGTGCAAGCCTGGTAACCCATGGGTCAACACAACAGGTGAAACATACAAATATATAATACAGGTAAACACACCACTGCTTCCCAGAACACAGGCAGGATACTACCAGTGGGAGAGATCTGCCAGGTCTAATCTTGAAGCAAAGATGTCAATGTCCCTTGTTGGACACCCCAAAAATGAATGATCATTGGAGTCAGTCCCTGTAATGATTCATCCACCCAGGCTGTACACGTACATGGAGCAGTAGATTGTGCAAGCCTGGTAACCCATGGGTTGACACAACGTACGACATGGGTCCTGACACGTGGACAGTGGGCAGTGTGTAGTGGTGTGGTTAGACCCCACCCACACCCACAGTAAGGATGAGTGCTGTAGAGGAGGGACAGGTGGGGGAACTATGGGTATGCAATTATAGGCCTAGGCATGCAGATGTTGGCTAGCGCAGTTGTATTAGGACCACCTTGGGGATGTTAGTAATATTCCAAAATTGGCAGAGCTTATGCCTGTACCTCTCAACCCCTAAGAGCGAAACCACTGGACAGAACATAAATCATTGGGGCAACAAATAGGGACAGAAAGCACATATTCCACTTACAACCTTAGAAAGCTGATAGAATAATAGGTATGCATTAGCATAACTCGGCTGATGGATGTGGGGTCTTAAACCCAATTACTTGTCTGTATTTAATGGTGTCAGTTCCCAGGTATTTGCCAGACAGGTGCAGATTGTAAGAGGAACACACCAATAGTATGAAGCAAACTCTGGACAGGCTGCGGATTCTGTACAGTCGACCGGCATGCTTACGCCTAATTGGCAGCCATTCCAAATATGGGTCCCACCACAGCACAGTCCAGTTTAAATGGCTAAGTACGGTATGACCATATCTGTCATTGCCTAACCCACTACACAACACCTATGAACACATGGTCACAACACCCCACTGTAGGCATGTAATAGGCATCACAAAGTATTATTGTAGTCCTCACACCCAGCCAGGGGTGTGAGTGTCTGATGCAAACACCAAAGCAGTGCATTTGCAAGTGCGACACCAAGCAGGTTTAAGCCTGTTTGGCCACCGGTATCCGAGTACCACACTGGTGAAGCAATGTAGAGACTAACTGAGTGTTAGAAACTGTAACCGGAGGTTAGCATTGCTTAGCTCCGTGCAAACCTGCGCACAGCTGCTCACAACTGCTTTAAAGTGCCTTAATCACTCTTTACCCAACAGCTCGTGTTCTGGCCAGCAACAAAATAAACAGCATCTGCAAGGCTTGAACTCAGGACCCTGTACATCACAGTCACAGTAGTTAACCACTATGCCATGATGGCAATACATATAAAGTAGGTATCAGCAAACTAATCCTCACCACAGGGAAATCAAACAAACATGTGAACTGACTCTGTGTACAGTGTAATGTTTTATAACCCACCATAGACCATAAATATGTGAATTGAAGTACTGCAGTAAACGTAGAGTTGAGGTGTCACTGTAATAAAGTTATGATGTTCCCAGCCCCATACAGTGTATGTACACATGAATCACGGTACCAGACACATATATAACCTGTAATGAATAAGACATAGCTTAGCCTTTTCGAAACTGGCCAATTATGGAAAAGTGCGGGAATCCGGTCTTACTTAAACCGAAGAGGCTGGAATATGGCTCATAACTGGTTGTAGCATCCCCCTGCAGGCAGAATGGCTGGAGTGGGAGAAGGCACCCATTTTAGAGTGCAGCACTGGGGCATCCAGGAGTCCAAATTCATGGTATAGTTCCTAGTAATGCACCATGACCAGAGACTATTGCAGGGCTAGTACCAGGGCTCACAATACAAAATGGAGGCCTGGGACAGTCTCGACCATGAACTCACTAGAGGCACAGGTATCCCCCGGACTGGTGAGCAGGTCAGGCACCACCATGCAGACCTGAAGTGGCAGAGGGGGGATGTCCTGGAACAGCTGATCCAGGAAGCAAGGCAGATGAAGAATGCCCCAGAAATGAGTAAGTACTCCTTCCACTACGTAGTTAATAATTGCCTAGCTTGTGTATACTATGAATAGGTATGGCTAAATATCACTGTACTTCTCTGACAGCTGCAGATGAGTGTGCTGTGAACCAGCAAGCCTATGATGCTAGGTTACAAAGGATGCATCACGTGGCAGGTTAGTAAATAGTCTGCATGTACTGTCATAACAAATAAGTGTAAGAGCCTCAGAAAGTGTTGTACCAGTGTACAGACTTGTGTAATATGCTGTGAATAAAGGTGTAACCACTGCATTGCTTCTGTTTACTCTGCAGTCATATGTTGTTGTACTGTTGCAGTTATTAAATAGTACTGTTGTAGTAAGCAGTGTTACCCACACTGTGGTAAGCAGATAAAATGTGTATGACTTGCTGTATAACAATGTTGGAAATGCAAACAGGTCAGTCATATTAGACTAAATACATTGCAAAGCCTCACAACAATTGCCTGATAGCATAGTGTACAGTGATCCTAACTGTAATGCTTTTGTCACATACAGCAGGGCTTTGGATCCCAGGAGCGCCAATAAGTTGTATGCATAATCATTCCACACAACTGCACACAGTTAGTTAGAATGTTCAGAGAGAAAGCTGTATGCATATACACACTTAACAACTGTACAGTTTGCTAGAATGCTCAAATAGAAAGTGGTATGCATATTCAACTGTTCCAATCTGCCCAGTATGTCTTGATAAATGGCCCACATCACCTGCTTTTTGCCCTGTTCCCCTGTCAGATTAGTGTGATGATCCAAGAAATGTAGGCAGCTGTTAATGGCACATAACTGATAGTCAGACCTGTATAGTCAGAGAATGTACATGCAAACATACCTGTCTTCCCAGCATCTCACCCAAAGTGTATGAGAGCAGTCTCAAAACATGTTGCATTAGCACCTGCATCTTGTCAAGCCTGTACGTAAGACACAGGTCCCGTACATACTAATCTGCAAAACATACATTGTACAATATAACGCCATTGGGTAGTGTAATAATACATGTAAGGGACAGACCACTGTAGTGACTACGAATGTTGTGTAAACTACAAGGATTTATTAGTTGTTAATTGAACTCTCTCTCTCACCCCTACCATATGTGCAAAAATAACCGATGTATACAAGTCATTTGGTATGTCTACACTCCTAACCTTTGTTGGGACATATGTCCTATTGGTTTATAAATGTTCACATCTGTTTCTATGCATGTGCCATGTGAAAATTACCCCATATTGGTGTCCTGTTGCCATCAATGAAACCCACATGTTGTTGTAATGGTCACTGTGTACCCATATATGCATGTGTTATTCCTGCTCTGCAACTATTTTATATCTGGTGCCCTTGGTAATGGGAATACCTATGCATGCTGTTATACCTAATCATGAATGCTGTTGACTGTTACTAACCCATATTTGCCTTAAACATGCTACAACATTGCTCGTATGGGAAGGCCGGTCCCAGCAGCCCCACCTTCCCACCTCAGCTGGCCATGGCACCGGGCACCAGCACATCTGGGATCCAGCCTAGGACCTCCTCATCCGTTGGCCCTGCACCACCTTTGGGTGGAACCGCCACAGGGGATGCAGCTCGGCCCCCATGGGAACAGGAGCGGACAGGAACCGGTCACCCATGGTATGGTCCGGGCTGTGGTGCATAGGGAGCTTCACAGGGAGATTCAAGACTGCCTATTCCAGCTTGAGGGCTGAGTAGCGCAACTAGAGGGTGAGCCTGCCCTGACTACACAGCCCCCAGCATAGCCACCTTCTGGGCTGTGAAGGTGCAGTGTTGACTGCCCATGGGTGGGGACTTTAGTCCCACTGTATCCATTTGTGGGCTCATGGTCTTGCGACTTCCAAACACCCCTCCCCGTCCAAGGTGTTTCCCCCACAGATGTGTCATATACTGCCCCTGCATGTGTCTTGTTTGTCTTGTCTGTCATCCTACCTAACCTATCCTCCCTGATCATACCTACTCTCCTTCCCCAACAGCCCACTCTCACCTAAAAGTAAAAGAAAATAAGGACAATCAATTCCTGCAAAAAAAGCACGCCCCATACGTAGCTGTCCATTTCACACATGTGTCCACTGGATACATGTAAACATTTTTAATTGGCATCACAACATACTATTGTTGTCCTCGCCCCTCTCTCAGGGTTGTGAGTGTCCAAATGTACCACCAAATTTATTGCATATGTACAGCTGTTGCTGTAGAAGAAATGGACAGCTATGGACCTTCCCTAAACACTTCTTGCACAACCCTAGCTACCTTGCCTACTATCTTTCCCTCTTTGTGTCCCTTTTTCACCACATTCCAATCACCCCTTTTTTCTTTACTTTTAAAGAAATTAGAGCGGTGGTAAGCGGGAGTAAGCACTTTTAAGCAGCAGTGAGCAGGTTACGGCCTGTTTGCGCAGGGGTAAGCACTGCCTACACAGGTTAAGCAATCAAGAAGCTAACTGAATGTAAGGAACTGTAACCAAAAGTAACCACTGCTTACCATCACGCAAACCTGTGCACACCCGCTCACAACTGCTTAAAAGTGCCTTAATCACTCCGTATCCAATGGCACTTGTTCTGCCCAGCAACAAAATAAAGCCTCTGCAAGGCTCAAAACCAGGGCCTTGCACACCAGAGCCAATGTGATTTACCACTAAGCCATGGCAGATATACAGACATTGGATGTTATCACAAACATAGCACCAGCACAGTCATTCAACAGTATAGGAAATGTATTCCATTATGTAGATGTATGTGTGTGTGTTTATGTCCAGATATATATACATACATATATATATATATATATATATATATATATATATATATATATATATATATATATATATATATATATATATATATATATATATATATATATAAAGAACATACCATGTGACAACAAAACAGTAAAAAAGAATGAAAAGGGAAACACCAGCAACTCCTGTATTATGTAGTGGTGTTGTCCTATGTAATATCAAGACTCCCTCAGACAGACATGTGTCATTAATACACACAAACATTATATACATTACTTTGAGCATTTCATTTACAGTAACAAAACAGGTCCTGCCCAATCATTATGTGAGAACAGTACTCTTGCAAGGTGCTGTGTGTAACATCATCATCATTAAAAAGTGAAATGGGGTAACCATAGAGGGATCGGTAGTGTCGTTTTTACAATGGGGTTGTCTGCATCATGTGTACCTGGAACCTTTAGGAATCATGTGCATACCAGGATCGTGTGCCTGAGAGAGGGGTGAGGACAACAGTAGTATGTTGTGATGCAAGTTACAAAGGTTACATGTTTCTAGTGGACACATATGTGAAATGGACAGCTATGTATGGGGCAAAAGTTGTTCTGGGAACAGATTGGCCTTTTGTTTCCATTTTCATAAGGTGAGAGTGGGATATTGGGGAAGGAGAGTAGGTATGCTTGTGGAGGATAGGTTGGGTAGGATGATAGACAAGACAGCATACAGGGGCAGTATATGGGACATGTGGGGGGATACACCTTGGACGGAGAGGGGTGTTTGGCGGTCACAAGCCCATGAGCCCCCAAATGGAAACAGTGGGACGGAGGTCCACACCTATGGGCAGCCACCACTGCACCATCATAGCCGCAAAGTTTGCTGTGTTGGCAGCTCTAGGAGGGGCAGGCTCACCCTTTAAATGTGACACTCTGCCCTCAAAACCCCTTACTTGAGCCCCCTACGCACCACAGCCTGGACTGTATGAAGACTGACAAGTTCCTGTCTGGACCTTCTCCCGGGGGGTGCAGGCCCCATCCTGGGTGGTGGTTCCAACAGAAGGTGGTGCAGAGCCAACAGAGGTGGAGGTCCAAGGCTGAGCCCCAGACGCGCTGGTGCCCTATGCCATTACCAGCTGAAGTGGGACAGGTGATTCCACTGGGACCTCCAATCCCATACAGCCTATGGTGTTGCAGTTTTAACACAGATAAGGCTTAGTAATAGTCAACAGCATTCAGGATTACTTATAACAGCATGCATAGATATTACTATCAACCCAAGACAACAGATGTCATACATTTGCAGAGGGAGCACAACACATGCATATATACTGCATGACATCTGTCCAAAGCGTAGATGACTTGTGACTGCAGCTATGAAAAGTGGCCCACTATTGGCATGTCACTGTGATAACCTCAGACAGTGACTGTCATACCACTGTTTCATGTGACGTATGTCCAATCAGGAATGTGATGGCAGTAACTCTCATCACTTTCAGCATGTACTGACTGCAATCCTCACACTATGCTTCTGCAGTTCACAGATGTGTGTTCTGTGTGTAACACAAGAAACAAATGAATCTACTCACTGACCAGTCCACAGATGACCCTACAGATGGGGTTTTTCTCACAAACAGAGCACTGTCTTGTCAGTTATTAAAACATGCAGACTAGCCATTACCACACACAACTTGTTAAATTGGCAGTAGTCTGAATGAAGCATAGCTACACTTACATGCTGTAGTCATGTCTGGCACATCACCCTCCTGTCTTTAGGCTATTTTCCACTGTGTATGTCATTTGAGGAATATCCAGATTTCATCTGTGATACTGTTTACCTAACACCAGATCCAGGTTCCAATCACAGCAACTGTCATGGGCAAACACCAACATGATGTTCCTAAATATTGTACTGTGTTTCCATGCAATTGGCTATGGGAATGTCACCACAGCTGTTCCACATGCCATCAGCTATAGGAGGAGTGCAATAGGTGTAGAGGCCATCACCTGATCATGGCCATCAGTTATAAAACACAAGCTGCTGCTGAGCAGGTGTACATCTCCACATTGACCAGAGAGTGTGTGTGAGGGACAGACAGAGGCAAAGTACATCAGAAAAGGGCTGGGAGACTAAAACCTAAGCATTGTCAGTCACGCACATTCCAGTACAGGGGTTCAACCCCCTGACTGACTAGCCATTACTATTACAAGTGCATGCAGTTACTCCATGTGCCACATAGCTGACATGCTGGTGTGCTGTAAGAACATATATCTGTGCTGGTGAGCGACATCTGCAACAGAGATATAGTAGACATACATTAGGTGTAGCACAGATATAGTAGAGATACATTAGGTGCAGCATACTTCCACGGTGGTGCAGTGGTAGCGTTGTTGCCTCACAGCAAGAGTTTCTCCCGTTCAATTCTCGGCTTGGGTTTGGAGTGCCTTCTGTGTGGAGTCTGCATGTCCTCCCCACGGTCGAGTGGGCATTCGAAAGACATGTGTTGAATGGGCATGCCTTTGTTGAAGGTTCGGCATCGGGCTGGCAATTTGACACCATAAAAAACAACTGTCAATCATTAGTGGACCGGAGTTCCACTGTGGCAACCCCTAACTGGTAAAAGCCGAAAGACAAACATTAGGTGTAGCACACATGGCTGTCCACATGAACAGATGTCATTGTCAACACAACCATACTCTCTAAGGGACTCAGACACATTTGCACACTTTGGCAGGCTCACAAATACACTTCCTAACTACTTAGTTTTCTACACTACAGTAATGCACAGGTATTACATGCACCACAGGGGTATCCTGAGGTTCTGTGGGCTAAAGCATGTGAACATGTCTGACATCAGTCACTATGCCAACAGGAGTTATACTGGGTGTGACTGTGGTTGGGAACATCATACCCCACATGCAGACACAAGGTGCCAGTACTGACATGCATGTGTGCATTGCTTCATGGGTGTGTAGTGGTTGGCTGTGCAAGTTGGCTGTACAAGTCTGGGTGAGGGGTAATCCTTGGCATCAGGCCACCTGACAATCATCTGCAGTGTGGTTCAGGGGTGTAGTGTCTGCAATGTCCCACACAGATAGGTATTGTATTAACTGTCCTGTCATCCTGGTTACCATTGTGTTTGCCATTGCTTTGTAGTGCATGCCATGTCTGTGTTTGATAGTCATTGACATGGACATTGCCTGGGATGTGCACGTCCCACATTAATGTACAGTGACATGTTTAAGTGTACCTGGTTTGCCTGGCACATGTTGTGCATACAAACTGTTATCAACAGATGTGCCAATCCTGGCCTGGTGTGGCAGGACCTGCTAATAGACAGCAGGTTGACCCTGCACCTGCATTGATAGCATGATACAGGTATTCCCTGGTGTCAGTGGCATCTGTCCATACAGGGCATGTGTTTAAGGCATTGTATGTCTTTTGTGGATCACATCTGATGGCACCACATATGTTGCAGGCATCCAGTGGGAAACATAGCGAAGGCACATTGTCCACAATGATGTGCCTGTTGTACTGGTGGACAGGGTGCCATGCCCTCTGCAGCCCACTGCATTCACACCATGCTTACTATCTGTCAACAATGTGCAGGGTAATAGCAACATAGCAGGATTTTCTAGGCAAGTGAGTTTGTGTATGACACATGGGTTCAGACTGTATTCTGTGTAATAGTAAGGGTGCTTACTTTGTTCACCAGGCCTTTTTCCAGATGTAGGGGTATGGCTTGCCAGTACAGTCTCTTAGCTGATTGAAATCTGTAAACCTTGTGAGGTGGACATTGTGACATATAATATGGCCACCATATAGGAAAACTATGAAAAACGCTCCTCAACTTTTCCAGTGGTTAGACACTCACAACCACCTCCACACAGGCTCTGACTGTCAAACACACACACACACACACACCATGTCTTGGAATAGAACTTTTACCTAAGTAGTTTATCACACTACAGCATTACGCAGTTATAGCACTCGATACAGAGATTACTGGGTTACCCCATCCCCAAAGGTGTATTTCAAAAGGAATGACATCAGCAAGGTTACCAAAGTAGGGCAATTCGAATTTACTGCAAGGGAGTAACCCAAAATGCATTGCTCACAAAGCAGACAGTGAGAGACACACAACACATCCACAACTATGTGTGGGTATAGAAGCCATGACCAAGATCTGTATCATACTACTGCATGGAGATGTTATAGGCCACACCACGTGGATTACTAGGGAACTTGTTTCCTAGAGGTGTTTTTGACAAGGAGTGACATCAGCAGGATCACCAACGTAGGGCATTGTAAATGTCCTGTGAGTGAGTAGGCTATAATGCATTGCTCCCTACATAGACACTGAAACACACAGAAAACACATAACTGCCATGGTTGTGGATGGAACCCTACCACAGTTCTAAATCATACTCCAGCAGTATGCAGTTACCCGATGTGCTACAGAGATTACTGGGTTACAGCAGTCCCAGAGGTGTATTTCTAGGTGTGTGACATCAGCACCCTTGCCAAACTTGAGTATGTGAATTGTAAGGAGTGTGCATAGTCCAAAAAGCATTGTTCCCTTCTCAGGCAGACAGACACACACAGTTGCCACTCTGGGATTTGAACACCTACCAAACTAGTTTATCACACTACAGCATTACGCAGTTACAGGATGCAATATAGAAATTACTGGGTTATAGCAGTCCCAGAGGTGTATTTCTTGGTGGGTGACATCAGCACCCTTGCCAAAGTTGAGTATGTGAATTGTAAGGAGTGTGCATACTCTAAAAAGCATTGTTCTTTTCTTAAGCAGACACAGTTGGCAAGTCTGAGATTAAAACACTTAAAACAATGACACGTTCCTTAAGATACTTGACTCACATGCTCCACATAGACAAATTAGAACCAAAACTCGCATAGCACCTTGGCTCACTACTGATACTAAATCCAAAATCAAACTTCGTGACCAAGCCTGGGAAAAATGGAGAGCCACAAAAACCCCCCAAGACCGTTGTAAATTTCAACAACTAAGTAATGCCACGAAAACTGCCATAACCCAAGACAAAAAACAATACTTCTGCAGCCTCCAGCAAAAACACCAGAACAACCCAAAGAAATTCTGGGCAGGTTTTAACAACCTTCTGCACCCAGGCAAAACTTCCACCCCAACCCCTGAGAAACTCTTAGAGAAAGGCCAAGAAGAAGTAGCCAACACCTTTAACTCCTTCTTCACTGAGACTATCCAAACCTTAGCCAGTCACCTTACCTCCACTTCCCCACCTGCTGCTAAACTGCAACGTGACAACCCTACCCCCTTTAATTTAAAGCCAGTCTCTTCCTCCTATGTACGCCCCTCCTAAAAACTCAAACCAACTACCCTAGCGGTTGACCACCTTCCCATGAATTCTTACAAATTGCATCTGATGAAATAGCCTACCCCATATCAATCCTAATAAACAGATCTATAACTGAGATGAACATTCCCTCAATCTGGAAGACTTCCTATATCATTCCACTTCACAAAGGAGGTACCTCCTGGAAATGTCAAATTATAGACCAATAGCCATCCTGTCCCCATAGCGAAAATCATGGAAAGATGCATCCACAAACAACTTCTTCACTATCTGACCTCTAATAATCTCTTGTCCAATGCCCAGCATGGTTTTCGTCCGCACCATAGTACAACTACTGCCCTCCTTTCCTTTATTGACTCAATCAACAACAATCGCAATAACAAACTCATATCATCTGCCCTCTTTCTGGACCTATCAAAAGCATTCGATATGGTCAATCATCAATTCCTTCTCAACATTCTTGAAACCCTACGTCTGGACACTCCAGCAATAAACTGGTTCAATGCCTACCTCACTGGTAGGCAACAAGCTGTCCTATGGCAAAACAGAATATCAGGACTGCTCCCGAATACCATAGTTGTTCCTCAGGGCTCGATACTGGGCCCACTTCTGTTTTCCATCTTCATAAATGACCTTCAATCAGTCATCCCTAAATCCACCTGCATACAATACGCCGGACTCCACCTTAATCTGCTCCGACGCCTCCCTCTCGAATCTCCAAATGACCACACAACATTGTTTTCACTAGTTGAAAATGGTTCACTGACTTAAAACTTCTACTTAACCCAGCTAAAACCAAACTATTACTTTTCTTCCCAACGCCTTCTCACCTCTAGGTAAAGAACTCCCAAACACTAACAACACAACCTTTCATATTAAATCCAATAATGGGACCTCATAACCCCTGTCACCAGTACCAAACTGCTAGGTGTCACTATTGATCATAAGCTCAAATTCGACATACACATTACCCAAACAGTAAAGTCTGTTAACAAAAACTAGGATCTATGTACAGAATTAAAAACTTCCTAACTCCCACTACCAAATTAACTATTGCTCGCACCCATCTCCTCTCTTCCCTCCTCTATGCTTCCCGATCCTCTCTTTCTCAATAAACGTGAACTTAACATGCTCTCTCTTGCCTATAACCACATTGCCAGATTTATTACAGGTTCCCTTATCGAACCCATCATTGCCTTAATCTGCAAAGCCTTGGCTGGTTGGAACTGCCAAATCTCCTCAAACTTAGCCAACTCAAGCTTATAAAATAATCAACCATCCTGATAGAACTCCCTCACTGTGCAAAATTCTAACTCCATATACTAACCTCAACAGTCTCCGATCATCAAACAGCATCCAGATCCTAACCATTAAAGCAAAAAACTCAGGTGGGGATGCCCTTTATGCAAATTCCATTGGCAAGCAGTGGAACTCCCTACCAAACAACCTTAGACTTACTTCTTCGCTCAATCATTTCAAAGCTAACCTTAAAGAATATCTCTCCACACAATGGACATGCCCATGTCGAGAACCTGACTAACTACATATCTCATTACTTCTAGCTCCACTTCCCTAGCCCATTTCCCTAATTGCAGATCTCTAAAATTTCTCTTTCCTTTTAGTAATAAGGAAAATCTCTGATTTCAGTCTATTTTTCAGTATCTTTAACAAAATCAATGTTTGTGTATAATTTCCTGTCTGTCCTTTAGTCTTATATAACATCTATGTAAATTTTCATTCCTGCATATGTAAACTGTATTCTCTTGTTGTAACAATACTTTGAATCTTGCAATTTAAATATGTACTTCTATTGTGTATTGGAGCTTTTCTCCTCGGGCCTCTACTGAAAACGGATATGTATCCAGATAGACCAGCCCGGTTAACAAATGTAAAATAAATAAAATAAATAAAACACCTACCAAACTAGTTTATCACACTAGAGCACTACGCAGTTACAGGACGCACTACAGAAATTACTGGATTACAGCAGTCCCAGAGGTGTATTTCTAGGTGGGTGACATCAGCAGGATTGCCAAAAAAGGGCATTTCAAGTATACTGTGAGTTGTACATGTCTTTTAGCTTTGTGTACCCACTTGCTTACTGTCGCAAAAACACATTTTCACCCTCTTACAACTGCTGAAAAGTGTCTTATTCACTCCTAAATGACATTATCATCAACCCTTGCAGGTCTTGAATCCTGGACCATGCACACCCAGGACACTGGACTTATCACTAAGCCATCTGGTTTGTATACATGTTTCATGGTTTTTATAATACACATTTTACTACAGGTATTTCACAGTACTGAAAACAAATGGGACAGTCACTTTGTGTACATATGTACAGTACCCTTGAATGTACTGTACGCTGTGAAACAACATAGACAAGTCAACATATGTACAACTGTTATAACTAAATACCAAATACATATATGCACTTACAGGATGTGTATATATATATATATATATATATATATATATATATATATATATATATATATATAGATATATATAGATATATATATATATACACACACACACACAGACATATATATATATATATATATATATATATATATATATATATATGCCTATACACAGACACAGCTATAGCCTTATATATAAACATGTCTGCACACCCTATGTGACACAGATGGGTTCCAAAGGAATTGACATGTACCACAAAACAGAGGCAACCCTTGCTTTGTAACATTTAAATCTTAATCAGTTCACCAGAGAAGGGATGGTTGTTGTGTATGTGGAGTTTGGGGTGAGGAATGATGGCTAAGGAAATGTACCAGGGGATTGTGGAGTTTGGGTGGGGGAATGATGGGTATGGACATACACCCCAGGGACCACATCTGTGTCACTGCTCAACAGTGGCACAGGAAAATAACATATCCAACAGTAGTCGTTCTTGACTGTCTTATTCTTATCTATTCCTAACTATGTAATAATTTGTAGACTCTACTCACCACAGATGACTACCATGGTGTGCAGCATGTTAAAAGACATAACACATGTGTATGCCTGGCTACAGGGTAGTCATACACACACACAAACACACACACTTGCCAGTATTGTGCTTACAAGTCTTGCTTATGTAAATGTAACTAGTAGAGTGGTATGCAGTTGGGGTATGTGCCACAGAACCCATACAATTACACTTACTCTGATTCTGCTTCTGAGCTGGGTGACATCACATGACTGATTACTTGCAGTGGGGAGGGGGGGGGTTTAGCAGATACGGATATAGGCCAGTGCAAAAGGTGGTTTCTCTTTGGAAAGTGGTAAAACCCGCTGTCATGACAGGATGCAGACACAAATACACACACACAGCCATTTGCTGACACACACACACACACACACACACACACACACACACACACACACACACACACACACACACACACTTGCCATTGGTGGGATCAGAACTCCTACCTATCTACAGATCACTATTATAGTACTATACGGTTACAAGATGTGACACAGAGATTACTCAGTTCAAGGCAGTCAGAATGCCCTTCTAAGATTGAGGACATCAACAGGGATACTGACAGTTAAGCTGTACATAGCTGTAAACCTGCGTGTTTAACGTAGGAGTCCATTACAACCTGTATGCACAAACAAGACACATCATCTGCAGGTAAGACATAGGTAGGTCTGAGAGGTATAGTTGTAGCACAACAAGCCCTGAACTGGAGTATATCCATCTGTGGAATGGAAAACTGCTATCACTATACAAGGTTACAGTGGTCATGCTCATACACATAGAATCACAGGACTTGTTTGGATGCATTGACTGCAATTACACAAGGTCACAGTGGGCATGCTCATACACTTAGTAGCACAGGGTCATTTGGGATGCACTATGACTACAACTACACAAGGTTATACTGGGCATGCTCATACACTTAGAAACAAAGGGCTTGTTTGGATACACTGACTCAAATTACACAAGGTGGCAGTGAGTACGCTCATACACTTAGTAGCACAGGGCTATTTGGAATGCACTCTGATTCTAACCACAGAAGGCCACAGTGTGCATGATCATACACCTAGATGTACAGAACACATTGTAATGGACTCCTATTGTAAACACACAGGTTTACAGCTATGTACATCTTAACTGTCAGTATATATGTACATCATACAGGTTTACTACCAGATACCTTTATGTGGCCTGTAAAATGATATATCTGCATCTTTGCTGTGTGATATGCATGCATACATGTACAAGAAGTACTGCCATATATATGTGAAGTATACACAATCATGCATGTATGGAAGTGACAGACAGTAGGTTAACTGGGACACACAGGTGGATGCTAACTACAGCATGTGTCACACACATTGCTGCCCTGAGAGGAATACATTGATATCAGGTTGTGGACAGTGGCATTATACTTGGAATAGTGGCATGTGCAAACATAATATGTGAGCCCCATTGTCTAATGGTACTGAGATGCAGGTGTCAAGATGACCTCTCCTGGCTGTGTTAGTAGTTGACATTATTAGCAGGATTGCTCCCCTAAGCATATCTGGCATTGGTCATCTACACAACGTCTGCTGCTGTCCATCACCTTAAATGTAGCATTTGATACCAATCACTATACTGCCACTTGCAATGATGTCATGGTATGAGTGGCAGCTGCTTGACCAAAACAATAAGCCAATTTCCTGCTGTAATTATGATGTTGTCCAGTGTCTGTCATTCTGGGATGTCATGACTGAAAGAATACATGCCTTTGTCACAGAGTACATACATCCATGATTCAAGGGAGTGTGGATAATACCTAGGTTGCATTTACCCATATAGTGGCATTCCAAGGCACAAGTCCTAAACACAGAGGTAACACTCTGACACCTACAAGACAATTGCAATGGATGCTTATGCTAACCAGTGCTAGATATGTGGCTTTCATAGTCAATGTGCTCAATGTAGACCCTACAATAGGGAATACTGACATCTGTGCAATGAGAAACACCTGGCTGAAGGCTCTGTAGTGCACAATAGCACTACCACCATACAACTCAGATCCAGACATGTGGGCTATCACACTGGTACGGTCTACTCCAGGTGGTGGTGTCCACATATTCATAAAGGCTACTTACAAGTAAAGACCACTACTCCGACATAATTCATCACAAATGTGTCAGGTACAGGTGACAGTGGTAAAAGCTGCATTCTATGTAGTATCCTCATATACATCCACCACCATGTCCTCAGACTACCAACACACATCCATACATGTGGTATGAAATAGCATGGTAGAACACCAAATAGCCTTCGAATGGTGGACTGTACCTAGCCCTACATCAACTGTGCAAAGTACCCATGTACTGACACAGTTGCATAATGTGTTATGCAATGCAATAATACCACTGTTTGTAACCAGTTCAGTTGTACACATACCATGGTCCCTTGGATGTTGTCAGCATTAACACAGTTGACTGTTGCTGTACACCAGTAAACAACACCCTCATGGTTGGATATGACCTAGATGTACCTGCCCTGGATATGTACATCCCATACTCATACAGCATAAATGAGAATACTATTGCTGTTGTTGGCCTTTGTACATACATGTGGTTACATTCATTGCACACATGCACATGGACGATAGGTCCATGGCTGCTGAATGCTAACAGTACATATGGTTTGATATCTATGTTGACAGAGGTAATATTCCCTCTCTACTTGTCACCCATGATACTTATCATATCATACAACAACCCATGTGGCATGTATGTTATTAGACATGTCCACCTAATACAATGCCTACAAACATACCCAAATAACAGAATCATAGGACCTACACACATAGCCTGTATTAACAGACTCAAGGGAATACAGCTATGCTCTGTATGTTCCTGAGTAGTTACAGGTGATATGTCCATGACATGTACAGCCATGTGTGCCCACAGATCCTACATATACCCCATGTCAACAATTGCAAGCCATGCATACTGTGTGCTGTTTGGACATTAACCTTATTGCCACAGTAGCAAGAACGTGCTGGGGTGAGATATTTACAAGCCACAGACCTCGCACATGCTTGAATAAGTGTAATGCCTAGCTCAAACAAAGCACATTGCTGGCACTCTTCAAGTAATCATGAGGTGTGTGTGTGGCAGATATGATGTGTGTGTGGCAAATATGATGTGCTCACTGTTGACCATTACAGTGCCCTGGCTTCACAGTAGAACTGTCAACTAACAGTTTGTGGGATCATGACATGGAATATTGCTGTGTGTGTTTGTCAAGCTGATGTGCTGTTGGCATAAATGTACACTTGGCTACTCAGTGAAGGTGGTTGTGTGTCCTACCAGTACATGAATACAACATCCATTATGGTGTAATGCTCAGCTAGGTTTCACACATGGTTTGGAGAAGTTGTGGAATGTATCCTCTTGACCTGCTAGTCCACTTACTGATGGAGACTGCGTATGTGTACATGTATTGATGTGTGTTTACATTCCATGCATGTGTAATGTCTGATGTTTGAAGGTGACTGTTGTCTTAGTACATCATGCAGTTGCAGCCTCAACATTGCCAACTGTATATGGTGATATGCTCAAAGTACAGTAAGCTGTACTTTAGGTATGGACAGATGTTTGGACATAACTACTAAGTGGTGGGGCTACTTTGCAGATGAATGATTACTGTGGACAGCTCACAGGTGTGTTACAACCATTCCTACAATAACCTGTGTAACTGCTAAGCTATGATTTTGTTAAATGAAGGGGAGGACACACAACATAGAATGCAGTAAGGGTGACACTGAAGGCAAACCTCTTGACACCTGGAACAGTAACACTTCCCCTGTGCATATATTGTGCATATGGTTCATAGGTTCATAGACTCCTTGTTAGGTTCATAGATTCATAGATATATCGGCACAGTTGGTTTTGTAGCACGTGTGATAGTGCTGTTGCTCTGTAATACCTATCATGAGATAGGCAGGTGTTTGATTCACAGTACTGGCACGTGTGGGTGTGTGTGTCCATATATGTCACGTATGGTGAGGAATGCATCCCAAACGTTTTTCACTCTCCTGTACACTGTTGTAGACATCTGTACAGAGTGAAATGTAGAAAGCAAAACATTGGCAGGTGTTTGAATCACACACATGTCAAGTGTCTGTATGTGTGTGACATAGGTGTATAACTTTGTGAATGCCGCAGTGTGTGTGTGTGTGTGTGTGTGTGTGTGTGTGTGTGTGTGTGTGTGTGTGTGTGTGTGTGCATGTATCTATGTATGGCTGTCCGGTCCGGAGTGAGGCTGTATTTTACCATAGTGAAATGATAAGACCGCCTCCTTCCATCCACTCAGTGCAATCTAGTGTCCCTGTTGATGTCATCAATCTTAGAAGGGCATTCTAACCGCCTGTAAACATGTATGCCTTGGGTGAGGCTTGTTGTTACATAGCCTACTGATGAACCTCCCTCCCCACATACACTCACAGCAATCTAGTATCCCTGTTGATTTCCTCGATCATAGGCCATTCAGACTACCTGTACATGTGAAATCTCTGTGCCGTATGTAATGATGATTTGCACATAGGCAGGGGTTCTCATCCCAACATTGGAAACTGTGTGTGTTTGTGTGTGTGTGTGTGTGTGTGTGTGTGTGTGTGTGTGTGTGTGTGTGTGTGTGTCAAAGTGTGTGTTACTGTGTCTGTGAATTACTGAGTGTGTGGGTGTGTTACTGGGTCTGTGAATCCCTGAGTGTGTGTATGTGTATGCATCCTGTCATGAGAACGGATATTACTGCTTCCCAATGAGAAAAAACCTTTTCCACTGGCCTTTACCATTGTCATCTGCTAAACCACTCTTTTACCTCCTCCCTTCTCCAGGTAAGTATACCTGTGATGTCACCCACTATGGATGTGACAGCTCTGGCCACAGTAGCTTACTACACAGCTATCATGTTCTTGGATCATTAGATCAGTTTGAAACTTGGGAGATTATAACTGTGATGTGGAAGCTACAAAGTGCATGCAGGTATTTTCATACAGATCTGTCAGTAGTCTACATTTACATATGGGACACTAACCGCAAACACTGACATCCCCTGACACATGCAATTACATCTGAAAGAGGAAGGCAGAACATCAAGATCAACATGCAGTTACTGTTGTTACACATGATATATACTGTCAAAAGTACAAAATGCATTCTAAAACTGTAGTACATGGTATGTCTATAGCCTGTCAGCACCACTCAACAATTGTAATCTACAATTGTCTTCCTAGTATGTTCACCCTGTGCATCAGACCATATGAGCATGTCGCTGCACCGATGGTGTGGATGACAGGGATGTGGCACAGACATCATCATATGCACAGGGTGATAATGTTTGCCAGAGTCCTAGTCTGCACCATTGGATGACATCATGTGTGTGGGTTGGGGCCTTTGATCACATTGGGCATGTGTGGATGTTATGCATGTGTGTGTTGAGGTGCCCTACATTTGTTTCTGGTGTTTGCATCTTTGTATGCACACAGGTCTGGCAAGTGGCTGGCCTACACAGGGGTATTATTGACAGCTGCAGACTGTACAGGGCAGGTTTCACAGTTCACAGTGTCCGGGCAAAGCCACATGACCTGTACCTGCCAGGGGTTGCATGGGCACTACCAGGCAGAGGTCCAGATTGGGTACTGTCTGATGACACATGTCCACTGGAACCGTGTCACTGCTGGGACCATCCAGGACCATGTGCACGTGGCCTGATGTGTCCTGGTGTGGACAGCACAGCACCAGCTGCACTGCTGCTGCTACCACCACTATGGGAGCAAGCATTTAAAGTAGCATGTTCACGTAGACCTTCAACAGGTGATGTAGCTGGCCTATGTCCAAGTGTCCGAAGCCTTACTCCAACCAGATAATCCAGCACAGACATTCCATGCTCGAGGATTGACATGCCACTGTCAAGGACTCCCTCCATGTCACCCAATCGTCTATCCAAAACATCTGCAAGATGATGGTGAGCATTTGCAATTGCCTGGATGTTGTCAGTTAAAGAACAGACAGCAGCCTTCTGAAGCCTCAGACCTTCTCTGTTGTGCCATTTAGCATGTGCCTGTGCCTCCATTACAGCCTGAAACATGCGTCTGGTGACACCAGCTGATGTGTTATGTCTGCAGGGGCATGTTGGCCAGAGGTCTTCCTACAAGCAGCACTGAGCACATGCCTGTTTGGGACATCACTAGTTAGTTGACTGGGATCATGGTGTGCAGGCACACCTTCCATAGTCTCCACTCTTTCCTGTCCCATGCTACCACCTGCCACCTGTCCTTCCTCTATGGCCACTGGTGATGGGGTATGTGTAGGCATGAGATCTGTGTGCGGGGATGAGGGGGATGCAAGTAGAATGGCAACCAATGGCAGAGTTTCAGCCCCTAACAACCCTGCCTGCACCTCAATCATACTTTTATCATCACTGCTAGAGTCTGTGAGGACACTAACATGAGACGGATTGCAGGAGGACAACGCACCTACATCAACACCTGTGAGGGGCAGACAAGAACTGTACATTACAAGTTATAAAGCACAGTACACACACACACACACACACACACACACACACACACACACACACACACACACACACACACACAGACACACACACACAGACAGACACACACAGACAGACACACACAGACACTGATAGACAGACAGAGACACATGCTATGGCACTCAATGGCATGCAACATGCATGTGATATGGCAGAAGGCATTCAGTTTAGACATTTATAGTGGTAGTTATCATACATCCCTGAGTAGCACACAACAGCATGCATGTGTTATAGCAGAAGGCATGCGCCTTATACATTTATAGTTGTAGTTAGCATACATTCCTGTGTTGCACCATTTGTGTTAGTAGGTTATGCCCCAAACCTGCAACACAATGCATGCACTATGCACCATTGCACTGCATTGCCATGTTTTGTGCAACATACCCCACATGTTATCAGACCATCGCTGACCTTTGTACATCTGCCACAGATGCTTTGTGTTGGCCACTGCCCCTATGTGTGAGGAGGACATGAGCAGAAGGGTATGTTGACTGAATACTATGTTTGCCTGCGCCCTATCTTGCATATCTCCCCCAAAGCAGTGCATGTCTGTTCAACATTATTCTGCTTACCCCTGAGCTGAATCACAGACAATGTGTATGTGGCTGTACACACATGTTTGACATGGCTGTCCCTACTTTGCAATGGCACCACAGACCAGCACTGATTAACAGTACACCAGCCTGATGTGTGGCATATGTCCTTGCCAATCACATGTAGTATGACATGTCTTCTACTGACGTGTTGAATGACATACATACATGTTTAACACAATGGTTTCCTTTCAAATATACAGTGAGATAATGGTGTCCCAATGCAGGGACGTGTTATACTAGCATGGACCTTCAGCTGACACAATGTAGTCTGTCCGCCCTACAGATATACAGTGACATAATGCACATTGAGCTGATGTGCATAGCCTTTCCAGGGCATCATGTGGCTTCACTATTGCTATACAGTGTGAGTTACAGACACAGTTCATAGCCATGATGGTGTTCAGCTACAGTACATATCTAATGTGGAATGTGACCCATGTCACTGAGGTGTATACACACTAAACCCTAATGTGGAATGTGTGATGCAGGTCACTGAAGGGTATACAGATGACACCCCTGCACATCTGCAACCATATTGCTGATGCCTGGCAACTATGCCCAGACATGGTTAACTTAGCAGTACTCCATGTCCCACATGCCATCTGTGCACCTCACAAACATGAGGAGCAAGCATGATAGTGATGTCTGACACCAGCAAGGTGAATGTACTGTATCTGTGGCATGATGTGGTTGTATGTGCATGTTGTGCAACACATGTATGTATTTGGATACTGTATAGGTGAATGCTTTCATGTCATGACACACTCATGATGTTCAAGACATGTTATGTGGTGGGTTGATGTCATGCCTACACAAGCTGTGCACAGGCCTGTATGATGCTTAGTGTTTATCTGCAATATCACCATTACACAAAGGCCATAGTTGCATTGTGTCGGGCCAATGTACAACAGGGTGTACACACATGTACATCACTTCTACAGTGTGTGTTGCTTCATGTCTCTGGCCATCCTCCATGGCCATGTGTAAACATGTTTTGTCCAATGGTTGTGATGGGCATCTATTTCACATGTCAGTATTGTCCCATATGACAAACACCCATAGATGTTATATTGTCCACTGAGGACAGGGTTATGCAGAAAAATGGTGGTATGTTTGGGATGTGAGTTATCATGTTTTGCAGGATAGTTAAGCAGTGTTGCAGTCAGCCCACTAAATATCATGGACATGTCAGATAGCACATGACATTGTCTGACATTCATAACAAGGGTATAATCCACAAGGGTGAATCCTGTGGGCTGGTCAAACTCCAGCTCCAAAATGTTTAGACTGTGTGTACACATATGCTCTTTGTATAGTACTGTTTGTATTCCACACATGTGTAATTCTGATCTGTAGTACATGTCCCTACAGTGAGCCACACCTCCACCATTGTATTCACAGCTGTCCACACATCTGGCAATGACAGTTTGTAAGGTTTAGTGTAGGTGTTTTAAATAGTCTTCAATTATTCCACATGGGTAACCACTGTGATGCATTGCAGGTCTGACCTGTATATATTAGGCTATCTGCCCTAGGGCATTTATAAGCCTAGCCAGAGTGTGTTTGGCTTTCACCACCCATTTTAAATTAATGTTGCTATGCCCTTTTATGAGGTTAGTATACTGTGCCTCTGTCTAACAGGGACACAGAAGTGATACCCGTGGTAAACCTACGATCTCCCATCCACTCATCAAGATTCCTCTTGAAGAGAGTCAATGAGGGACTCTGTCTAACCTGGACTGGGATTTTATTCCAGAGTGAAGGGAGCCTCTGGGTTATGAATCTGTCCCTCCAGCATGTCCTATTTATTTCAGTGCTGAGGTTCAAGTCTCTTGAGCACATAGCTCGATGGGATTTGGATTTTCTGAGGTGCAGCATGTCCATTAATTCTGGGTTGGACATGACTTTATACATCAGGCACAGATCGCCTCTGAGCAGGCGGTATGCCACTGAGTAGAGCTGGAGTTTCTTTAACCGGGCAGCATATGGCATCTGTCTGAGCCCTTTGATCCTCTTGGTGAGGTACTTTTGGGGTCTTTCCAGTTGCTGCAGGTGTCTGGTAAGGTACATCCCAAAAGGGGCATTGTACTCAATTATAGGCCTGATGAGGGATGAGTAAAGAGGCACGATGACCTCCCCTGATCTAGATGTGAATCCTTTCATGATTAGGTGGGCTATATAAAATGTTTTTCTAACCACTTTGGCCACGTGGTTTTCAAATGAGAGATTGCTATCAACTTCGGTCTCCATGTCCCTAATTACTTCTTCCGTACTTAATGGATTACCACCTATGTGGTAATTTGTGGGCACTTTGTTTCTGCCAAAGGGGATGACTATACACTTTTTGGCATTTAGCTTGAGGCCATGGCTCTGGCACCAGTTGTCTGTTTCTATGAGGTCCTTTTGTAGGATGCTTGTGTCGGCTGGAGAGTCGATTGTGGCACCTAGTTTGCAGTCATCTGCGAACTTGGTCAGCCACAGTCCTTCCGTGTTGGCCTGTAACTCCGAGAAATATATACCGAACAAGAGAGGTCCCAGGACTGAGCCTTGTGGGATGCCACTTGTAACTGGTTTGGAGTCTGACATGGCTCCAGCAATTCTAACCATGTGGGTTCTGTCCTTGAGCCAGTTTGCAACCCATCTAGTGACATAGGGGTTTATATTTAAGCTGGTGAGCTAATCTATAATGCCCGAGTGTGGTATTGTATCAAAGGCTTTTGCGAGGTCCAGGTAGGCTGCGTGGACCACCTTCCCCTTGTCAATGGCCTTAGTGACTGTCTCAAAGAAATTCACCAGGTTTAAGAGGCAGGATCTGCCCTTAAAAAAGCCGAACTGGGTAGGATCCAGTGTCTGTAGGACCCCAATATCTTTATTTATGAGGTCCATGATGATCCTTTCCATAGCTTTGCAGACCAAGCTAGTCAGGCTTATGGGGCGATAGTTTCCAGGATCCATTGAGGCACCACCTTTGTGGAGAGGGACCACTGTTACTGTACACCACTCTTTGGGTACATATCCTGTAGTAAGATTGAGATTGTACAGTAGTTTTATGTTTGGGTTTAGCTCTCCTTGGAGTTCATGTGGGATGCAGCCCGGGACACCGTCTGGTCCCATTGATGCTGTATTTTTTGCTTTGGAGAGGGCGGCTCTTACCTGAGCATCTGAGATGTCAGGGGGGCAGCACTCTGCTGGGATAGATATTTGCCCTTTTGGTGGGGAAGGGGGGAGAAGTTTGCGCTGAACCTGTCAGCTAGGATGTTGGCAATGTCTGTGGGTTCGGTGTATTTTTTTGTCATTTTGGACTAATTCTGAACATATCTGGGAATTCCCACTCAGGTTCCTAACAAAACTAAAGAAAGCCTTGTGATTATCCTTAGTGTTCTGTGCAATTTTTCTCTCAAAGCTGGCCTTAGACGATTTTATGAGTGCCCGTAGATTTTTGCTAATACTAATCAGAAATGCCTTCCCTTTTTGGGATTTTGCTCTATTATGTAGTAGCTTCCTCCTTCGATTGTATAGTCTGTTTATGGCTGGGGTCCACCAGACAGGACGCCTGCCTTTGGAGGATTGGGTCTTGGTTTTATTTGGGATTGCATGATCCATGCATTCCTGAAGGTTGTTCATAGAATTAGTATGATCTGTGCATTATCGAGCCTGATAAATAATAACAATCTCACCTGCAACAGGCTGCTGTCGCTGCGAAATGCCAGGGGTACCTAAACAGGAGTGTCACAGCAGTAAGATCATTATCTACACTTGTGTGATAGCTACGGGGTGCAATGTGCATGTTAGCACATAAGCCAGTACAATAGACTATATTATGGAGTATGCAGATCTGTGCATACATAGAATAGCAAATGGTATGTGGCATGTGTGCATACATGCCTTGCATATGATGTTACCTTACATATTGTGCAGTAACACATGTAACTATATGAAATAAAGTTGTGTTATATGTGCAATAGTGACTTACCAGGCAACTCCAGGCTCAGTGGTTGTGAGACACCCACCTCCACACTACCAGCTAAAGCTTGTGGATGGATTTCTGCAGGTGTCCCCAGGTTGGCCAGTAGCTCCTTGGTATGTGTGAGTGGGGGCTGGGTAAGTGGCCCCCCACCTGTTGCACCTTGTTCCCTGGCGATTGCATTTTCACGCTGTTTCGCTCATCTAATGATGTCAGTGCAGTGTCAATGCACATGCTGATAGGTGCAATTGTGGCTACCAACATCTTTACCATCCTGTGCAGTTTCTCCCACTGCACATCCCACTGCTGTGCATCCTGTGGCACATGGCTGAAGAGTGTTACATGGTTGTCGAGGAGGTATGGAATGAGGACCTCATCCTTCAAGCAGGTGTATGGCGGCAGCCTGGCATGCAGCATACCTGGAAGACATAATGATAGAGACAGCTCACAGTAACTCACAGAGAAGTACAGAAGTACAGCTGAACATACATGTGTATCACATTTATTAAGATTAAAAATATGTCTTTGCAACGCTACATGACACTAACACCACTAATATGTTTAACTCACACACATTTGACACATACTGGTGATTTGATGTTATCACCCTGTATGTGTGTGTCAAGTGATGACATTGCTCATACTCCATGTGGATGTTGTCTTGATGTGGGTATGTCTGTTTGCCTGTACTGGTATCTTTACCTATTAGCACATGCTTGGATGTGTCACATTAATGCAATGGACCTTAATACTGTGTATATGTCACATATATAGTCACACATGGCCTTAAGGGACATGATGTGACCCTGCAGACTTGCTCACAGAAAGTTTTATATGTATGTGTTTTGCCAGATGCATCTACATGGCACTGTACAGCAGTTTAGCATCCTGCCATGTATTACCTGTGTTGCACATGTGAAACACATGGGACAATGGCTAGCTTGATGGTATTTGCAGGGTTGGATATCAACTCTAGCATGTATGGTCATAGTGAACTAGTAGGCTATATGCCCTGGGTCATTTATGAGCCTAGGCTGAAATGTTACCTAGCTGTAGCCAACAGACAGTTAAGTTACAGTGGCCAGTTCAAGCAGTGCCACAGAACTGATCCACAGGATTACTGACATATTTGCCATGCGGTCATCACACCATGTCTCAAAGAAGGGCAATGTGCAGCTTTGCTGGACAGGGATGCATAGTATGGCAGGAATATGTAAAGTGTATGGGATAGGGATCTGTCAGGCATGTTGTGATCCTTGTACTAGAAAGGTGGATGTCCATGAAGTATGTATTTATTTGAAATCAGGATGTGTAAGTGTAGCATGTCCAACATCTCTGTGCTGGACATGGCTTTATTCAGGGTAGGCATCATGCTATGTAGTGGAGCTAGGGATTGGGAAGGCCAGTGTAGGCCATCTGAACACGGCCAATAACTCTTAAAGAAAATATGTGATCTATTATGGGACACCTAAGTGTTGAATATGGCTGAACAATGATCTCTATATTCATGGATGGCACCATGTCATGATTAGGGGTGACACTTATGACTACCTGACTGGTGTGGTGAAGTAACTATCAAAGGAAAGACTACAGTCCAGCTGCATCCCATACACAAACAGTTTCCATTATGTTGACCACTGCCTAGGTGGTAGTTCATGGGTACAGGGTTTTTAACATTGGGGATGACAATGCAATACTTAGCTGTCAGATTGTGGCCATACATCACACACCACACATCTGACCCACAAAGACCTTTCTGTATGTTGCCGGCAACACTCATTGAGTCAACTATTGGTCCTAGTTCATAGCCATTTGCAAACTTCAGTAAGCAGATGCCTTCTGTGTTAGTCTGTGTGGTATAGATAACAATGAGGGGGAGTACCAGGAATTAACCCTGTATTACTGTAGTTGGCACTGATTTGATGTGCGTGTATTAGTCAGACACCTTCTGTAGTGTTGGTTCTGCCAGCAGTCCAGTTGCCAGCCACTCCTGTGACATAGGAATATACACCTAGTTTATTGAGTGTAGCTGGAACACAGTATGGGTGATGGTGTCCTATGACCTGGCAAGGTCATGATATGCTGTGTGAATCAACCTTACAGTCATCTACATCTGTACTGACTACATCAAATAAGTTGATCAAGGCTCGTGGCCTTACAGACCAGACTCAGCAGGGTAGTAGTGCACTATTTCCCATTATCAGTGGTGTCTCCCCCTTTGTGTGATGTGATAACTGTTGCTGTGCAACATTCAGTGTGTACACAGCCTGACATGAACCTATAATTGAACATGATGTGTATGTGGAGAGCAAATTGTTCTGACATGGATGTAGGATACACCCTGGGGTGTTGACAGGTCCCATGCAAGCTGTATGTATGGCTTTAGAGAGTGCAGCTTATACCTCCATAGTTGTTATTACAGGGGCTCTGTAGTGTACATGGATACATAAATATGTGTACCTGTTGGGGGGGAGGTGAGTGTGGATTTAGGTTATCCAAGACCCTGTCTGGATGAACAGGTGCTATTTCTGTAGGTGCAGTACCTTTCATGCCACAGTGCTGTGAAGCACAGCAAGTCTTGTTGCCATTATGATTCATGACACAGCTATAGAATGCTCTGTGGTTGGTCACATAATATGTGGCTGATTAGTTTCACAGTAGCTTTGTGTGGCTTTATATGGTGTATCTGCATCTTACTGAGGCTGACCAGGGATCACCTCCACTCATGTGTGTGTTCACTCTTGCAACAGTAACTACCTTACGTGGTACAGTTTAAGGCAGGGTACCACCAGTTTGCCTTCCTGTTTGTGTTTGGTTGAATCTTGGTTCTGTTTCAATGGCACAATCACTGCACTTATGTGAGTGCTTAAAGTGCATTTGTATAGGATTTAGCATTTGCACATGCATTGTCCATCTGCATGGGTGCCATGACAGTCACCACTTCCCTCTTAAGAAGCATAACATTGGCTTTGGAGACTGACTATGGGTAGCATAGTGTTAGCCCTGTTTGTGTGTCTATGGTGATCCAGGTCATTGGGGTTGATGAAATCCAACATGCATTGAGCACAGGTGTTGGTACATGAGTCTTCCCAGTTCATAATGGGATAGTTGACAGTAGCCATTATTATGGTTTTCTGTCTCAAACCTAATATTCCCCATTACAGCACAATATGACAGTTGGGAATTCTGAGGCATGGTGGGTTACCTGTCGAAAGCTGCAATTCGGATTCCACTTTGGCACAAAGGTAGTTGCTCAGCATACTGCATCTGAAGTTATGCAAGTGCAACTAGTGTGGGGGTGTACATATCCTTCAGGAATATGGACACACCTGTGGTCCGTGTGTTCCAATAAAAGATAATGACCAAGAGGTGAGGTATGTGTTATAACATGATCATGTAGGGGTGCTCCCCGGACATTGAGCCATATCTCAGTCACTGCACAGATATGTTCTCCATGATAAGGATTGATGTAAGTGAGTCCATATTGAGTTTCTGAAATGTATCATTGAGTAGCGAGACTCGCAGTTTATTGCTTTGCTGCCCCTGTTACAGCAGTGGACTTTCCCTGGAACTTTGCATGATGAAAGCACTATAGGGGAAGCATGAGCCCTACCCAGTATCCAGATTCCCAGGGGTGACAGGTGCAGACCCTGTCTGGCAAAGCATCATGGTCTGTCAACCATGTTATCCCAGGCAGAGATATACTGGATACCCTTTAAATTACACCAGTACATTAGACAATTGTGGAATACAATCCTTTTGTCCCTGTACTGCAGTAACATTCTGGCCAATGGCAGAATGCTACCCAGGCCTTGGGACATACCTGCATGGGCTACAAGACCTGACAGTTCTTACATGTGTGTATCCATGCAGTCCAGGCTACTGCATCACAGGTCCTGCACAACAACATGGAATATGCCAGAGCTATGTGTATAGTTCAAAAGGTGGTCTGAGTCTGTGGGTATATGGCGAATCATGGCAGACAGGCAGCTGACAGTATGTTTGCCCTCATATAGCTTGGTGTGTAACATAGTGCTAGAGTTTGCATTCACAAAGGAGTACTGTTGGGCATGTTTCTAGCCATGTGTTCTGAGGTGCGGCACAATTATGCAAACTATGTCATACAGGTTTTGTATTTTGTTGTCTGTCTATTCCAGCTCTGGAGGTCTCTTGCTTGGCCAGATACTTAGAAGCCTCTGTGAATGTGTGTGATTTATGGTGGTATGTGTTGGTGTCCTTAGTGTGTTCTGGTAAGGGTATGTGTTGGTTGTGGTGATGAGATGCATGTGTTAATCTACACCTCATGACTGTCCAGTGCATTCATGGCTGTAGACTGGACTGCCTTCCAGCTTACCCCTGTAGCTGCATCCCAGACAATGTGTGGGGTGTGGTGTTAGGTAGGTTTGGCAGTGTACATGGCATAGAGATTACATTCCCCCAGGATGGCCACATACACAAAGCTGACATTAGTAAACACCAGTAGCTGACAAGTACTGTATTTAGTTTACGTATTGCTTATGAAGATTTAGACAGTGATGCTCACATGTAAATATTTGTGTTATGGACATAACAACACTGGCTATTACAGAAACATAGTAGCTACCTTTAGCAGCAATCCTCCTCTGAGGAGCACATCACATCCTGATAGTTGATTACAAATGATGCAAGTGTCAACAGGTCTGTATCCTTTTCTGGGTATATACTCACATATCCACCAGAACCATGAGCTCTGTTGGGCATGGACACCCACTCCCTAGAGTCAAGTATCAATAGACTCTGCTGCCACTATCAACATGATCAGAATATAATCAGATAGTGTAAGCCATCACCTATGAAGCAGCTATTACACACTGGCAGTGGTCTCCTACATCTTGCACTCCTACTGCAGATGTTACACTGACGTTACAGATGATATACAACCTGTTTCATTACCAGTACTGTGCACAACCTTACATGCAGTATTTGTTAGCGGCAGTTAGGTTGGCAATGAGAGGTTAGGCTACACAAACCTGGTAGTTCAACCAGTGTGTCTCTACTCTCAATATCCACTCTATGTAGGTGTGCACATAGCCATTTGGGCCAACCCTGTAACAAGGGTCACTACACATTTGCATAACAAGTACACATGCACAGCTGTAATTGCTTGCAAACAATGCTAGTGAGGTGGATATTACATGACTTATGTGCATGGATAGTTACCTAACTCTTCCAATTTTCTTTGCTATCATGCTGCTAAACTCTCAGATGAATACAAGTCATATGTATCCTGTTATTGAGTATTGTAATTGCCAATAGATATAACTAATGTTTGCATAACATAACAGAAATGCTATGTAAAATGGAATACAGATCTGCCTAAAATACTGTACATTACACAGTTATTGGCACAATATCCCACAATGCACATCATATTTGCACACCCACGTTTGACATGTTCATCTCACTAATATACCCATACATATGTCTACTGGTACAATATATCAACATATACTATCTCTTGTTATAGCACATACTTGTTGGACCAATCCTGACACTGACAGTGGCTGGAAAAGAATTGGTGAATTCCAAGACCATATATATCATCCCTTTGATGTATGAGGTGTTTACCTTGTGACCTACAGTAGTACACACATAGAATTCTACAAGCATTACTACTGCTCAACAATACATTGCTACAAGATAGCTATTTCCACTATATGCATTGATTATACTGTAATTATTACAGAACAGGTACTACATACACAGACATACTAAATGTTATACATATCTTCTTAGTAATTGGAGGTATTATTGACTGGTATATTAATCGTTTTCGGTTTGTGTTTCGATCTTCTGTTGGGTATTTTGTACTATTCTGCAGGTAGATTCAGGAAGTGGTGCAGGTGTAGTGTAAGCATGCAGAAATGTAAACAGTAAAAAATGGTTTACATTTTTGCAAACATAAAATCAGAGCCATGACAGCCGACCAAACACATGTATTATATTGTTAATATATGCCAATGGCTAAATATATAGCCATTGGCATAAAAAAATGTACAAAATATAAAATTAACATTTAATATATATAGTCACACTATCGCGATGTAGAAGCTCAGTGCAGCAGTGCACAAAGGGGATCATAAGGAATATAGAAAAATATAGAATAAAACCGCAATGAAACACATATCACAATTTCCCCATAATAGTCAATGGCAGGCATGTTACACCATACTTATGGCGCAAGGGTTGCTAAGGGGCAGTGACAGTGTTATGCGCAGTAGCTAGGAATTAGTAGGCAATGCCATGCAAATGAGAGGAGTAATAGTGAATTGCAGATTCCCCACTGATGTAAGGATGCACCTCACAGCATAGCGCTATAACACCGAGGTGTGCCCTTGAGATAAAGATGACATCAAGAGAGGGGTGTGTCACCACTGCTGTAAGCACATTGGAGCATTGCTAAACCGGTTTGCCCCTAGCTAGGCAAAGCTGCAGGATAGGGGTGTGTCGAATTGGCCATAGCTATGCTTAGCTGAGAGTACACAAGGTAACCGAATATGCATGTGAACAGAGATGAAAGCGCGCGTAAACCCGGTAAACGGGTATGTGCGGCGTGCACTGCAGCTGAAACAGGAAGGATATAGGAAAGAAATAATGAAATGCTGCAGCAGTGAAATTGGAGTACAAATGACTAATTAAAACCAAGGAACCTACAATGGGCCATTGACAACAGCTAACAAGGCTGCAAGCAGCTACTTGCAGAACAGGAAAGGGGAGAGGTTGTACTGCAAAGAAAACAGTAAAGTGTCAAAGCAGAACCAAGCCAATTTGCAGTATATCAGCTACAAGGCACATTTTGCCATGACTGGGTAGGGAAAGTACAAAAGAAGAAAGATGGCAGGTGGATGCATGCCTGATAATAGGAGGGGATCCAGGTCTAAAAGTGAATTAAAGGGAAACAGATTAATCAAGGCAGGCAAGTAGATCTCCACAGTAAAAGCCCCACACTTGCAGTGCAGAACCCATAATTAAGACACGCTGCAGCTGGAATAGCTCATACACACCTACTGACATCAGCAGCATCCATAGCATCATACTACAAAGTGTGAAAGCACCTCACACACATTTGTGTATTCCCATACACTCTGCACCACTGGTTTATACAGATGGGGAACTTTTATTATGTACATGTTAGGGGCTGCCATACCTTTGATCCACCAGCATGTGTTGGAGACTGAAGGTGGAGTGGAGGATGATGCACATGACCACCTCAGGCACCAGAGGAGGAGGAGAGTGTTCAGACTCAGGATAACCTGCCAGGGGCTACATGATCCAGAGATAGGAGAACATTACAGGGTAGACAGGGACACCCTACAGCAACTTGTGGAGCTGTGCCAGCCACGCCTCAGAGCCAGAACAAAAAGAGGGGAACCCATCCCAGTGGATACAAAGGTATGTGTAAGCCTGAGAATACTAGCTACAGGTAAGACCAACTGGGGATACCATGGGTATCTCACAGGCATCAGCATCCAGAGTACTACACCAATTCCTGGATGCCATGTTACCACATGTCATTGAGCACATATACTTCCCCTGAACTCAGGAGGAATTGGCCAGCAATATGCGTCTCTTCCACCATGTGGCAGAATATCCGGAGGTACTGGGTGCAATAGTCTGCACGCACATACACATCAAGTCACCACCCGGTGAGCAGGGTAGGCGCTACATAAACCACAAGGGATACCCCTCCATCAACTGCCAGGTCATGTGCATTGTCCATTGCATTATCATGGATGTGTGTGCTGGCAGCCCTGGAAGCTATCACGACTCCCACATCTGGCACACCTCACAGCTATATTGGTTATTTGCCAGGGGGGACATCCCAAATGGCCACCTGGTGGGGGATGCTGGCTATGCACTGGAACCATGGATGATGACTCCCATCAGAAATGCACGCACACCCATGCAGGAATGCCATAATGAGGCACACACACAAACCAGAATCATCACAGAGTGTGTGTCTGGGAACGTGAAATCACAGTTCCGTTGCTTGGACATATCTGGTGGACCCTTGCAGTCCTCTCCAGGCACATGTGCGCACATCTTCATAGTGTGTGCCATGCTACACAATATGGTCCTGCGGAAACAGCAGCAGCAGGGACAGAATGGTAAAGGCCCTCACAGCCCACCACCATTGCCAAGGGCCCCACAGGCACAGAGGTACTCAGATCACGAACAACCTGAGCCAGCCCCAGTAGGCAAACGGAGGTGTGCCCAGTATGCCCATGCCTTGGCAAAGAGGGAACATATAGCACACACACTGACAGTGTAGGCACCTAGGGACTGACACCTTTCTCCACCTACACATACAGTAAAAATGGATGGCACACACACAAGACTACCTGTAAATTGTCATGTATAGGCAGTCTACTGTGTGCATCCAAGATAGGCAGCCCTCAACTATTGCACACACAACTGCCATTGGCACAAGGTAAGTCAACTCCTGAACAGTAAATTAAGCTATCAGCATATGCAGATACTGTATGCATAGATTCATAGGGAGGTACTTAGCCAACTGCCAGAGGGCATTCATAAGCCCAGCCAAAATGTGTCAGCTTTTGCCACCCCATTGATTTATTAACTGTCCCTCTGTGGAGCAGAGCCAATAGCGGGATCCCTGTGGTGCATCTAATGTTCCCCATCCATTCTTCAAAGTTCTCTTGCAGATTGTTAGTGAGGGGCTCTGTATAATGTAGTTATGGATGTTGTTCCAAAGTATGGGGAGTGTCTGTGACAGGAAGCTCTCCCTCCAGCATCTTTCAGTTATTGTTGTAGCAAGGTTCAGCATACTACAGTGTGTGGCTCACTGTGACATGGATTCCCATAGGTGGAGCATATCCAGCAAGCCTGAGTTCGACATGGCTGTGTTGGCTAGTGGAGATCATCTCTGGGTAAACGAGATGCCATTGAGTAAAGCAGGAGTTTATTCAGTCTGGCTGCATAGGCCATATGTTGGAGGCCAGTATCCCCCTTGGCGAGGTACATTCATGGACCTTCCAGCTGTTGGAAGTGTCTTCTGAGGTACATCCCACATGGGTTATTATACCCTATGATGGGACTGATGAGTGATGAGTAAAAGGGCACTATAACCCCAGTATGTCTAGATGGGAATCCTTTAGTAATCAGATGGCCTACATGGAAGGATGTCCTAACTACAGTGGAGATATGATTGTCAAAGGGGAGATCACTATCTACCTTAGTCCCCAGATACCCCATTACCTCATCCATATTAAAGCAGCTGCCACTTATGTGTTAGTATGTGGGTGCCAATTCCACAATGGAATGACCATGCAGTTAGTGGCACTTGGCTGGAAGCCATGACATTGACACCTTGTGATGTTCTCTGTGAGGCCCCTTGAGGGATGTCTGTGTCAGCTGGACTATCAATCATGGCTCCCAGTTCGCAGTCATTGCCAAACATGGTCTGCCGTAGTCCACCTGTGTTTGCCTGTACCACTGAGACGTACATGCCAAACAGTAGGGCACCCAGGATTGAGGCCTGTGGGACACCAGTCATGACTGGTCAAGAGTTGGACCTGGAGACCGCTAGTCATACCATGTGGGTTCTGTGTGTAAGCCCATTGGCAACCCAACCTGTGATGTATGGGTGTGTGTACAGGCTGGTGTGTTTATCAATAATACCTGAGTGGGGCATGGTGTCAAAAGCTTCGGCGAGGTCCAGGTAGTATGTGTGAACCACCTCCCCCATCATCTAACATCTTGGTGACTGTATGTAAGATGTCAAACAGGTCCAGTAGGCATGAACTGCACTCAACCAATCTGACCTAGGTTGGGTCACGTGTTCAGAGGTTACCAATGTCTTTGTTAATGTGTGCCATGAGGATGCAAACCATACCATTGCAGACAAGGCTAGTCAGGCTTATGGGTTGGTAGTTACCATGGTCAGTTGTGATTCCACCTTGATGGAGTGGAATAACCATTGCCACTCGCCATTGTATGGGCATGTAGCCTGTGAAAAGGCTGAGGTAGGAAAGCTTAATTAGGTGGGGGGCAGGTTGTCTTGTACAGTTTGCAAGATGCAGTCTGGGACAACATCTGCCTCCATTGATGCTGTGTTCTGCTTTTAGAGAGGGCCATTTTCACCTGTGTGTCTCTGATGTGTGGGATATTGTACCTCTCGGGTAGTGTTGTGGGCTCTTTAGGGGGTGAAGTATGCACTGAATGTATCTGCAAGGATGTTGGTGATATCAGTAGGGTCAGCATATTTTGTGCTATATTTCACCAGCACAGTGCAAATCTTTGTGTCACCACGTACATCCTTGACATAGCCAAAGAAGACTTTGTGGTTATCTTTCGAATCCTTGCGTATTCTCCTGCTGATTTTAGCCTTGCATGATGTCATGAAAGACCTACGTATCATACTGATAGTGGTCACGGATGGCTGCCCTTCATGGGATTTGCTGTTTGTCCGGAACACTGTCCTACTTCTGTAGTATAGCCTGTTTATTGCAGAGGTCCACCAGACAGGTGTCTTTGTCTAGGAGGAGTGAGTCTTGGTTTACTAGTAACGGCACGATCCGTACATCCATGTAGGTGCTTGTAGACTGCATTTGTTAATCTGTCTGTATCTTGAGAAGAGTTTCCCCTTAGTGTTGGGGCTGTGACCCCCCCCCCCCACCCCTGTCACTAGTAGTGTAAATTTAGCTGTAGGAAAGGTATACACTGTGGTATCTGTGGGTGGGGGAGATGCTTGGGTGTGGAAACACTGAATAGTTCATGGTCAGATCTAACCAGTGACTGGTTAACCTCTGCTGTGGTGCATCTGTCGCCCATGTTGGTAATGACCACTTCTAGTAGTTTCCACCCCACATTAAGGAGGTTACCACCTGATACAGGGCATATGAGGTGATAACTTCCAGGAAGCGCTGGGCCTGGAAGTGAGTACCGGAGTAAGTTTCCCAGTTAATGGCATGGTAGTTGACATCGACCAATGCCACGGTGTGCGTTAGGACTATCATGTTCTCCACTGTCTCCAGGTAGGTGGAGTGGTGGTCCTGGGTCATGGAGGGTGATCCGTAGCAGGCCACAGTTTACATTGCAGTTGTGGCTGATGTTAGCTTCACATGGATGATCTCAGAGGTATCATGCTGCCCCACTAACCTGGAGGTGTAGGTATCCCTGATGAATATGGATACAGCTCCTCCATGTTTGTCAGTCCATGTTCTTTGGCTGAAATGTGTGGTATGGGTCGTAGTCTGGTAGTGCTGGTGTGCTCTCAGGAGCCTTAAGACAGATCTCAGTTACTGCACAGATGTTGATGTTGTCCATCCTGAGGAGTGCTGTGAGTGCAAGCGTGTTGTGATCACAACCCCTGGTGTTGAGTAGCATAACCCTCATTGAATCTGCTATTTTGCTGTTTACGGAGCTGGTATTCACCTTCGAGACTCTCCTAAAAAAGGCACCATGTGGGCGCCAATAGCCTTGGCCAGTATTCTAAAGCCTAAGGCTGACACATAGGCCGGGATGGTATTGTTGCATGCATGTTCCCCATCTGTGCTTGTTTTTCATCTCTCCTGTAGGTAACCTACTAGTAAGCAATAGAAAGCCTTAAACTTATACAAGTCTTCTAGCTTCCAAGATAGGCTTTTGGAGTGACTAAGTATCAGTGTTGTGTATGTTCTTGCTGTACTTAACTGTTTCCTGACTACATGGTGATTTCTCACTGTATATTGTGAACTGAAGGTCTGTTTATTCACATATTATGGCTGTGATGGCTTGCACTTTAGAGGTTCACAGATAGCCTACTACCTATCTGCCCAAGGGCAATTAGAAGCATAGCTACAGTGTGTTGGCTTTCCCCGCACCACTGATGAAGTAACTGAGCCTCTGTCAAGCATAGCCACTGAAGCAATTCAATGCAGAGTTGCTGGAAGCTGTTGAAGACTGGGGTTGTGGAGGGTGATAGGGGCATGTAATGATCTAAAGAGGGCATGTTAATTTATTTATTTATTATTTATTTATTTCAGTTTGATTACCGGGGAAGTCCACTGGGCCAGAAAGTGCCCATTTTCAGTGGAGGCCCGGGGAGAAAAGCTCCACTGAAAATGTTAATGTGACAATTCAACACCATTCAATTCCCCCAACAGGTCTCACAGCTATCAAACTGGATAGGCTCCCCCACCCCCTGGCTGCATGGTTCTGGGACACATGATCCCAGGGGTGTATATTCTGTTACACATTCACACAACAAAGTTTCCCTTGAAGTGTGCCAGTGAGGGGCTATGCCTAATGTAATTAGGAATGTAATGTATTGTCTCACAGTACATTTGTTATATGTTGCTATTTCAAGAGTACGTGAAGCTCAGTGAGTTTGGGGGCCTCCGACCTTTGCTTAGCCTAGCTTACACATAGAAATCATCTAAATAGGAAATAAGCAGAAGCAGCATTAATGTCAACAGTGTAATGGTTACAGCATCTACATAGTATCTGTGCATGCGAGGTTCCAATCCCAATAAAGGCAGGGATGTTTTCATATTCAAAAGTATAATGAAAATGAAACAAGCTAGGTGGTAACTGAGTGATAAATCCTCCGTTGCTCAAACCAATGCACAAATATAATGGAAAAGAAGTAACAATGAGCAGACATTACCCAAGTAACTTGGGTAATGCCTGTTTCCTTCCGCTGCTCATTGTTACTTCTTTTCCATTATGTTCAAAAGTATACCTTAAACACAGCTTGCATATATAGGTAGTAATCGTCTATATAATAAACATTCAAAACACCCATATAAACCCATGTGTGCCGGAGAGTACAGTCAACAGAGAATGTAATGTTATGTCAGCACATAGTGAGATGTTACTTCACTGACATGTATATATTCTGAGTAGTTAGCGGATGTGGCCATGTTTGCACACACAGGTTATATGTTACAAAGTTTGATTAATTGTGTTTAACTGCTGCTATAATGTCACACAAACACTTTTAAACATGCTTACAACTGCTTAAAGGAGCCTTATTCTGGAGCAAAAAATATTTGTAAAGCATCACAGTGTTGAACCCTGGACCATGCACACTATAGTCATGGGACTTACCACTAAGCCATCCAAGGTGTATACGTGTTTCATGGTCTTGAGACTACACCTTATACCATATGCATTTCACTGTAATGATCAAAAATGAGACAGCCACTTTGTGTACATATGTACAGTACATTGTAATGCTCAAATTCTAAACCTACCACCCTAGAAAACAAAAATGGGAAGAAACTGAGGGAAATGCTGCTCAATGCCAGAAGTCTAAATCTCAAAATGCACGCACTCAAGGCCCTTCTCAGTATGGAGAACATTGATGTCTGTGCTGTAACTGAAACCTGGTTCAAGGCTCCTGAGAGCACCCCGGCACTATTAGGTTTTACCTCATATCATGCGTTCCGGCCCCAAAACCCGGACCACACCACAAAAGGAGGGGGTGTATCCATATTCATAAAGGATACCCACACCTCCAGGTTGGTGGCAATGCACTAAGCTTGAAACCATCCAGGTGCAACTAACCATAGGCAAAACTGTTCTACAAATTGTAGTATGCTACAGGCCACCCTCTCAAACTCAGGAACCCCACACAGCCTTCCTGAAGACACTGGAGGGTATAAATGTATCTCCAAACACCATCATATTGGGTGACTTCAACTACCTGAATATAGACTGGGAACATTACTCAAGCTCTAACTTTCTAGCCCAATGGTTCCTGGAGTTCATAAATTCAAAAGCCATGGAACAGCTAGTCACTGTTCCCACAAGAGGAGAAAATATACTAGATCTCATTATCACAAACATGGGGAACAAAATGCTCCACACCGGAAGTATATCCCTCATTGGTGAGATCTGATCATAAACTAATCTCACTGGAAATCCACATCCCGCTCCCACCCCAAACAAAAAAGACCACAGTGAAGAACTTCTCTAAAGCAAACTTCACACTACTCAAGACTGGTGTGGTATCCTTCAAGGCCCCTGAGCCAGTGGAAACCACAACCCAAGCTGTGGAAGCCCTTACAAATGCCTTCTATGAAACCTCCAGGACTGCATGGATCAGGCAATCCCAAATAAAACCAAGACTCTTTCCACAAAGGGCAAACGTCCAGTCTGGTGGACCCCAGCCATTAACAAACTTTACAATAAGAGGAGAAAGCTATTACATGATAGAACAAAATCCATAAAAGGGAAGTCACCCCTGATCATTATTAGTAAAAAAATACGAGCACTCATAAAATCAACTAAGGCCAATTTTGAGAGAAAAATTGCCATGGATTCAAAGGACAATCATAAGGCCTTTTTCAGCTATGTTAGGAACCTGGGTGGAAACTCCCAGATATGCTCAGAATTAGTCCAAAATGATACAAACATCACTGAACCCACAGACATTGCCAACATACTGGCAGACAGGTTCAGTGCAAACTTCACCCTCTCCCCTAAAGGAGAGATAACTATCCCAGCGGAGTGTAGCCTCCCAGACACCTCAAATGCGCAGGTGAAAGCTGCTCTCTCTAAAGCTAAAAACACAGCATCAATGGGACTGGATGGTGTCCTTGGCTGTGTGCTACATGAGCTAAATGAGGAATTAAACCCGCACATAAGGCAGCTGTTTAATCTCAGCCTTACCACAGGATATGTGCCCAAGGAGTGGCGTACGGCAACTGTGGTCCCACTCCACAAAGGCAGTGCCTCTACGGACCCTGGTAATTACCGCCCCATAAGCTTAACAAGTCTAGTCTGCAAAGCTATGGAGAGGATCATAATGGAGCTCATAAACAAAGATATAGGGGACTTGCAGACATTGGACCCGACCCAGTTTGGCTTCGTCAAGGGCAGATCATGCCTTTTGAACTTGGTCGACTTCTTCAAAACAGTCACCAAGGCCATTGATGAGGGAAAGGCAGTCCATACAGCCTACCTTGACCTTGCAAGCTTCGACACAATACCCCACTCGGGTATTGTAGAAAAACTTACCAGCTTAAATGTAAACCCATATGTCACAAGATGGGTTGCAAACTGGCTTAAGGACAGAACCCACAGGGTTAGAGTTACAGGGCAACATGGGAGGACTTTGGCTGACAAAGTTTGCAGATGACTGCAAACTGGGCGCCATAGTGGAAAGTGCATCGGACACGGATATCCTTCAGAAGGGACTCAGGGAAATAGATAGCTGGTGCCAGAGCCATGGCCTGAAGTTAAATGCCAAAAAATGTATAGTCATACCCTTCGGGAAAAACAAGGTAACCCCAAGCTACCATATAGGTGGCAAGCCACTAAGCACAGAAGAGGTTATCAGGGACCTGGGGACCCAGGTTGACAGTGGCCTTTCTTTTGACACTCACGTTGCTAAAGTGGTTAGAAAGACCTTCTACATTGCCCATCTGATCATGAAAGGATTCACATCCAGATCTAGTGAGGTCATTGTTCCCCTGTACTCTTCACTTATCAGACCAATGATCAAGTACAATGCCCCATTCAGGATGTATCTCACCCGACATCTGCAGCAATTGGAGAGACCCCAAAAGTTCCTCACCAAAAGGATAAAGGGACTCCAAAATCTGTCATATGCTGCCAGATTGAAGAAACTCCAGCTCTATTCAGTCGCATACCGTCTGCCCAGAGGTGACATGTGCCTTAAATACAAGGCCATGTCCAACCCGGAATTAATGGACATGCTCCACCTCAAAAAATCCAAATCCACCAAAACCACTAGAGCAAGCAACTTAAACCTTAGCACGGATATAAATAGGATGTGCTGGAGGGATAGATTTATCACTCAGAGACTCCCTATGCTGTGGAATAAAATCCCGATCCATGTGAGGCAGAGCACCTTGCTGGCTCTGTTCAAGAGAAATCTTGACCTGTGGATGGGAGATCGTAGGTTTATCCCGGGAATCATCTCTGTGTCACTGCTGGACAGAGGCACAACAAACTAATGGGCACAGTATTTTTTCATATAAGGGGTGGCGTAAGCCACAAAACTTTGGGCTAGGCTTATAAATGCCTTAGGGCAGATAGCCTAGTATAAACCTATGAACCTATGAACCTATGTACTGTAGTTTGTGAACCAACACATTCCAGTCTCAATATGTATTACTGTTACAAATTAATACGAAATATATACATGCATGTCAGTGATGTCTGCACACACACACACACACACACACACACACACACACATATATATATATATATATATATATATATATATATATACACACACACACACACACACACACACATATATATATATATATATATATATATATATATATATATATATATATATATATATATATATATATTTATTATACAATTGCATCAATAGCCATATATATAAACATCTATGAACACACTTCATGACACAGAAGCACTCCAAAGGAATTGGAGTGCACACAAAACACATGCAGCTCTGGTATTATAGCAATTAATATTAACCTAATTCATCATAGATGGGGGTGGTTGTTGTTTATGTGAAGATTGGGGTGGGTGAGGAATGATGGGTAATGCAATCATGCATCAAGGAGGGCCTGGGTCGGATGTCCAATAAGTGAACTGGAGGGTATACATGGAGTATGGGGAGAATATAAAAGGGACACAAAGCAAGAACCTTTCTCATTCATAATACACCCTGTCATGTCACATTGCAACACCTAATTTCACAAACATATGAACATTAACATGTATCAGACATATGTATACCAACTGACTGTCACATTTGTTTTCAGTAGTGAGGAATGTCTGTAGTACAATGTATATTGTAAACACCATAACATTTGTACATGTCACAGATGCCTTAGTGGTAAAGTCAGTGACTGTGGTGTTCATGGTCCCAGGTTCAAGGGTTGTTAGGTTATTTTGAGGGCCAGAATAAGGGCTGTTGGATGCAGGTGGATTAAAGCACTCTTAAGCAGTTGTAAGCGAGTTTCCACAGGTTTGCATGATGGTAAGCAGTGCTGAAACACGGTAAATGGAGAAGCACTTTACAGGTTTATCCTTTGCTTAATGTCACGCAGTAATCCAAACACCAATTACCAGCATGTACATATAAAAGGCAATAAGTCTTGTACATATATAAATAAGTTTAATTCTTCAGACCAGTTTCGGCTCAAAAGCCTTCTTCAGTGAATCATAAACACACAAAAAGCAACATGCTACATACTTAAATAGTCCCCCCCCAAAAAAAAAAATGTGACATAGATAGTCCAGCCCATAATAAAAGGGCAAGAAACCGACTGAATATAAAATAAATCCAAAATACATATTACATACAGTTAGTAACACCGTAACACCCATACAAAACAACCTGATAAACCTAATAAAAACTACATATAAATATATTTGATGTGACTTTATAATATAAATGATGATTAAGTTGGAAACAGACCCCCCCCCCAAATTGATAATCCAGTATTTCTCCTTTTTTATTGAGTATAGTGTGCCAACCCTGTCGATTACTCTGATCCCCAATAATTTTATCTATAATCGTAAAATGAAATTCAGCATCAACATGTTTAACAGTATGGTGATAAAGTGCATTGGTTTCCCGTCTATTCCTTATATCGCTTCTATGTTCAGACATACGTATCCTCAATGTTCTGGAGGTCTGGCCAACATAAAATGCTGAACATTTACACGTGGCTAGATAAACAATCCAAATGGTACTACAGTTGCCAAAAAATTTTAAGTCATAAACCCTACTGGTATTTTTACTAGTAAATTGTTTAAGTGTACTGACATATTGGCAAGAACTGCAATGTCCGCGTGGAAAGGTACCCAACAATCGGCCACCTAACACTGTCAGTTGTTTATGTACAGCACCACCACTCTCAATATGTTTGAAATGTGATAAATGGGATCCCAAAGTTTTGCTCCAGGATAGTATCATTTTGGAAAAAGAATCTGATCTACTAGAGCAATTCTTTTTGGATAGAGGTTATGACTCTAAGCTTGTCAATTCTATTAAAAACAACACTATACATCCCACAGAATTTACATCACATATGGTTAAAAAACCCATTTCTTTTACTTATAAAAAAGCCAACGATTTTATAAAAATACCATACATCATAAAGTATACTAGTGATGTGAAGTGTTTGGAGAACATTATACGGAATAACTGGAACATATTGCAGACAGACATCTCAGTAACTAGTTTGGTGGGCAACTATCCTTCTTTTTTGTACAAAAACTGTTTCAATCTAAAACAAATCCTTTGTAAAGACTTTGTATTAATTGCTAAGAAATCTACCCCAAATATGGGGACAGTTTCTTGTGGCACTTGTACCAGGTGTAAATCGATTTGTTCTGATTCAACTTTTATCCATCCTACATTAGGTTTCACCTACTATATTAATGTTTCAGCTACTTGCCAGACCACAAACCTGGTATATTTAGCAACTTGTACAAAATGCACAGCATTTTACATTGGATTGACTAAAAGAAGACTAACTGATCGTATTTACGATCATTTGTACGAAATAAAGAAAGAAATAGATACTAATGCATTAGCACAACATGTAATGGAATACAAAGAACACACTTTTTTATTCAGGGTACTTGAAAAAGTAACTCTGAATCCCAGGGGCGGTGATAATATTAACAACTTAGCCCTGGCAGAATCAAAGTGGATTTTAAAATTTAATGCCCACAGTTACCCTGGATTGAATACTTCAGTTTCTATCAAACCCATTTTAAATAATAGAAAACGTTAAATTTCATGAATAAATTTTGATGCATGTTATTTAATTTTAAAAAATTTCTTAATATTTTTCCAAAGTTTTCTCAAGTTTTGCTATAGGATATATAACCCAATATTTTTGCTATAACATTAGTTCAACATTTAATATTCATTATTTCTCATTCACTAATTTTATTCATTTTCATACAATTTTATTCATCATATTTTGTATTTTATGGGTAACTAGTACCTTTAGTCAACTCAGTTTCTATTTGCATATATTTATTACACATATATACATATTCTGGAAGTAAATTAACTTAATCTAAATAGTCACATTTTTTTAGCTTTAATTATAAGGTACATTTCGATACAAAATATTGTAAAATTTTAATTAATACTGAGGTCTTTACAATTAATATTCATTAATTGTTATTTTTGCATTTCTTTTTTCATTTAGTATTTATTAATTAATTTTTAAGAATTTTCTTAATTACTAAAAAAATATTTCATGTAAAAAAATACTTTAACATAACTTTAGTAGTTTATGGGTACATGAACTTTAACGGTCAATAATAAATGGACTTGATTACTCATTTGTATTTGATCTATCTGATACTTATGTTTCCATGTGTTCACATTTTATGTATTTACAATAATCCTTCCAGAGATAACATTGGTATAATCTTCATTTTTTACTTTTATTTTTATTTCTAATTCCTATGGCATTTGGTTTTAATTAAGGTAATATCTCTATTAATAATACTACATTATTTAAACTATGGGTACTGACATAGACACACAACTGCATATATATATTTATTTACATATATACACTTAAACTCGCTGCTGTTTATATATTTTTGTTTTTTCATATACAAGCATTACAGATGTCTTATGCTCCTTCAGTATTATATTCATGGCTCCGATCCTGATTTATAATAGTTAGCTATGCAGCTCTAACACTTACGCATCTTTCTATCATATAAAGCTACCGCGTCCTATCGGATGCGCTTACACTTCAAGATACTAGCACACTTTAGATGTTTTTGTTTTAGGTTTCTAACTATGAGGATATGTACCTCCTGTTTTTTGTTTGGCTTTTTACACATGTTTCAAAAGCTATATGTCACTTGGTCTTTAAGTGGTTTTGTAAACAGTTTCAACTGTGTTTTTATTTGTATTTCCACAGTAAAGTTCAGTTAGGTTTATAAAACCATCTAACTGATTTTATTAAAGTTTTTAAAAACACAAACACTGCTCATAATAATTATGCATCTATATCGGTTCCTTAGGTAGGAAAGTTTAGAATTGTTTTTTTATAATTTGTTGCAGACACTTTTAACTAGTTCCCGCCTAATGAACTAAGTTTTCGGTTGCGATGGTAACCGTAAAAATGTCTTTCTTTATGGCATACTAGTTAGAATTTAGATGAGCAGGGACTTTATTGCTTTTTATTTATTTATTTAAATATAGTACTATTGATGATATGCAATAAGTTTTTTAATTATTTGAAAGTTAAACATTCTTTAGCTTACAAGTCGCATTAAGTGTTTTGTATAAGCTATATTTTAGATTTCACAAATTTTCATAATGACTGTAATGCTTCTGACTGCTTGATAGCATTGCCGCTTTAAATAACAATTGAAGTACCTAATTACATAGGGCTTGGTCTTTAAACACTGTATTATTTAAGCACCTTATGTAGGGTTTTCATTTGTCTGATGAAGCGTGGCTGTGACCATGTAGCTTACCTTCACTAATTATACCTGCAATAAAGAAGAGTTTTACACTTTTACTACGGCTACCGACAGTCTTTTGGTATTGTGACTTTTGGAACTGTATCTTGGAACAGTATCTGCATTTCATTTCATTAATTGACTACATCGTGGTGAGATCAGGTTTCTGCTTTTTACATTTTTACTAGTAAATTGTTTAAGTGTACTGACATATTGGCAAGAACTGCAATGTCCGCGTGGAAAGGTACCCAACAATCGGCCACCTAACACTGTCAGTTGTTTATGTACAGCACCACCACTCTCAATATGTTTGAAATGTGATAAATGGGATCCCAAAGTTTTGCTCCTTCTAAAAGAAAACTGACACCTGTTACCTAGACAAGCTCGAAGTTCATGATTAGCTAATAAAATGGTCCAATATGTATCAATAACATTCCTAACAATATTACTATTACGCCCATATGTAGTCATAAACCTGACTGTGTCCCTGGTTTGGGTAGTAGCAATATGTTGATACTCAAACAATAAATCCCTATCCTGGCCAATGGCCCAATTACTAGCCAATGAAATATCAATATTCCGATATCCCTTATTCCTAAACCTCTGACACAAATCCACTTTAGATAACTCAAAATTCTCCACCAAAGAGCTGATTCTCTTAATGCGCAGAAACTGGGATTTAGGAATATTACAGATGGTGTGTTGGGGATGCAGGCTCGAGGCATGGAGTAAACTGTTGTACTGAGGATATTTACAAAATGCTTTAGTACCCATAGTATTATCCGCATTGCGATATACAGTAACATCCAAAAAGTTAATAACATCCTTATGGGTAGTGGAAGTAAACTCAATGCCCCTCTTATTTTCATTAAGATATTGTAAAAACTCCTTCAAATATTCATCAGCCCTCCAACAATCATCCAGATATCTACACCATATATCTATTTCATCCAAATATAAATTATGTGAAGAATCAGAAGTGAGTTGCTCTACCAAAAAGGCCATGAATAGATATGCATAAATAGGTACAAACGATGCACCCATGGCCATCCCTTGTAGTTGCCAGTAACACTCACAAGGCGATACCTTTTATACCTACATGCTGGTCATTGGTGTTTGGATTACTAGTTGGTTCAACCCTGCATTGCCGTACTAGCAGAGCGTTTTGTTCGTCTTCTTTCGGTGATTGCTTTGCTATTGGCCTGGGTATAGGCATTCCTGTTTTCAGTTACAAAAGATTTGTTCCCTCTTCGGTGTATGCTTTGGTCCAAGTTTGCTACTTTGGGTCAGTTGGACCTTGGATATTACCTGCATTTCAGGGATCGATATATGTAAAATCAACACTTGGTTTCTTGTCTCCTTTTCGGTTGTATACAACGAAAGGGCCTAGTCAAGCATGAGGAGAGTCATCGGTTGAAAGACTGGTTTATTCAACTATTGTGGAAACATCCAAGGTTTGCAGATTGTTTTTATGCATCGGATATAGTTATGGTTGCATCCAGGTTATGTTCTTTTAGAATTTGAATTGTCAGTTGTGACTTTTTCGTAATTGAACATTACGGTTTGGGTCCGTTATGAAGGGGACTCAGTAAAAGTTATCTGAACAAGAAATGGTGGGGGCATCCAAGGTTTATGGATTTAATTTTCAGGTACTGTTAGAAAAATATGTATTAATGTATATGTTTAGTGCTTATTAGAAGCTAAAAGGGTTAACACATTTCATTCTATTTTATGTACAGCGTAATTCTGTATGAAATTACAAGATGCTTTTCAAACTGCAGTATGCTTTCTGAAATTGCAAGATGCTCTCTGACCTAATATTTGCTAGCACAGCAAAATTCATGTTTATGCCTTTTGGAAATTTACTGAGAAGCAGGTGATTATCTGCTAGGTCAGGAAAATGAATGAATAGAACAGTACTGTTTTCTATAATGTTATTGAACTTGAACAATCAGCTCTGTTCGTGTTATGAGAACATGCACAGCTGCAGAAAAGAAAGATACATCAAACAAAGACTGCTTGAAGAAATTAACTATAATCTGTACTTGCTTTGTGCTCGAATTAGCCATAGTACCTTGAATGGTAACATTGTATAGTGAGAAGTTGTATCTGACCGGTGGTCATCAAGGCCACGTTGTTTTTCTTAGGAGGTTTTTTTGTAGACTTGATGTGCCAGCAGAAAATCATGGACAAACAGCTGCTATGAAATAATATTGAAAGAACTTGTGATTTATTACGTCAGCTTGGTAGGCAATGTCTTGTAAGAAATGTATAAAAATAGCTTCACTTCCTGATTGTAGTTAGACAAACTGTATTAGCACGTTTTTGTCTCCTTGCTGCAAGATTAAAGTGCCTTAACCTGAACCTGCCATGTGTTGATCTTTTTGAAGTTGTTTTTCTTTTGACAGATTGGTCCTTCGGACTGGAAACTCTCACTTCGCCTCAGGTCAGATGGGCCAGGTGGCATGAAACCGTACGGGGAAGAAACCACATTGGTTCTTCTGTTCTGAAAGACCTCCGACTGAATTGTCATTAAAAGAGGCCAGCCACTTTTCTGATCTGCGACTGGAGGATGAGTTATCATGCGAACCAGAGACAGTCAATCACGGAGGCTCAGGTAAGGTGAGATTTACGTTTTTCTGTTTTAGATCAGGGACTTGATTTGAATCATCTGTCAGGAGATTTGTTTTGTACAAGTCAGGGACAGAAAGATTGTAGTCTTGTCATAGATCAGGGAAACAGAATAGGTAAGACAGTTATTCTAGATAAACTGTGAAACAGAAAATCGTGGTACCACGTGAAAATAAGAAGGGTTACCTAACATTTTTTAACAGTCAGAACAATATGGGTAATAAGTGCACAAAAAGGTCCCAAGATCCACCGCTAACCGAAGATGCAAAATATATGCAATTGCAGCGTGCCGACAATGTTAGATACTATACAAAATGGGTTAATAAATATGAATTTGATGGTAAATTAGAAAAATCCTCGCTTATTATACTTGTCAAACAGCTTAAAACCGATGCAAAAGTTCAGGTAAAAAAGCAACATCAATTAGGCATTCCTCAGGCACACAGGTGGACTGAGGAAGCAAACTGTAGGGAACAAAAAAGTAATAATTCAAAAGATATGTTTCTAGATAAAGAAGACAATAATTTGCTAATAGCATCAGCCCCTCCACCCCCTCCGCTCGCCGCACCAGAATATGAAGCGGGTGGACAAGCTGCTCCACCTTCGCTATACCAGGCTGTCACCGCGAAGCCAAGACCGTATGTCAGAGATCCCATCGAGACTAGGTCTCGAACATGTAACCTAAGAGGGGATACTGAGTTATATCAAATAAACAAAAATTCATGAGCTATGAGTGAAGAAGAGATATGTCCACTCATAAAAGTACCAAATCCTCAGGCAGGACAGGACCCGACTCTCCTAGTATATAGACCGAGGACACCGGAAGACATCCGGAAAGCCACAGAGGGAATTCCCCATCCAAAAGTTAATTTTAGAAAATTCTTAGAAGACTTACAGGGCATGAGGTTAAGTTATCATTTAAATAAAGAAGAAGTAGAAAAAGTAGTTAGAGAAATCGTAGGTCCAGATTGGCACATGATCAGTGACAACTGGAATCCCCGTGACACAGAATACAAGCCACTCCCATATAGCAACGCAGAACTGGATAACAGAGTGAAAGGTCTAACAGACCAAATCTCTGAGAAGTGGAAGCCTAGGGCAGACTGGACTTGCATTAATCAATGCATTCAACATGAAGGCAAAACTGTTGCTAGATATTATGCTAGATTATTAGAGTGTTTTAATAACCATTGTGAAATGCAGGTACCTGAAGACCAAACACATGACTCTCCGTATGAGCAGCAGCTAAAGAATGCAGTTTTGAAAGGCAGTATTTTGCCTCTAAGCAGCTTTATTACAAAGCACATGGTAGACCATCGTACAAGTAGATTACAGTCACTACTTGAATATGCTAGACATGCTGATAGGCATTTTAACAGTAAAAAGAAAAAGAAAGCCCAAGTATTTTCTGTAGAAGATGGAGCAGAAGTTTATGTAGTATAGTCCAGAAAAAAGGGCAAGAAAAATGCCCAGGGAAACAAACAGTCTGATAAACGATCAGAAGAGTTTGAAGAGAGAAAGAAAAGGGGTGAATGTTTTAAGTGCGGAAAAAAGGGACATTTAGCAAGGGATTGCAAGCAAAGCAAGAAGGTAGCCATGGAAGATAAGGAGGGTGAGGACTGACTATATGATAGTCAAGAATCACTAGAAGGGAGTAACCGAGAAAAGACAAATGCAAATGTGATAGAGGGAGTAGAGGATGTGATAGAAGAAACAGAGGAAGTACAAGAAATTACAGATGGTGAAGAAAGTGAAATTTTAGACTTAGCATTATTGAGCCAGAGCTCTATTTAGCAGACATGAAACCGGAAGTTACACTTCTGGTAGAGGGGAGGGAAGTTAAATTCCTGTGTGACTCAGGGTCTTCATGAACCCTGATACATCCTTCCAAGCTACCAGAAAATTCAGAATCACTTGATTACTTTTTTTTTATGAATATGAGCAAGAACTGTTCAAAAACCATGCAAACAGATTAGTATTATGTAATCTGTACTGGGACACAGAAGGGAACAGTGTAGTTAGCTGTTCATTGCCCCAGGAATTCTTTGCACTCTATAAATCTAATCAATTACCACATGTTAGTTTAACTAAGGACAAGAATGTGAAATGGGCAGACCTAGGAGAAAAAGTCACAAAGTGGGAAAAACAGATGGAGCTAGAATTGTCAGAACAGGGAGTACAGAAGCAGAAGTTAAATTGGATAACGCAGACACACCCAGCTGTACACTTGCAGTCTAGTGAGGACAGCTGATTAGTACTCTTACTAGAAGAGGAAGAAAATGCCTTACGGAGCATACCAGAAACTCTCTGGTCAACAGGAAAGTCAGATGTAGGACTTATTCGTACAGAAGGACCAGTTACTATTATGACAAAATCAGCATTTAGACCTCAAAAGAGACAGTATCCCTTAAGAAAGGATGCAGAAGTAGGAATCAAACCTATAATAGCAGCTTTGCTTAAGGAAGAAGTACTGGTAGAATCTCCCGATTCACCATGTAACACACCCTTATTTCCTGTCAGGAAAGCAAACGGAGAATGGCGTATGGTCCAAGACTTACAAGCTGTAAATGATGCAGTAATACCTAGAGCACCTACGGTGCCAGATCCACACACCCTATTGAATGATTTGAAGCCTCAACAGAAGTATTTTTTTGTGGTAGATATTAGCAATGCGTTCTTTTTGATACTGATACACCCTGACAGCCAACATTGGTTTGCATTCACATTTCAGGGGAAAAGGTATACATACACGTGACTACCACAGGGGTATTGTGAAAGCCCAACAATATTCGCACAAGAGGAGGCAAGCAACTTGGCGGGATTTAGCCCACCAAGAGGCAGCCAAATTTTACTTCATGTAGACGACATCCTGCTGGCAGCCCTCAACCAGCAAGAATGCAGAGAAGATACCATAGCATTACTACAATTTCTAACCACTCAAGGACATAAAGTAAACAAAAACAAATTGCAGCTTTGGAAAAAGCAGGTTAAATACCTGGGATATGTAATATCCAAAGAAGGCAGAACATTAGATGAAGATAGGAAAATAGCAATTTTACAAGCACCCAAACCGACTACCAAGAAGGAAATGATGTCCTTCCTGGGCACGACTAATTTCTGTCGGAATTGGATTCCAAACTATGCCTTGGAGTCTGCTCCACTGACCAACTTGATATACAAGAAGCCTATGGCAGCACAAGATTTATTACAATGGACACCAGAATCAGCTTTCTGCAAAATGAAACAATTGATAGCATCCTCATTAGTTTTAGGATTATCGAACTATCATAAATGTTTTTTCCAAACTGTAGATTGTAAGCAAGGTTATATGACATCAGTGTTAACACAGCAACATGAGGATAAGCAATGCCCCATAGCTTACTATTCATCACAGCTGGACTCAGTGGCACGACCCCTACCCCACTGTGTACAAGCAGTAGTTGCAGCTGCAATAGCAGTACAGGCTTCGGCCTCAGTAGTGTTGCTCCACCCTCTCACATTGAGAGTGCCTCATGCAGTTGCGATTATTTTACTGCAAAAAAAGTAGCATATCTTTCTCCTGCTAGACATCTTTCCTGTATGACTATACTCTTGAGCTAACCTCATATGACAATTGAATGATGTACAACTTTAAATCCATCTACCTTGCTCCCGATCCCTGCGGATGGCACACCACACAGCTGCCTGCAGGAGGTTGAGCAAAAGACACTGCCTATAAAAGATCTAACGGATGTTCCCTTGGATGTTGCCAAGGTGACATATTACGTGGACGGCTCATGCAGGAGGGTTCCTACAGGACAGAACCTAGTGGGGTATGCAGTAGTTTCTGACACTGAGATTTTAGAAGCAAAGTCTTTACCACACAACTTATCTGCACAAGCAGCAGAATTGATTGCCTTGAGAAGGGCATGTACCTTGGCAAAGGGCAAATGTGTGAACATTTTTACTGACAGCCAGTATGCTCTTTCTACTGTACATGTTTTGCACAACAGTGGAAAAATAGAGGAATGATAACATCTACTAGTAAACCGATTAATCATGCACAATTTATTTTAGATTTGTTAGAATCCATTCAGTTACCTCAGAAAGTAGCTATTTGTAAATGTGTAGCTCATACCAAGCAACAGGATAGGATTTCAAAAGGTAATGCGAGAGCTGATACAGCTGCAAAGCAGGCAGCTTCATCCTCAGAAGTATTTCTTTTGAGTGAGGAATTACAACCTTCTGAGATTTTAGATTTAGAAATGTTGAAAACAATGCAGACACTTACTACGAAAATAGAAAACAGAAATGGATAAAAAGAGGAGGAATTCTTGAGAAAGGGCTGTACATCTCCAAAGAAGGAAAACCGATTTTGCCGTCTAATTTATTTAGATATGCAGCTTTGTTGAGCCATGGGCAGTGCCATGTCTCAACAGGGGGGATGGTACAGTTAGTGAACCGAGTGTTCACAGCATATGGATTTGCAAACTACACAAAACATTTTTGTACAGCATGCCATGTTTGTAACAAGCATCATGCACAAGGGGCATTGAAGCCTAAGCAAGGGAGTTTTCCAACACCACCGTACCCGTTCCATACTATCTGTATGGATTTCATAGAACTAAACAAATGCGAAAATAAGAAGTATTGTCTTGTCATTATAGATATGTTTTCCAAATGGGTGGAAGCTTTTCCGACCAAAAATCCAAATGCAGCTACTGTTGCAAAAGTCCTTGTTAAAGAAATTATTCCTAGATTTGGCATACCGGAAAAGATCTACAGTGACAATGGCACACACTTTATAAATCAAACTATACAATAGTTGAGCCGATATTTTGGAATTTCCTTTAAGAACCATTGTGCATACCACCCCCAATCCGCAGGATTAGTAGAGAGGCATAATGGAATTTTGAAAAACAAACTTAGGAAATTAATTAGTGAGACACAAAAGAACTGGGTGCACTGCCTGCCTCTGGCATTGTTAAGCATGAGAACTGTTCCGAATGCAAAGGGGTTAACTCCTTTTGAAAAATTATTTGGGAGGGCATACTATATACCTCAATGGAAACCTCTCATGCCTGCAGACCAGGAGGCCGACAGTTCACTTGCAGAATATATGAGACAACTTTTAAGTAATAAACAACTTTTGCAGTTAACTTCTGTTTCAGATAAAGAACAAACCAGACCATCGGAAGCAGCAGTAGTCCCAGGCACGTGGGTCTGGGTGAAAGTCATCAAGAAGAAGAAATGGACCTCACCGAAGTGGGAAGGGCTGTACCAAGTGCTACTGTCAACACCCACTGCAGTCAAGATCGCAGAGCGAGTGTCCTGGATTCATCTGACACACTGTAAAGTGGTTAAAAACTTTGAACTGGACAAAAAACGTGTTACTGTTACACAAGAACAAAATGACCAGATATGGAGCAAATAGAAATACAGAACAACCTCAGAAGTATTGCCTGATTATTCTGTTAACCATATTGGTAACATTGATCTTTTTGCTGTGATCTTTCCTTTTTCCAGCCACATGAGCTGAACTGAATAGACGAGATGCATTACTCATAGACTGGCATCCAAACTTTAACACTTACCAAGCAATTAAATATGTGTATGCTGAAACTTTTAATGTTTCGAATTGCTGGATTTGCACAGCTATACCAACAGCATATGGGGGATTATTAATGACTGCTGTCCCCCTAGGGGTCAATGAGACCTGGGAAAATTTGATTTTTGATACTACAACTGTGAAATCACAAGACAAAATAGCATTGTACCTGCCTGTTACACAAAAGGGAATTGTATGTTTTTACAAAAATGATACCGTACAGGTGGGTTGGAGCAATTGTAATGTGACTGTTCCTTACAAATGTTATATCAAAGCTAATAATGCAGGTTATATTTGTGATACAAACTATGACTCTTATTTTGAACTAATGCACAAAACGGTTGATGAAGTACAACGTAATCCTGTTCTTTTTAAACAACTATCTATCATTGATAAGAAAATGTTTCATGCAGGGCAAGTATATATTAATACTAAAGTAGAGAATTGTTATTTTGTGTGTGGGAAAAAGGCATACAAATGGTTACCTGAGAATTGGTCCGGCAGTTGTTTTTTGGGTTACATGGTTCCGGCGATACGACACACTGCAGTTTTGCCTCAGGGAAAAATTCGAAATGTCAGAGAGGTCACCAAGAAAGCTGGAAATCCAATCAAGAGACCTGAGAATCTAATGGGATGAATCAAAGCAGGCCGGAGAAATCATAACTCAGTGAAAAACAAAAAACTGACACACATGGACTTGAGTGACACTATTATATCGTGGGCAGGTATAGCCCCTGCATATGGCGCAGTGAAATCGATTTGGGAGCTGAGAAAACTGTCCAAACTTCTCAAAGTAATGAGCAATGCAACTTTTTCTGCTCTTGAATTAGTGACTGATGAACTGAATGCTGAGAACTGTGGTGCTTCAAAACTGCATGGCTCTCGACTTCACCCCAGCGGCAAAAGGTGGTACGTGCGCTTTAATAAAAGAGGAGTGCTGTTCATTTATTCCTGACAACCAGCATGAGATAAACGACCATCTTGAGGTGATTCAGCAAGTGTCGGCCATGACCAAACCAGGCCCAAACCCACTGACGGATTTTTTCCAGAATTTGTTTGGGGGAGGGGTAGCATCCTAATAAACATACTGATTGCCATTTGTGTGGGATTACTCCTATTAGGAGTATGTGTTTGTTGTGGTATTCCCTGCATGAAAAGATTAATTAAAGATTTTATAGACATGTCAGTTTCTGAGACTTTGTATCAAAGTACTGAAATTGAAGAACTGTTGAAAAATGAAACACTTTCATAAGTTTAAACTAAATGACTCTCTTAACTGCAAATTCTGAAGAGAAAGAGGTTAGGAGAAGAAGCAACTGTTTATGCTTTTGAAAATAGAATAAAAAGTATTAACAGGGGGAAATGTTAGAAAAATATGTATTAATGTATATGTTTAGTGCTTATTAGAAGCTAAAAGGGTCAACACATTTCATTCTATTTTATGTACAGCTTAATTCTGTATGAAATTACAAGATGCTTTTCAAACTGCAGTATGCTTTATGAAATTGCAAGATGCTCTCTGACCTAGTATTTTCTTGCACAGCAAAATTCATGTTTATGCCTTTTGGAAAATTACTGAGAAGCAGGTGATTATCTGCTAGGTCAGGAAAATGAATGAATAGAACAATACTGTTTTCTATAATGTTATAGAACTTGAACAATCAGCTCTGTTCATGTTATGAAAACATGCACAGCTGCAGAAAAGAAAGATATATCAAACAAAGACTGCTTGAAGAAATGAACTATAATCTGTACTTGCTTTGTGCTCGAATTAGCCATAGTACCTTGAATGGTAACATTGCATAGTGAGAAGTTGTATCTGACATCAAGGCCAAGTTGTTTTTCTTAGGAGGTTTTTTTGTAAACGATGTGCCAGCAGAAAATCATGGACAAACAGCTGCTATGAAATAATATTGAAAGAACTTGTGATTTATTACGTCAGCTTGGTAGGCAATGTCTTGTAAGAAATGTATAAAAATAGCTTCACTTCCTGATTCTAGTTAGACAAACTCTGTATTAGCACGTTTTTGTCTCCTTGCTGCAAGATTAAAGTGCCTTAACCTGAACCTGCCGTGTGTTGATCTTTTTGAAGTTGTTTTTCCTTTGACAGGTACTATTTAACTCATGCTATATATATTGAATTTCAAACGATTGGCATTTTTCGCAACTGAATGCCATTGCTCGGGTTCATTATTGAACGGGATTCATTAGTGAATGACTGTGCATGATGACAACTGGACAGATGGATGCTTCAATGTTCAAGTTGACTGCAACTTTATAATTCGAGAATCCAGGAACTGGTGTTTCTTTTTATTGAGACTATATATTATTTAAGGATTATTTGTGATTATTGTGTTTATTACTGAATATTTTGCATCGCCCTGTCGACATTCTTCCTTATTAGGCGAATCCATATTTGATGTATAACTGATATCTCTCATTTGGAGCAAGGGGTGAATATTTGGCCTTCGGTTTGAACATAAGGAACGAGATTGACAATTTTGTTCAGGTTTATGTTTTTCAACTATGTTATTGAACTTTCAAACAGTGTCAATTTTGCATATTTGAAACATTATTTGTTATATATACTTTATATAATGGGGATAGGTGTTTAGCACCGCCCTATTCACATCGTTTCTTATTTTGTCTATTTACATTTGATGTATAACAACTAATATTTCTTATTTGCTCAAGGGGAATAACATTTGGCCTTCAGTTTCAACATCAGGAATGAGATTTACAATTTTACTGAAGTTTTTCAATAGTTTTATCTTTGTATATTTGAAACATCACTTGTCTTATATATATCATATAACAGAGATAGTTGTATGGTTGTTAGACTTTTGCATCTTCAGGTTGATTAGGTGCATATAATATTATTTATTTGCCATTTGATTGAAACATATGAAGGAGCAATTTTACTGACTAGGTCAGTAATTAAGGATTTGCTCAAATAATATATCTTTTGACATCTTTGTTGGGTTTAACCTAATATGTTTTCAATCATTATTTTCTATTGATATATTAATGATTTATGAATAATAATTCCCTTCTGTATGAATATTGCCTAGATAGGTGGGTATTTTCCAGGTTGTCCATTTACTGATTTATATATAGAAGGATTTCGGTGGCTGTGCTGGTCTGGGTAAATTTTGCTGTTCTGGTTCTCAGTTGTCAGTCAGTGATTAGTCACTCTTGGTTTTTTCCTTGTGGGTCCTTGTCTACTTTATAGTATTGACGTTATTATATATACAGTCCTTGGGGGCAGTTTGTTCTATTTTGCATAATTGGGATAAGTTCATCATTATGGATTTGGAGACTATTTTGACAGGGTTATGTGCAGACAGAGATGATATCAGGGTTTTTGGTATCACTAATGAGCAAGGCAATAACTCTAATGAATCCGAATTGGATCCAAAAGATGGCTGTAGTATGTTTAACCAACTGAGTAAGGGTTTGAAGACACTTCGAACCAATATTTGGCATCTGAAGTTGTTCAGAGCCTACCATCATAGGGATTTAGTTCCAAGAGGCCTTCGGGTGTGGGTCCAGCCATTCGTTGGTAGGTCAGATGAGATTCTGACCAGAGATTGGAACCTAGCTCTCCAGCAAGCCGCCTTGACGCTTGTTCATCTATTAAGTTCCTATTATGAAAGAATTATTGATTTGAATGTGGCCGAGGTCAAAACTCTCTGTAATGAGTGTAAAAAATATGAGGACAATTCTCAATATGCAATTTGTTTAAGCAAACTCTCCAAAGAATTGGCAATATTTGAAAAAAAAGACAAGAGACAGGAAAACAAGGAAATTCAATAGGGATGTCACTGACTACCAAAGGGGTCGACACTTTGAAGTAACAAAATCTGTCAAATTTTCCAAGACCGCAGACCTACCAGGGTCCATAATAACAAGAAAAGACCTAGGTCTATACTAAAGAAAACCGATTCATACTATACTAGTACATCAGGGGATGACTCTTCCCTTACTGACACAGACAATGCCAATACTCAGGAATCACCTATTCATAAAAAACGTAACACACAACACCCTTTAGATGGGGACATAAGCAGCATACATGTCAAAATGTGTTAAATATTTCTGATGTGATTTTAACCCATGAACAACTGAAACTCTTAAATAAAGGCCTGAACTTTGTCCCTGGATTTTTTGTTAATGGGTATAGCATGGTTACTGATTTATATGACTTCTGTCACAGACTTAACCTTAAACTGTTTTTTTTTCAGATACTAACTCTCAAAGATTGGATGAATTCAGATTTCTTAAGTGCAACTTTCAACCCCTATGAATAATCATGTCTCCATTTTTCTACAAGCTGTTCTTCGGGATCTTCATTTTCCAACTCGGGATTCATCTATTCTAGCTCATAATCTTTCTGTTCAGGAAATTATGGCTTTGGATGAACTTAAAAATAACCATGATATTGTTATTGCATCTGCAGATAGAGGGGCGGTAGTGGTTAGGAACATGGATTATTATATGAATGAGGGTAAGGGACAGTTGTCCAACCCCAAACATTACATGTCTATGTCCCTGGACCCTACACTGAATTTTAAAAAGGCGATTGATACCTTCTTAGGCCAAGCAGTTGAAGAAGGTATCATTACTGACACAGTCAGGAATCATCTTACGGTGGTGGACCCACAAAAACAAATTTTGTACCTTTTGCCCAAGATTCATAAATTTCTCACCCAACCTCCATGCAGACCAATTGTGTCAGGGATTGGCTCTTTGACAGAACCTTTGTCAGCATTTTTGACAAAATATCTTAAACCTTTGCTTTCTGTAGTCAGGGCCAGAATACAAGATACTACACAGTTTCTTAAAATTATCTCTGATACACATTTGGAACCTGGATGGTTGTTGTGCACACTTGATGTGAAGGACCTTTATACAAATATTCCTCATTGGACAGGTCTCCAAGCATTGCATTTTTGGTTGAAACACACCAGTTTATATCCATTTGGTTTCAATACATTACTTTTATGTATGGCAGAGCATGTACTAACCAAAAATGTTTTTTTATTTTCAGGGTGAGTGTTACTGGCAACTACAAGGGACGGCCATGGGTGCATCGTTTGCATCTATTTATGCAGATCTATTCATGGCCTTTTTGGAAGAGCAACTCATTTAGGATTCTTCACATAATTTATATTTGGATGAAATAGATATATGGCACAGATATCTGGATGATTGTTGGATGGTGTGGAGGGCTGATGCTGAATATTTGGGGGAGTTTTTACAATATCTTAATGAAAATAAGTGGGGCATTGGGTTTACTGCCACTACCCATAAGGATGTTATTAACATTTTGGATGTTACTGTATATCACAATGTGGATAGTACTCTGGGTACTAAAGCATTTTGTAAATATCCTCAGTACAACAGTTTACTCCATACCTCCAGCCTGCATCCCCAACACACCATCTTTAATATTCCTAAATCCCAGTTTCTGCGAATTAAGAGAATCAACTCTTCAGTGGAGAATTTTGAGTTATCTAAAGGGGATTTGTGTTAGAGGTTTAGGAATAGGGGATATCAGAATATTGATATTTCATTGGCTAGTAATTGGGCCAGTGGCCAGGATAGGGATTCATTGTTGGAGTGTCAACATACTGCTACTACCCAAACCAGGGACGCAGTCAGGTTTGTCACTACATATGGGTGTAATAGTCATATTGTTAGGAATGTTATTGATATACATTGGAACATTTTATTGGCTAATCATGAATTCGAGCTTATCTAGGTAACAGGTTTCAGTTTTCTTTTAGAAGGGGCAAAACTATGGGATCCCATTTATCACATTTCAAACATATTGAGTGGTGCTGCTGTACATAAACAACTGACCGAGTTAGGTGACCGATTGTTTTGTACCTTTCCATGTGGACATTGCAGTTCTTGCCAATATGTCAGTAAACTTAAACAATTTACTAGTAAAAATACCAGTAGGGTTTATGACACAAAATTCTTTGGCAACTGTAGTACTAGTTGGATTGTTTATCTAGCCACGTGTAAATGTTCTGCATTTTATGTCGGCCAGACCTCCAGAACATTGAAGATACGTATGTCTGAACATAGAAGCGATATAAGGAATAGATAGGAAACCAATGCACTTTATCGCCATACTGTTACACATGTTGATGCGGAATTTCATTTTATGATTATAGATAGAATTATTGGGGATCAGCATAATCGACAGGGTTGGCACACTATACTCAATAAAAAGGAAAAATACTGGATTATCAATTTTGGGGGTCTGTTTCCCCCTGGACTTAATGATCATTTATAAAGTCACACCAAATATATTTATATGTAGTTTTTATTAGGTTTATCAGGTTGTTTTGTATGGGTGTTACTAACTATATGTAATATTATGCATTTTGGATTTATTTTATATTCAGTAGGTTTCTTGCCCTTTTATTATGGGCTGGACTATGTATGCCACGTTTTTGGGGGAGACTATTTAAATATGTAGCATGTTGCTTTTTGTGTGTTTATGATTAACTGAAGAAGACTGGTGAGCCGAAACCAGTCTGAAGAATTAAATTTATTTATATATGTACAAGACTTATTGCCTTTTATACGTACATGCTGGTCATTGGTGTTTGGATTACTAGTTGGTTAGACTCTGCATTGCCGTACTGGCAGAGCGTTTTGTTCGTCTTCTTAACATCACGCAGACCACGGGCAAACCTGTTTCAACTGCGTAAATGTGCATTATTCACACTTTCCCTACCAGTGCCTACTCTGAGCGGTAAAATAATAACACCTTCCAGGAGTAGAACCTGAAACCATGTACTCCATTCTCAGAGTAACCTAACACTAAGCTACCTGGGATGTACCTATCCCAGTTGTGTATGCAGACAGGTTAAAACAGAAAAGGGAGGAATGTGTTGAAATAGGACAACCCGCCATGTACCCAATTAAAGGTGTATGCTCATATATAGATATATAGATATAGAGAGAGAGATACATACAGACATGTCGATATATACAGGTCTACATATATATGTAGATATATAGATAGGTTAAAAACATCTACACATCTATGGAGGTACAGATAAACGTATGCAATAGTATATATATATATATATATATATATATATATATATATATATATATATACATACACACATATATACATATATATATATATATATATATATATATATATATATATATACACACACACACACACACACACACACACACACACATATATATATATATATATGCACACACACACACACACACACACACACACACATATATATATATATATATATATATATATATATATATTTATATATACACACACACACACACACACACACACACACACACACACATAGATGTCTGTAGACAGCATCCGAAGTGGTCATATCTGAGTATAACATGGACAATAGTAATCACACATTCCGCCCCCCCCCAAACAATATGAACATAACATATGAAGAGTATATGCCAATACACTATTACAAATATGTTCTATGGACACAGTCACCAACACAACTGCAATGACTGCAAATATCCATGACAGAAATACACAGACCGCTTTCATTTTGCAAAACGTTATTACATTCCGATGTATTGCCAAAAGGATTCAAGGACTAACAGTACCTGCATGCTGTACAGGAAGCATTTCATAGTGCCTTAATGAATCAGCCTGCAATTACCATAGTATTAGTCCACTAAGGGATAGATGTTCACATAGGGAAAGAACACCCACACACATATAGACGTATAAAAGGGGTTCCTACACACATGCATATGCTATGTACACCCACCATCTACCCCACAACCAAAATAATTACATCAATACATACTGTCATATAATAACCAGTTATACAACTACTGTACAACATCGGATGAAACCTTAATATACCTGGACACAGACACACTAACATGGCCCTATGTGAAATAGCTGCCATATTACAATTGAACAGCTGCTGATGTAACATGGTTTGTATGAACTAATCCTGTTTCAGAGGGATTAAAGGTTCGTACACCAGAAAGTGTTACCGAATACTGATTATCAGCACAGTATGATACACAGTAACACCAAACTAAATATGTCTGATAAGCACACTGTAAACCCCCTAACATTATGTGCATAGCTATACAGCCTTGAGCTGGTCAAACAACCTGGCCAGGCTGAAACATATATAGAAGTATTAGGTATAGACAAACCCTGCACATGTAGCAATGTTCAGAAATATAACAGCAGTACTCACATTTAGACCAAATCCTCTAGGCATTACACACTATGTTACTGTTCGTCTCCCTACAGCTATTGCAATAGATTCCAAACAACACTTCCACGCTGTCTTCCTCACAAGTAAGGTAAAGGGACAACCCGCAAGTGGAGTACTCAGTTATACTCCACTGTAGCCATGGTATTGGCTATGGCAGTAGCAGCACAGCTGATGTGCATGTAATTAGCTACTTAGGAACACCAATTGGTCATCGGGATAGCACATGTTACTGATCTGTAACTATAAAAGGTTGCCTTGTCATACATTCAAACCATATGTATCTACCTGTAGGACAGTACAAAACACTGAAAGATGAACCAAAAGCAAGTATTATACTAGTCAATAACACCTCAGATTACTAAGAAGGTATGTCTGTGTATGCAGTACCTGTACTGTAAGAATTACTGTGTAATCAATGCATGTAGTGGAAATAGCTATCTTGTTGCGATGTATTGTTGAGCAGTAGTAATGCTTGTAGAATTCTGTGTGTGCACTGCTGTAGGTCATACAGCAAACTCTGTATACACCACAAGGGATGATATGGGCTTGGAATTTACCAATTTGCTTCCTGCCACTGTCAGTGTCAGGATTGGTCCAACAAGTATGTGCTATAACAGGGGATAGTATATGTTGATATATTGTAACAGTCAACATATGCATGGGTGCATAAGTAAGATGAACATGTTAAAGGTGGGCTTACCGTGCAAGTACAATGTGCATTGTGGGATATTGTGCCAATAACTGTGTAATGTACAGTATTCTAGGCAGATCTGTATTCTATTCTACATAGCAGTTCCGTTATGTTATGCAAACAGTAGTTATGTCTATTGGCAATTACAATACTCAATAATAGGATACATATCATTTGTATTCATCTGACAGTTTAGCAGCATGATAGCAAAGATAATTGGAAGAGCCAGGTAACTATCCATGCATATAACACATGTAATATCCACCTCTATAGTATTGTTTGTAAGCAATAACAGCTGTGCATGTGTACATGTTATGCAAATGTGTAGTGACCCTTGTTACAGGGCTGGGTCAAATGGCTATGTGCACACCTACATAGAGTGTATATTGAGAGTAGGGACACACTGGTTAAACGACCAGGTTTGTGTATCCCAACCTTTCATTGCCAACCTAACAGCCACTCGCACATACTGTATGTAAGGTAGTGCACAGCACTGGTAATGAAACAGGTTGCATATAATCTTTAACTCCAGTGTAACATCTGCAGTAGGAGTGTAAGATACGTAAACTAAATACAGTATCTGGTACTTGTAGTACTGAATGCTCATACAGGCATGTCCACTAGTCAGTTACTGGTGTTTACTAATGTCAGCTTTGTGTATTTGGCCATCCTGGGGGAATGTAATCTCTATGCCATGTACAGTGCCAAACACACCTAACACCATGCACCACACATTGTTTGGGATGCAGTTACAGGGGTAAGCTGGAAGGCAGCCCAGTCTACAGCCATGACTGTACTGGATAGTCATGAGGTGTAGGTTAACACATGCAGTTCATCAACACAACCAACACATACATTTATAGAACACAGTAAGGACACCCACACACACTACCAGAAGTCACACATATTCACAGACGTGTCTAAGTATCTGGCCAAACAAGTGACCACCAAAGCAGGAAGAGACAGACACCGAAATACACAAACTGTATGACATAGTTAGCATAATTGTGCCTCACCTAAGAACACGTGACTGGAAACATGCCCAACAGTACTCATTTGTGAATGCAAACTCTAACACTATGTTACACACCAACCTATACGAGGGCATACATACTGTCAGCTGCCTGCATGATTAGCTACATACCCATACACTCAGACCATCTTTTGAACTATACATATGGCTCTGGCATATTCCATGTTGTTGTGCAGGACCTGTGATGCAGTAGCTTGGACTGCATTGAAACACATGTAGGAACTGTCAGGTCTTGTAGCCCATACAGGTATGTCCCAAGGCCTGGGTAGCATTTTGCCATTGGCCAGAATGATACTGCAGTACAGGGACAAAAGGATTGTATTCCACAATTGTGTAGTGTAGTGGTGCAAGTCAAATGGTATTCAGTATCTGTCATCCTGGGATAACATGGTTGACAGAACATGATGCTTTGCCAGACAGGGCCTGCACCTGTCACCCCTTGGAATCTGGATACTGCCTAGGGCTCATGCTTCCCCTATAGTGCCTTCATCATGCACAGTTCAAGTGAAGGTCCACTGCTGTTACAGGGACAGCCAAGCAATAAACTGCAGGTCTCGCTACACAATGATACATGTCAGAAACACTATACGGACACACATATGTCAATCCCTAACATGGAGAACATATCTGTGCAGTGGGTGAGACATGTTTCAATGCTCCTGAGAGGACACCTGTATGACCATGTTATAACACATACCTCACCTCTTGGCCATTATCCTTTATTGGAAGACATGGGTCGCAGGTATCTCCATATTCCTGAAGGATATGTACACCCCCCACGCTAGTTGCACTTGCATAACTTCAGATGCATTATGCTGAGCAACTACCTTTGTGCCAAAGTGGAATTCAAATTGCACCTTGAGACATATCACCCACCTGGCCATGGACTTCCCAGCTGTCATAATGTTCTGTAATGGGGAAGATTAGGTCTGAGACAGAAACATAATAATGGCTACTCTCAACTATTCCATTATGAACTGGGAAGACTCCTCATGTACCAACATCTGCGCTCAGTGCATGTTGGCGTCCATCGACCCCACTGACCTGGATCACAGTAGTCACACAAACAGGGCTAACAGTATGCTACACATAGTTAGTCTCCAATGCCAATGTTATGTTTCCTATGAGCAGAGTGGTGACTATCATGGCACCCATGCAGATGGACAATGATTGTGCAAATGCTGAATCCTACACAAATGAACCTTAAGCAGTCAAATATGTGCAGTGAGTGTGCCATTGAAACAGACCCAGGATTTAACCCAACACAAACAAGAAGGCAAACTGGTGGTACCATGCTTTAAACTGTACCACAAAAGGTAGTAACTGTTGCAAGAGTGAACACACTTGATCCCTGGTCAGCCTCAGTAAGATGCAGATACACCATATAAAACTACACAAAGCTAATTGAAACTAATCAGCCACATATTATGAGGCCAAGCACAGAGCATTCTATAGCTGTGTCATTAATCATAATGGCAATGACAAGACCTGCCATGCTGCACAGCACTATGGCATGGGAAGTACTGCATCTTCAGAAATAGCACCCATTCATCCAGATAGGGTCTTGGAGAACCTAAACCCACTCCCACCCCCCCAACAGATACACTTAGTAATATATCCATGTACACTACAGGGCCCCTGTATTAAAAACTATGCAGTTACAAGATGCACTCTCTAAAGCCGTAGATACAGCTTTCATGGGACCTGCCTATATCCCAGGGTATATCCTACACAAATGTGAAAACATTCAGCTATCCACATACACATCATGTTCAATCATAGCTCCATGTCAGGCTGTGTACACACTGAATGGTGCACAGCAACAGTTATCACACCTCACAAAGGGGGTGACACCATTGATAATGAGACATAGTGCACAACTACCCTGCTGAGTCTGGTCTGTACAGCCATGAACCATGATCAACGTATTTGATGTACTTGGTACAGATGTAGATGACAGTAGGGTTGATTCACACTGCATATCATGACCTTGCCAGGTCATAGGACACCATCACCCATACTGTGATCCAGCTACACTCAGTAAACTAGGTGTATATTCCTTTGTCACAGGAGTGGTTGGCAACTGGACTGCTGGCAGAACCAGCACTACAGAAGGTGGCTGACTAATACACGCACATCAAACCAGTGCCAGCAACAGTAATGCAGAGGTCATTCCTGCTACTCCCCTTCTTTGTTATCTATATCACACAGACTAACACAGAAGGTATCAGCCTACTGATGTCTTCAAATGACAATGAACTACGAGCAGTAGTTGACTCAATGTGTGCTGCGTTCAACATACAGAAGGGCCTTAGTGTGTCAGATGTGTGGTGTGTGATATATGGCCACAATCTGACAGCTAAGTATTGCATTGTCATCCCCTATGTTACAAACCTTGTACCCATGAACTACCACCTAGACAGTTGTCAACATAATGGCAACTGTGTGTATGGGATGCAGCTGGACAGTACTTTCCTTTGATAGTTACTTCACCACACCAGACAGGTAGTCGTACGTGGCACCCCTAATCATGACAGAGTGCCACCCAGGAATATAAAGATAATTGCTCAGCCATACTCAACACCCATGTGACCTATAATAGATCGCATATTTCCTTTAAGAGTTATTGCCTATGTGTAGATGGCCTACACTGTCCTTCCCAATCCCTAGCTGCACTATGTAGCATGCAGCCTACCCTGCATAAAGCCATGTCAATTCCAGAGGTGTTGGATGTGCTACACTTAACACGTCCTGATCCCAAATAAACACATACGTCATGGACATCCACCTTTCTAGTACAAGGATCACAACATGCCTGACAGATCTCTGTCACGTACACTTAACATACTCTTGCCATACTATGCATCCCTGTCCAGCAAAGCTGCACATTGCTCCTCTATGTGACATGGTGCGATGACCGCATGCCAAATATATCAGTGACCCTGTGGATCAGTTCTGTGGCACTGCTTGACTTGGCCACTGAAACTTACCTGCCTGTTGCCTACAGCTAGGTAACCTGTCTGCCTTGGCTCATAAATGGCCCAGGGCATATAGCCTACTAGATCACTATGACCATACATGCTATAGTTGATATCCAACCCTTCAAATACCATCAGGCTAGCTATTGTCCCATGTGTTACACATGTGCAACACAAACAATACATGGCAGGATACTACACAGCTGTATAGTGCCATGTAGATGTATATGGCAAAACACATACATGCTTGCAAGTCTGCAGGTCACAGGTCATGTCCCTAACGGCTATGTATGACTATATATGTGACATATACACAGCATTAAGGTTGATTGCATTAATGTGAACACATCCAGGCATGTGCTAATAGGTAAAGACACCAGTACAGGCAAACAGACACGCCCACGTCAAGACAACATCCATATGGTGTATGAGCAATGTCATCACATGACACACATATGGCTATAACATCACATCACCAGTAAGTGTCAAATGTGTGTGACGTATACATGTCAGTGGTGTTCGTGTCATGTAGATTTGCAAAAACGTATTTGTAATCTTAATAAATGTGATACACATGTATGTTCAGCTGCACTGCTGTACTTCTCTGTGAGTTACTGTGACCTGTCTCCATCATTATGTCTTCCAGGTACCGGTGTACAGCCATTTGGAGGAAGAGGTCTTCGTCCCATACCTCCTCGACAACCACACAATGCTCTTCAGCCATGTGCCACAGGATGCACAGCAGCGGGATGCCCTGTGGGAGGAACTCTGCAAGAGGGTAAATGATGTTGGCGGTCACAATCGCACCCATCAGCAGGTGCACTGACACTGCACTGATCTCATAAGATGGGTGAAACAGCGTGCTTATGCAGTCACCAGGGAACAAGGTGCAACAGGTGGGGGCCCCTCACCCAGCCCCCACTCACACATACCAAGGAACTACTGGCCATCCTGGGGACACCTGCAGACCTCCATCCACAAGCTTTAGCTGGTATTGTGGAGGTGGGTGTCTCTCACCCACCAAGCCTGGAGTTGTTTGGTAAGTCACTACTGCACATAAAACACAACAATATTTCACATAGTTACATGCTTTACAGTACAATATGTAATGTAACATCATATGCAAGGCATGTATGCACACATGCCACATACTATAGTCTGCTACTTTATGTATGCACAGATGTGCATACTCCATAGTATAGTGTATTGTACTGGCTTCTGTGCTAACATGGACATTGCACCCTGTAGCTATCGCACAGGTGTGGATAATGATCTTACTGCTGTGACACTCCTGTTTAGGTACCTCTGGCATTTTGCAGTGACAGCAGCCTGTGTCAGGTGAGATTGTTATTATTTACCAGGCTTGATAATGCACAGAACATATTAATTTCATGTTATCTGCCATAACACACATACACATAATGTATGGTGGCCCTGTTAATGGACACTGGTCAGACCTGCAATGCATCACAGTGTTTACCCATGTGAAACAATTGAAGACTATATGAAACACCTACATTAAACCTTCCAAACTGTCATTGCCAGATGTGTGGGCAACAATGAATACAATGGTGGAGGTGTGTTCCACTGTAGGGACAGGTACTACATATCAGCATTACTCATGTTGGGAATACGAACAGTACTGTACAGAGAGCATATGTGTGCACACAATCTAAATGTGTTGGAGCTGGAGTATGACTGGCCCACAGGAAACACCCTTGTGGAGTATTCCCTTGCTATGAATGTCACACAATGTCATGTGCTATCTGACATGTTCATGACATGTAGTAGGCTGACTGCAACACTGCTCAACTATCCTGCAAAACATGTCTCACATCCCATATATACCACCCTTTGTCTGCATAACCCTGTCCTCAGTGGAGCATATGACATCTATGGGTGTATGTCATATGGGATAACACTGACATGTGAAATAAGATGGCCATCACAACCATTGGACAGAACATGTGTACACATGGCCATAGAGGATGGCCAGAGACATGAAGCACCACACACACAGTAGAAGTGATGTACATGTGTGTACACCCTGTTGTACATTGGCTTGACACAATACAACTATGGCCTTTGTGTAATGGTGATATTGCAGATGTGAAACACTAAACATCATACAGGCCTGTGCACAGCTTGTGTAGGCATAACATGAAACCACCACATAACATGGCTTGAACATCTTGAGTGTGTCAAGACATGGAAGCATTCACCTATACAGTATCCAGATACATACATGTGTTGCACAACATACACATACAACCACATCAAGCCACAGATACAGTACATTCACCTTGCTGGTGTCAGATATCTCTGTCATGCCTGCTCCTCATGTGTGTGAGGTACACAGATGGCATGTGGGACATAGAGAACTGCTAAGTTAGCCATGTGTGGGCATAGTTGCCAGGCATCAGTAATATGGTTGCAGATGTGCAGGGGTGTCATCCGTATACCCTTCTGTGACCTGTGTCACACATTCCACATTAGGGTTTAGTGTGTATAAAACGCAGTGACGTGGGTCACATTCCACATTAGATATGTATTGTATGTGAACATAGTCATATGAACAGTGTCAGTAGCTCACACTGTATAGCAATTGTGAAGCCACATGATGCCCTGCAATGGCTGTGCACATCAGCTCAATGTGCAGTATGTCCCTGCATATTTGTAGGGTGGACAGACAACATTGCATCAGCTGAAGGCCCATGTTAGTATAACAAGTCCATGCATTGAGACACCATTACCGTACTGTAGATTGGAAAGGACACCATTGTGTTACACATGTATGCATGTCATTCAACACATCAGCAGAAGACATGTCATACTACATGTGATTGGCAAGGTCATACGCCACACACCAGGCCGGTGTACTGTAAACCTGTGCTGGTCTGTGGCACCATTGCAAAGTAGGGATAGCCATGTCAAACATGTGTGTACAGCCACATGCACAATGTCTAGACTCAGCTCAGGGGTAGGCGGAATAATGTTGAACAGACAAGCACTGCTTTGGGGGAGGTATGCAAGCTAGGGCTCAGGCAAACATAGTATGCAGTCGACATACCCTACTGCTCATTTCCTCACATATCAGGGCAGTGGCCAACACATCAGTGGCAGATGTAGAAAGGTCAGCGATGGTCTGTTAACATGTGGTGTATGTTGCACACACCATGGCAGTGCGGTGCAACACTGCAAAGTGCATGCATTGTGTTGCAGGTATGGAGCATAGGCTACTAACACAAATGGTGCAATACAGGTATGCATGCTAACCACCACTACAATTGTGTAAGGTGCATGTTGTCTGCTATAGCACAAGCATGCTGTTGTGTGCAACACAGGGATGTATGATAACTACCACTATAATTGTCTAAGCTGAAACTATAATTATCTAAGCTGAATGCCATCTGCCATATCACCTGCATGTAGCGTGTGTGTCTGTATGTCTGTGTGTGTTTGTGTGTCGGTGTGTCTGTCTGTGTGTGTTTGTGTGTCTGTGTGTCTGTCTGTGTGTCTGTGTGTGTGTGTGTGTGTGTGTGTGACTGTCTGTGTCTGTGTGTGTCTGTGTGTATGTCTGTGTGTCTGTGTGTTTGTGTCTGTCTGTGTGCTGTCTGTGTCTGTGTGCCTGTGTCTGTCAGTGTGTCTGTCTGTGTGTGTCTAGTATAACTTGTAATGTACAGTTCTTGTCTTTCCTTCACAGGTGTTGATGTAGGTGCATTGCCCTCCTGTGATCCACCTGATGTTAGTGCCTCCACAGACTCTAGCAGTGATGATGATATTATGATTGAGGCACAGGTATGTTTGGCAGGGGCTGAATCTGTGCCATTGGTTGCCATTCCACCTGTCTTCCCCTCATCCTTGCACACAGTTCCCCTGCCTGCACATACCCCATCACCACTGGCCATAGAGGAAGGACAGTTGGTGGGTGGTAGCATGGAACAGGGAACTGTAGAGACTATGGAAGGTGTGCCTTCACACCTTGATCCCAATCAACAGACTGGAGATGCCCCACACAGGCATGTGCCCAGCAGTACTCATAGGAGGACCACTGGCCAACATGCCCCTGTGAGACAAAGCACATCAGCTTGAATCACCAGATGCATGTTTTGGACTGCAATGGAGGCACAGGCATGTGCTAAACAGCACAACAGAGAAGGTCTGAGGCTTCAGAGAGCTGCTGTCTGTTCATTAACTGACAAGATCCAGGCACTTGCAAATGCTCACCATCATCTTGCAGATGTTTTGGAAAGACGATTGGGTGACATGGTGGGAGTCCTTGACAGTGGCATGTCAATCCTCGAGCATGGAATGTCTGTGCTGGAACATCTGGTGGGAGTGAGGCATCGGGCACGTGGACGTAGGTCAGCTGCATCACCTGTTGAAGGTCTACATGAACATGCTACTGCACATACCCGCTCACATAGTGGCGGTAGCAGCAGCAGTGCAGCTGGTGCTGTGCAGTCCACACCATGGCACAGCAGGTCATGTGCACATGGTCCTGGATGGTCCTAACAGGGACATGATTCCAGTGGACATGTGTCATCAGACAGTACCCAATCTGGACCTCTGCCTGGTAGTGCCCGTGCAGCCCCTGGCATGCGCAGGTCACGTGGCTGTGGCCAGACACCATGAACTGTGAAACCTGCCTTGTACAGTCTGCAGCTGTCAATAATACCCCTGTGTAGGCCAGCCACATGTCAGACCTGTGTGCATGCATACACACACACTGGAAACAAATGTAGGGTACCTCAACACACACACACACACACACACACACACGCTTAACATCTACATGCTCAGTGATATCAAAGGCCCTAACACACATACATGATGTCATCCAATGGTGCATCCTAGGCCTCTGGCAAACATTATCACCCTGTGCATATGATGATGCCTGTGCTGCATCCCTGTCATCCACATCATCGGTGCAGGGACATGTTCATATGGTCTGATGCACAGGGTGAACATACTAGGTAGACAATTGTAGATTAATATTGTTGACTAGTGTTGACAGGCACCAGACATAAAATGTATTACAGTTTTAGAATGCATTTTGTACATTTGACAGTATGTATCATGTGTAACAACACTAACAGCATGTTGATCTTGACATTCTACCTTCCTCTTTCAGGTGTAGTTGCATGTGCCGGGGGATGTTGGTGTTTGCGGTCAGTGTCCCATATGTACATGTTGACTACCCACAGGTCAGTATGACAATACCTGCATGCACTTTGTAGCTTCCACATCACAGTTCATTATGTTTACTGTTCTAATGATTCAAGACCATGTTAGCTGTGTAGTAAGCTACTGTGTTCATAGCCATCGCATCCATAGTGGGTGACATCACAGGTATTGTTACCTGGAGCACGGAGGAGGTAAAAGAGTGGTATGCTGGATGACAAGGATAAAGGCCAGTGGAAATAGTGGCTTCTCATTGGGAAGCAGTAATACCCACTGCCATGACAGCATGCAAACACAGACACACCCAGACACTCAGGGATTTGTAGACACAGTAACACACACTCTGACACACACACACACACACACACACACACACACACACACACACACACACACACACACACACACACACACACAGTTGCCAGTGTTGGGATGAGAATCCCTGCCTATGTGCATATCATCATTATAGTACTACGCAATTACAAGATGTGCCCCAGAGATTACACATGTACAGGTAGTTGGAATGGCCTAAGATTGAGGACATTGACAGGGATACTACAGTGTAGTGAGTGTATGTGGGGGGGGATCCATCAGCAGTCTGTTACAACAGGTCACACCCCAGGGTGTACATGTTAACAGGCAGTTGGAATGCCCGTCTATGATTGAGGATATCAACAGGGATGCTAAATTGCATTGAGTGGATGGGGGAGGGGCATTAACATTTCACTATGGTAAAATACAGCCTCACTCCAGGGATCGGACAGCCATACACACGGACAGCCATACACACACACACACACACACACACACACACACACACACACACACACACACACACACACACTGTGGCATTCACAAAGATATACACCTATATCACACACATACAGACACTTTACATGTGTGAGATTCAACCACCTGCCTATGCCTTTCTTTCTACACTTCACTCTGTACTGGTGTCACCAACAGTGTTCTGGAGAGTGATAACATGTGGAATGTATTCCCAATTATACGTGACATATATGGGCACACACACCCAAACGTGCAGTATTGTGAATTAAACACCTGCCTATCTCATGATAGGTACTACAGATGTACAGCACTATCACATCCTGTACAAAGCTTACTGACTCTTTCCTTTGCCAAATGTGCTGATATATGCAAAATATATGCCCAAGGGAGGTATTACTGTTACAGGTGTCATGAGGTTTTCCTTCAGTGTCACCCTTACAGCATTCTACATTGTCTGTCTCCCAATTCAGTTAACAAAACCAGACCTTAGCAGTTACTCAGGTTATTGTAGGACTGGTTGTAACACACCAGTGAGCTGTCCTCAGTAATCATTCATCTGCAAAGAAGCCCCACCACTTAGTAGTCATGTCCAAACATCTGTCCATACCTCAGGTATGGCTTACTGTACTTAGAGCATATCACCATATACAGTTGGCAATGTTGAGGCTGTATTGCAACAGCATGATGTACTAAGAGCACAGTCACCTTCAGACATCAGACACTGCACACACATGGAATCTACACAAACATCAATACATGTACACATATGCAGTCTACATCAGTAAGTGGACTAGCAGGTCAAGAGGATACATTCCACACCTTCCCCATGCCATGTGTGAAACATAGCTGAGCATTACACCATAATGGATGTTGTATGCATGTACTGGTATGACACCACCACATTCACCGAGTAGCCAAGTGTACATATATGCCAAATGAATAGATAACACAATAACTGTACTATGGTAAAGGAAAACTCCGCTCGACTATAGGACGCCAAAATAGATGAAAATGATGAAAGTGTGTTCCAAAATGGATAAATCCAAAACGAAAGATGGTAAATGCAATAAGACTTTATTGAACCAGTTAAAGCCTTCATCAGAACAACCAAAACTCACTAGCAACGTGGTATTTATACCCCCACATCCAATTAGCAGCCTCTCATACAATTAAAACATTAAAATACGCGCCAAATATTTAAAAAGACCCTACACTCAAAATTATGTAAACATTTCCTACACTGGTGAGCCACTAAATTACTTCTATGATAAGAAAAAATGTAATATAATATAATAAAATGAATACATTTTATAATTATATATTTATATATAAAGGCTCACGAAAAATATATGCTCTCTCTAAAATTCATAAAATACATTATCCACCTGCATAGGTGGAACAAATAATCAGCATAACATCTAAAATATAGTATGTGGGGGTATAAATACCACGTTGCTAGTGAGTTTTTGGTTGTTCTGATGAAGGCTGGGGCACAGCCGAAAGCGCTTAACTGGTTCAATAAAGTCTTATTGCATTTACCATCTTTCGTTTTGGATTTATCCATTTTGGAACACACTTTCATCATTTTCATCTATTTTGGCGTCCTATAGTCAAGTGTACATATATGACAACAGCACATATCAGCGGGACACACACACAGCAATATTATAGGTTCATAGGTTCATAGGTTCATACTAGGCTATCTGCCCGAGGGCATTTACAAGCCTAGCCCATAGTTTTGTGGCTTACGCCACCCCTTTAGTATGGGGAACTATACCCATTATTTTGCTGTGCCTCTGTTGAGCAGTGACACTGAGGTAATCCCTGGGATATATCTGCGATCTCCCATCCATTGGTCAAGATTTCTCTTGAACAAGGCCAGCGAGGTGCTCTGCCTCACATATACCGGGATTTTATTCCACAGCATAGGGAGTCTTTGGGTGATGAATCTATCCCTCCAGCACATCCTATTAATAGCCGTGTCGAGGTTTAAGTCTCCCGCCCTTGTGGCTCTGACGGATCTAGATGTTTTGAGGTGAAGCATATTCATCAAATCTGGGTTTGACATGGCCTTGTATGTTAGGCAAAGGTCACCTCTGAGCAAGCGGTGGCGACTGAATAGAGCTGGAGTTCTTTCAGTCGGGCAGCATAGGACAGATGTTTGAGACCCTTTATCCTTTTGGTGAGGAACTTTTGTGGCCTTTCCAGCTGCTGCAAGTGTCGGGTCAGATACATTCCGAATGGGGCATTGTACTCAATCATTGGTCTGATGAGTGATGAGTATAGGGAGACTATGACCTCCCTTGATCTAGATGAGAATCCCTCCATGATAAGGTGGGCAATGTAGAAGGTATTCCTAACTACTTTAGCTACATGGGTGTCGAATGACAGACTACTATCAACCTGGGTCCCCAGGTCCCTGATAACTTCTTCTGTACTCAGTGGATTGCCACCTATTTGGTAGCTAGGGTAACCTTGTTTTTCCAAGGGTATGACTATGCATTTTTTGGCATTTAACTTTAGGCCATGGCTCTGGCACCAGTTATCCATTTCTGTGAGTCCCTTCTGAAGGATATCTGTGTCAGATGTGTTTTCTACTATGGCGCGCAGTTTGCAGTCCTCTGCAAACTTTGTCGGCCATAACCCTCCTGTGTTTGCTTGTACTTCGAAAAGTAGATGCCAAACAAGAGTGGGCCCAGGACTGAGCCCTGTGGTACACCACTTGTGACAGGCTTTGAGTCTGACATGGCGCCAGCAACTCTGACCCTGTGGGTTCTGTCACTCAGCCAGTTTGCAACCCATCTTGTGATGTATGGGTTAACATTTAAGCTGATGAGTTTTTCAATGATACCCAGTGGGGTATTGTATCAAAGGCCTTCGCCAGATCGAGGTAGGCTGTATGGACTGTCTTTCCCTCATCAATGGCTTTGGTGACTGTTTGAAAAAGTCAACCAAGTTTAGAAGGCATGATCTGCCTTTGACAAAGCCAAACTGGGATGGATCCAAAGTCTGCAAATTCCCTATGTCTTTATTTATGAGGTCCATTATGATCCTCTCCATGGCTTTGCAGATAAGGCTTGTCAAGCTAATGGGCGGTAATTTCCAGGGTCGGTGGAGGCACCGCCTTTGTGAAGTGGGACCACAGTTGCAGTGCGCCACTCCCTGGTGCGTATCCAGAGGTAAGACTATGATTAAACAGCTGTCCTAGCTGTGGGTTTAATTCCTCGTTGAGTTCGTGGAGCACACAGCCGGGAACACCATCAGGTCCCATGGATGCTGTGTTTTTGCTTTGAGAGAGCAGTTCTCACTTGGGCGTTGGAGATGTTTGGGGGCTGCAATCGCTTGGTATAGATATCTCTCCTTTGGGGAGGGGAGAAGTTTGCACTGAACCTGTCAGCCAGTATGTTGGCAATGTCTGTAGGATCAGTAATCTTCACATCATTTTGAACTAGTTCTGAGCATATCTGGGAGTTTCCTCCCAGGTTTCTAACATAGCTAAAGACGGCCTTATGATTGTCTTTTGAGTCTTTAGCTATTTTTCTTTCAAAATTTGCTTTGGATGATTTTATGAGAGCTCTTAGTTTTTTACTTATAGTGATCAAGGGTGTCTTACCTTTTAAGGATTTTGCTCTATCTTGTAGTAGCTTCCTCCTTTTGTTGTAGAGTTTGTTTATGGCTGGGGTCCACCAGACTGGGCGCTTGCCTTTGGGGCAAAGAGTCTTTGTTTTGCTTGGGATTGCCTTATCCATGCAGTCCTGCAGGTGCTGGTAGAAGGCATTTGTAAGTGATTCAGCGGCTTAAGTACTGTTTTCCGTCGGCTCGGGGGCCTTAAAGGAGACCACACTAGTTTTTAGAAGTGTGAAGTCGGCTTTCGAGAAGTTCTTTACTGTGGTCTTTTTATTTCAGGTGGGGTGGGATGAGGACCTCCAGCGAGATTAGTTTGTGATCTGATCTCACCAGTGAGGGGTATACTTCCGGTGTTGAACATTGTGCTCCCATGTTCGTGATGATGAGATCAAGTATGTTTTCTCCTCTTGTGGGGATGGTGACTAGTTGTTCCATGGCATTTGAGTTTATGAATTCCAGGAACTTTTGGGCTAGGGTGTTTGGGCTTGAGTAGTGTTCCCAGTCTATATTAGGGTAATTGAAGTCACCTAGTATGATGGTGTTTGGTGATACATTTATCCCCTCTAGTGTTTTCAGGAAGGCCATGTGAGGTTCCTGAGTTTGTGAACTGCTCCTGCAGACTGTTACTTGACAGTGCCATGGTGAAGCTAGGGTACTGTAATGGTCAACAGTGAGCACATCATATTTGCCACACACACTTCATGTTTACTGGAAGAGTGCCAGCAATGTGCTCTGTTAGAGCTAGGCAGTACACTCATTCAAGCATGTGCGAGGTCTGTGGCTTGTAAACATCTCACACCAGCATGTACTGGCTATTGTGGTACTAAGGATAATGTCCAGACAGCACACAGCATGCATGGCTTGCAATTGTTGACATGGGGTATATGTAGGAGCTGTGGCCACACATGGCTGTACATGTCATGAACATATCACCTGTGACTACTCAGGAACATGCAGAGCAGAGCTGGATTTTACTGAGTCTGTCAATACCAGCCTTGTGTAGGTCCTATGATCCTGTCATTTGGGTATGTTTGTAGGCATTGCATTAGGTGGACATGTCTAAAGTCATACATGCCACATGGGGTGCTGTATGATATGATAGATGTCATGGATGACCAGTAGAGAGGGAATATTACCTCTGTTAACATAGATATCAAACCTTATGTACTGTTAGCATGCTATCTGCCATGTGCATGTGTGTAATGACTGTAGCCACCTGTATGTAGAATGGATAATGAAAGCTATGGTAATGTCATTTATGTTGTATGAGTGTGGGATGTACATATCCAGTGCAGGTACAGTTAGGCCATATCCAGCCATGAGGGTGTTGTATGCTGATGTACAGCAAGAGTTGACCGTGTTAATGCTGACAACATCTGAGGGACCCTGGTATGTGTACAACTGAGCTGGTTACAAACAGTGGTATTATTGCATTGCATAACACATTATGCAGCTGTGTACTTTGCACATTTGATGTAGGCCTAGGTACAGTCCACCAATCGAGGGTTATCTTGCGGTCTACCATGCTATGTCATACCACATACGGTTGTGTGTTGGTAGTCTGGGGACAAGGTGGTGGATGTATATGAGGATACAACCTAGAATGCAGCATTATCCACTGTCAACTATACCTGACTCATCTGTGATGCGTTATGTCACAGTAGTGGTTTTTACATGTGAGTAGCCTTTATGAATATGTGTACACCACCACCTGGAATGGTCCATACCACTGTTATGGCCCACATGTCTGGATCTGAGTTATATGGTGGTAGTGCAATTGTGCACTACAAAGCCTTCAGCCAGGTGTTCCTCACTGCACAGATGTTAGTATTCCTCGTTGCAGGTTCTACATTGAGCAAATGGATTACTAAAGCCACACATCTAGCACTGGTTAGCATAAGCATCCAATGCAATTGTCTTGTAGGTGTCAGGGTGTTACTTCTGGGTGTAGGACATTTGCCTTGGAATGTGGCTATATTGGTAAATGCGACCTAGGTATTATCCACACACAAGTGAAACATGGTTGCATGTGCTCTGTGTTGAAGGCTCGTTGTTCGGTCATGACAGCCTGGAATGGCAGACACTGGACAACCTCATAATAACAGCAGGACATTGGCTCATTGTTTTGGTCTAGCAGTTGCCACTCGTACCATGACATCACTGCAAGTGGCATTAATGTGCTTGGTAGCAAATGCCTCATGTAAGGTGACAGATAGCAGCAGAACTTGTGTATATGACCAATGTGAGATATACTTAGGGTAGCAGTCCTGCCAATAATGACAAGTATAACACAGCCGGGAGATGTCATCTTGACACCTGCACCTCAGTACCATTACACAAGGTGGCTCACACATTATGCTTGCACATGCCACTGTTCCACATATAATGCCACTGTCCACAACCTATCAATGTATGCCTTTCAGGGCAGCAAGGTGTGTGGCACATGCTGTAGATAGCATCCACCTGTGTGACCCAGGTAACCTATTGTCTGTCATGTCGACACATGCATGAATGTGTATACTTAACATATATATGTCAGTACTTCATGTACATGTATGCATGTGTATCACACAGCACAGACACAGATATATAATTTACGGGCCACATACAGGTATCAGGTGGTAAACCAGTATGATGTGCATATATACTGACAGGTAAGATGTACCTAGTTGTAAACCTGTGTGTTTACAATAGGAGTCCATTACAACATGTGCAGTACATGTAAGTGTATGAGCATACACACTGTGGCCTTCAGTGGTTACAATCAGAGTGCATCCCAAACAGCCCTGTGCTACTAAGTGTATGAGCGTACCCACTGCCACCTTGTGTAATTTGAGACAGTGCATCCAACAAGCCCTTTGTTACTAAGTGTATGAGCATGCCCAGTATAACCTTGTGTAGTTGTAGTCATAGTGCATCCCAAACAGCCCTGTGCTACTAAGTGTATGAGCATGTCCACTGTAACCCTGTATAGTGATAGTAGTTGTTCATTCCACAGATGGCCATACTCCAGTTCAGGATTCTGTTGTGCTTACAACTATACCTCTCAGGCCTACATGCAGATGATGTGTCTTGTTTGTGCATACAGGCTGTAATGGACACCTACTTTAAACACACAGGTTTACAGCTATGTACTTTGTGACTGTCAGTATCCCTGTTGTTGTCCTCAGTCTTAGAAGGGCAGTCTGACTACCTTGGAATATGTAATCTCTGTGGCGGGTCTCGTAACTGCGTAGTACTGTAATAGTGATCTGTAGATAGGCAGGAGTTCTGATCCCACAAATGGCAACTGTGTGCGGATGTGTGTGTGTCAACATATGCATGAGTTTGTGTGTCAACAAATGGCTCAGTGTGGTTGTGTGTGTGTATTTGTGTCTGCATCCTGTCATGAAAGTGGGTTTTGCTGCATTCCAAAGAGATACCTCCTCTTTGCACTGGCCATTATCCTTGTCAACTGCTAAACCTCTCTTGCCCCTTCCCCTCTGCAAGTAATTGGTCCTGTGATGTCACCCTGCTCAGAAGTGAAATCAGAGTAAGTGTAATTGTATGTGTTCTGTGGCACATACCCCAACTGCATACCACTGTACTAGTTACCTTTACATAGGCAAGACGTGTATGCACAATACTGGCAAGTGTGTGCGTGTTTGTGTGTGACTACCCTGTAGCCAGGCATACACATGTGTAATGTCTTTTAGCACGCCATGGTAGCCATCTGTGGTGACTGGTGTCTACAAAGTATTACATAGTTAAGAATGGTAAAGAATACACACTCAAGCATGACTACAGTTGGGTATGTTATTTTTTTGCGCCACTGTTAAGCAGTGACACAGAAGTGGTCACTGGGGTGTAGGTCCATACCCATCATTCCCCCACCCTAACTCCACAATCCCCGGGGTAGATTACATTAGCCATCATTCCCCACTCCAAACTCCACATACACAACAACCATCCCTTCTGTGGTGAACTGCTTACGATTTAAATGTTATAACACAAGAGATGCCTCTGTTTTGTTTACATGACACTTCCTTTGTAACCCTTCTGTGTCCCAAAGAGTGTTCAGACCTATGTGTATATATACATATATATATATATATATATATATATATATATATATATATATATATATATATATATATATATATATATATATATATATAGATATATATATATATATACATATATAGAGCTATGGCTGTGTCTGTGTATATGTGTATATATATATATATATATATATATATATATATATATATATATATATATATATATATATATATATATATATATATATATCTGTAGTTATGACAGTTGTACAGATGTAGACTTGTCTTTGTTGTTTCACAGAGTACAGTACATTCAAGGGTACTGTACATATGTACACAAAGCGACTGTCCCATTTGTTTTCAGTACTGTGGAATACCTGTAGTAAGATGTGCATTATAGACTCCATGCAACATATATACAACCCAGATGGCTTAGTGGTATGTCCAGTGACCTCAGTGTGCATGGTCCAGGATTCAAGACCTGCAAGCCTTGTTGATACTGTCAATTAGGACTGCATAAGGCAGCTATAAGTAGGTGTAAATGTGTTTTCATGACAGTAAGCAGCAGATACACGCAGGTAACAGACATGTACAACTCGCAGTACTCTTGAAATGCCCTTCTTTGGCAATCCTGCTTATGTCACCCACCTACGATTACCAATCTGGGGCTGCTGTATCCCAGTAATCTCCATGGTGTATGCTGTAACTGTGTAATGCTGTAGTGTGTTAAACTAGTTTGGTAGGTGTTCTAATCCCAGACAGGTCAACTGTGTGTGTGTGTGTGTGTGTGTGTGTGTGTGTGTGTGTGTGTGTGTGTGTGTGTGTTTGTTTGTGTGTGTGTGTGTGTGTGTTTGTCTGCCTGCCTGTGAAAGACACGATGCTTTTAGAGTATGCACACTCCTTACAATTCACATACCCTCCTTTGGCAATCTTGCTGATGTCACCCACCTAGAAATACACCTCTGGGACTGCTGTAACCCTGTATTCTCCATAGCGCGTGCTGTAACTGCGTATGCTGTAATGTAATAAACTAGTTAGGTAGGAGTTCTATTCCAAGACATGGTGTGTGTGTGTGTGTGTGTGTGTGTGTGTGTGTGTGTGTGTGTGTGTGTGTGTGTGTGTGTGTGTGTGTGTGTGTGTGTGTGTTTGACAGTCAGAGCCTGTGTGGAGGCAGCTGTGAGTGTCTAACCACTGGACATGTTGGGGAGCGGACTTTGTAGTTTTCCTATATGGTGTCCGTATTATATGTCACAATCTCCACCTCACGAGGAGTACAGATGTCAGTCAGCCAGGGGCATCTGTTGGCAAGCCATACCCCTACATCTGGCAAAATGTTTGGTGAACAAAGTTTGCAACCTACTATTACTCAGAATACGTTCTGAACCCATGTGTCATACACAAACACACTTGCCTAGAATATCCCGCTATGTTGCTAGTACCCTCCACATTGATGACAGATAGTAGGCATGGTGTGATAGCATGGGCTGCAGAGGGCATGGCACCCTGTGCAGCAGTACAATAGGCACATAATTGCGGACAATGTGCCTTCACTATGTTCCCCACTGGATGCCTGCAACATATGTGGTGCCATCAAATGTGATCCACAGGGGTCATACAATGCATTACACATGTGCCCTGTATGGACTGATGCCACTGACACCAGGGAATACCTGTATCATGCTATCAATCCAGGTGCAGGGCCAACCTGCTGTGTATAAGCAGGTCCTGCCACACCAGGCCAGTATTGGCATATCTGATGATAACAATCTGTGTACACAACATGTTACAGCCAAACCAGGTACACTTGTACATGTCACTGGACATTATTGTGGGATGTGCACATCCCACGCAATGTCCATGTCAAGGACTATCAAACACAGACATGGCATGCATTGCAAAGCTATGGCCATACACAATGGTAACCAGGATGCCAGGACCGTTCATACAATACCCATCTGTGTGGGACATTGCAGACACTACACCCCTGTACCACACTGCACACCATTGTCAGGTGGCATTATGCCAAGAATCACCCCTCACCCAGCCTTGTACAGCCATCTTGCACAGCCAATGACTACACACCCATGAAGCAATGCACACATGCATGTCAGTACTGGCACTTTGTGTCTGCATGTGGGGTATGATGCTCCCAGCCACAGTCATTCCCAGTATATCTCCCATTGGCATACCCACAGATGTCAAACAAGTTCACATGCCCTAGTCCATAGAACCTCTGGATATCCCCTGTGGTGCATGTAGTACATGTGCATTACTGCAGTGTGGCAAACAAAGTAGTTAGGAAGTGTATTTGTGGGCCTGGCAAAGTCTGTCAATGTGAGTCCATTAGAGAGTGTGGTTTTATTAACAATGACATCCATTCATGTGGACAGCCATGTGTGCTACACCTAATGTATGTCTACTATATCTCTGTTGCAGATGTCGCTCACCAGCACACATATATGTTCTTACAGCACAACACCATGTCAGCTTTGTGGAACATGGAGTAACTGCATGCACTTGTAATAGTAATGACTAGACAGTCAGGGGTTTGAACCCCTGTACTTGTAGGTGTGTGACAGATGATGCTTAGGTTTTAGTCTACAAGCCCTTCTCTGATGTACTTTGCCTCTGTCTGTCCCTCCCACACACTCTCTGGTGGATGTAGAGTTGTACACCTGCTCAGCAGCAGCTTGTGTTTTGTAAGTGATGGTCATGATCAGGTGATGGCCTCTGCAGCTATTGCAGTCCTCCTCTAGCTGATTACATGTGGAACAGCTGTGATGATGTTCCCATAGCCAATCACATGGAAACACAGTACAATATCTAGGAACATCATGTTGGTGTTTGCCCATGACAGTCGCTGTTAGTGGCACCTGGATCTGGTGTTTGGTAAACCGCATCACAGATGATATCTGGATGTTCCTCAAACAACATACACAATGGAAAATAGTCTAAAGTCAGGAGGGTAATGTGCCAGACATGACTACAGCATGTAAGTGTAACTATGCTTCATTGAGACCACTGCCTGTTTAACAAGTTGTGTGTGGTAATGGCTAGTCTGCATGTTTTAAAACTGACAAGACAGTGCTCTGTTTGTGATTGACCCCCATCTGTTGGGCCATCTGTGGGCTGGTCAGTGTGTGGAACTATTTGTTTCCTGTGTTACTCACTGAACACATATCTGTGAACTGCAGGAGCATAGTGTGAGGACTGCAGTCAGTACATGGTGATAATGATGAGTTACTGCCATCTCATCCCTGATTGGGCATATGTCACATGTAACAGTGGTATGACATTCTCTGTCTGGGGTTCTCAGTGACATGCCAATAATGGGCCACTGTTCATAGCTGCAGTCACAAGTCTTCTACACTTTGTACAGATGCCATGCAGTGTATATGCATGTGTTGTGCTCCCTCTGCAAATGTATACCATCTGTTGTGTGGGATTGATGGTCATATCTATGCATGCTGTTATAAGTAATCCTGAATGCTGTTGACTATTACTAAGCCATATCTGTGTTTAAACTGCAACACCATAGGCTGTATGGGTTTGGAGGTCCCGTCAGAACCTCTTGTCTCAATTCTGCTGGCCATGGCACCAGGCACTAGCACATCTGGGGCCCAGCCTTGGACCTCCACCTCTGTTGGCTCTGTACCACCTTCTGGTGGAACCACTGCTGAGGATGGGGCTTGTCCCCCCTGGGAGCAGGAGCAGACAGGAACATGTCCGCTGTCATGCAGTCCTGGACGTGGTGTGTAGGGGGCTCAGTAAGGGGTTTTGAGGCCAGATACGCCAGCTCAAGGGCAGAGTGTCACATTTAGAGGGTGAGCCTGCCCCTCCTAGACAGCCCCTAGCACTGCCACCTTTGTGGCTGTTTTGGTGCAGTGGTGGCTGCCCATGACAGGGGACCTCTGTCCCACTGTTTCCATCTGGGGGCTCATGGGCTTGTGACTGCCCCCTCCCTGTCTGAGGTGTATCCCCCCATGTGTCATATACTGACCCTGTACGCTGTTTTGTCTGTTATCCTCCATGAGCATACCTAATCTCCTTCCCCCACATCCCACTCTCACCCTACAGAAACAAAAGGCCAATTGGTTCCTAGAACATTTGCCCCATACATAGCTGTCCATTTCACACACATGTCCACTGAACACATGTAACCCTTTTAATGTGCATCACAACATACTCCCGTTATCTTCACCCTGTATCTCAGGCACACACTTCTGGTATGCACATGATGACTCCTAAAGGTTCCAGGTACACGTGATGCAGACAACGCCATTGTACACACAACACTACCGGTCCATCTATGGTTACCCCATTTACCTTTTTCATGATGATGATGTCGCACATAGCTCCTTGCAAGAGTACTGTTCTCACACAATGATTGGACAGGAACTGTTGTGTTAATGTAAATAAAATGCACAGAGTGATGTATTTGGCCAATGTACAAATGTTTGCGTGTATTAATGACATATGTCTGTCTGAGGGAGTCTTGATATTACATAGGACAACACCACTACATAATACAGGCATTGCTGGTGTTTCCCTTTTCATTCCTTTGTAATGCTTTGTTGTCACATGGGATGTTCTTAAAATATCTATATATATGTATGTATCTATATCTGGACATAAACACTCACACATACATCTACATGAAGGAATAAATTTCCTATACTGTTGAATGACTGCACTGGATGATATGTTTGTGATAAGATCCAATGTCTGTATATCTGCCATAGCTTAGTGGTAAATCACAATAGCTGTGTGTGCAGGGACCTTGTTTTGAGCCTTGCAAAGGCTGTTTATTTTGTTGTTGGGCAGAACAAGGCCATTGGATACGGAGTGATTAAGGCACATTAAAGCAGTTCTGAGCGGGTGTGCATGGATTTCCTTGGAGCTAAGCAATGCTAACCTCTGGTTACAGTTTCTTACACTCAGCATCTACATTGCTTCACCAGTGTAATACTCGCATACTGGCGGGCAAACAGGCTCACACCTGCTTGCTCCCGCACTTGCAAATCCACTGCATTTGGTGTTTGCATCTAACACTCACATCCCTGGATGGGAGTGAGGACGACAATATTACCTTGTGATGCCTATTACATCGGATTACATGCCTACAGTATTGGGAATGGCTGTCCATTAGGTGAAAGCATGCCGTTCAACTGTACAGATTCTGCGGCCTGTCCAGAGTTTGATTCATATTATTGGTGTGTTCCTCTTACAATCTGCACCTGTCTGGCTAATACATGGGAAATGACACTCTTCAATAAAAACAAGTAAGAACATCCTTCAGCCGAGTCATGCTACTGCATACCTAATATTCTATCATCTTTCTAAGGTTGTCTGTGGAATATGTGCTTTCTGTCCTTATCAGACCTCTCATACGACTGGGGAAAAATACCATCTGAATCAGGGACACGTCATAACAACATCAGGGACACATTTAAATTATTGGTGCTATTAACATGGCACATTGACAGACTCAGAGCATATGAAATCATATACATTTTCTGAGGTAAATGATGTTTATAACTCTTAATTGCTCTTATTATTCATTACATGTACTTCACCACCTTTCCTCCAAATGTCACTAGTTTTAGAAGGGATTAAGTGGGACAGAGTTAGAAACTGAGTCGAAATCAAGGACGACCCTGGAGATCAGGGACAGTTCAAAGGTATGGACCCAATTTGTTCCCCCAATGGGGTATGTCCTGTCCAGTGGATTTGCTCTTAGGGGTTGAGAGGTATGGGTATCAGCTATGCCCATTTTGGAATATTACTTACATCCCCGTGACAGTCCTAATATGACTACACCAGTCAACACCTGCACACTTAGGCCCATAATTGCATACCCATAGTTTCCCCACCCGCCACTCCTCTACAGCACTCATCCTTACTGTGGGTGCAGGTGGGGTATAAACACACCACTACACACTGCCCACTCTCCCTGTGTCGGGACACATGTTGTATGTTGTGTCGACCCATGAGTTATCAGGCTTGCACAAACTACTGGTCCATGTACATCTACAGCCTGGTTTGATGAATCATTACTGGGACTGCCTCCGATGATCATTAATTTTTGGGTGTCCCACAAGGGACATCGATGTCTATGTTTCAAGATTAGACCTGGCAGGTCTCTCCCATTGGTAGTATCCTGCCGGTGGTCTGGAAGCAGTGGTGTGCTTACTTTTATTGTGTGTCTGTATGTCTCACCGGCCAAGCTGGGGGGTGGGGGGGTTGATGCTACGTGTTACATATTTGTTTATTGGACCCCTCACCCACATATGCATGGCCTGTGAACATAAGTAACTTGTAATTGCTGTATCATATCCTAGCTATATACATGTGTATATTTACAGTCACACACACATATATATATATATATATATATATATATATATATATATATACATGTATATCTATATATATATATATATAGATATATATATATATATATATATATATATATATATATATATATATATATTTACATATTACTATATACAGATATATCTGTATATGTATGCATACATACATGTATATATTTATATATTGCTGTCTATATATATATATATATATATATATATATATATATATATATATATATATATCTATATATCTATATATGTATATATATATGTATATCTATATATATCTATATATATATATATATATATAGATATATATAGATATATATAGATATGTGTATATATATCTCTAACAACATATGGGTCTATGAGTGCCTGCATATGTATATATTTATATGTGGTTATGTATATGTATTCTGTCTCTGTATGTATACATTTGTACTACGGAGAGGGAGAGGCTTATCTCTTTGTCGCTATGGGTAGATATACACACACATACCTCTACATATATACATCTACATCTGGTTATTCTGTTCCTTGCCATATAGATTATACTTTGCTGCAGTGGGACTCATAGTGGGTGTGGCTGCTCGTTTCGCAACGCCTCTGCCGAATGAACAAATTTGCTTACATCCCTAGGGCTGTCCATATAGACCCACATCAGCCAACACCTGCACACCTAGACCCATAAGTAGCTACCAATAGTTCCCCCACCCGCACCTCCTCTACAGCACCCATCCTTACTCTGGGTCCTGGTCGGTTCGGGACACACCACTACATGCTGCCCATTCTCCACTTCACGGGATCCATTTCTTACAACTGTCTTGACCCATGGGTCATCAAGCTTTCCCACCCTTGTATTCCGAGTATGTATAAACCCCAGCCAGAATGTTCGGTTTATCACCTTCTCTTGGTCTTGCCAATTTTTGCGGTGTCCCGCAAGGGGCACTCTGTCTGTATTCCAAGAATAGAATTCATGGGTGCACTGTGTACCCCCTTGTTGTATCCTGCCTGTGGTCTGGGGAGCAGTGGACATTCTACATTGTTTGTATGTTTCCCGTGTCCGGCTTGGGGGGGGGGGTCATGCTACATGTTTCATGTTTCATGTTTCTTGCTTGGACCCCTCACTTCCATTGGCATAGCCTGTGAACATATGTCATTCTTGTGTGCTGTTTCCTATCATAGCTGTATATCTGTGTATATCTACACACACACACACACACACACACACACACACACACACACACACGCATATATGTATATGTCTGCAACTATATATATATATATATATATATATATATATATATATATTTCTATATATATATATATATATATATATATATATATATATATATATATATATATATATATGTATATATATATATATATATATATATATATATATATATATATATATATGTATATATATGTATATATATATATATATATATATATATATATATATATATATATATAGATATATAGATATATATATGGATCCCTATCACATAGTCGACAGGCCATATGATCGACTTTCATTTGGTCGACAGTTCATTTGGTCGACAAGCAGTTTAGCCCCCCACACCCCCCTAACTATATATATCAACTCCAGGGTCGCACAACATTGGGGAGGGGGGCAAATCTGCCTGTCGACCAAATGAATTGTCGACCAAATGAAAGTCGATCAAATGGCTTGTCGACCATCTTAGGTAGACCCATAATAATATATGTATGTGTGTGTGTGTGTGTGTGTGTGTGTGTGTGTGTGTGTGTGTGTGTGTGTGTGTGTGTGTGTGTGTGTGTGTGTGTGTGTCTGTAAAGCAATGCATACCCGTGCAAATGCACTTACATGCGCTTACTGGTGTTTATATATGCTTAAACCTGCTTACTAGTGAATTATTCATTTTGACACTGACACTTTGCTCCTTTTAACTTTTATGTGTTATTTTGCAGGTTATACAGTGGACAGATGTCTCAATATGTTCATGTACAGATTACCAATGTTAAATGGTGTGTGATGCATTGGGATTTGGAATGGGAATGTCTGTTCGTTAGGCGGTTGCTCTAACCAATACACTATTGCTGTGCTGCTTCATTTGCATATATACCCATGGCTCCTGGTTCCCCTAAACACCCACCCCAATGCCACCCTAACACTGCAGTCATCCATTCTCCAGTTGGATTTGCAGTGTATCCACACCACTACACATTGGCCACTCCCTACTCCTATAGACCCATCCCTTCGGTTGACTCACTCCACGTATCCTCACAACTCCCAAACTTTTAGTCCACAAACATTGGTGACATGAGCGACCAAAAGGACACTATTCACAATTTTTGGGTTGTCTCTCGCATGTGTTTATGTCAAGAATAGACTCTAAACTTCATTACATCCTTACTCCCATTAACATGACACTGCAATAAATTAATAAGTATGATTAAGTATGATTATGTGGTAATGCACACGTTACACATGAGAGCCTAATTATGTATGTGTTTGGCGTATTTCTTTTACAAATAGACCGGCGTAGTAATTGGCGTTGCTGTAGCAGGCAGATCACAGGAATGATTCCATGTGTGGGAAAGTCCTCACTTTTGATTTTTTTCAGCACAGCACTGACTTCGGACATTGTACACACTTTTGCACAACCTATAATTCTATCTACTGTCAAGGTTTGTAAGGGCACATTCATGTTATTTATGTCTGCAAATGGAATGAATATGTTACAGAGAATGTACTTCTACATATTGATGTCTGCATGTGTGTATACAGATATACTTATAACGTACTCGCTGACCTCCACTGGGCGGTGCAATTAGAACCAGCCCATCCAACCCTGGCACACCTGGCTCCATAATTTCATACCCATAGTTCCTCCACCCCAACCGAGTTCAACATACACGCATACCATCCATTGTCCAGTTGTTATCACAGATATGATGCACCTCCACACATTGCCTCTCACAAGCTTTAGGGACCCTACATGTATGTTGTCCCAACCCATCAGGCTGTCCCACCATTTAGTGCTTGAACATACCTGCCCTTGCTTGTGTAATGGTCAGATGGCCAAATAGCCTATCAATTTTTGGGAAGTCCCACCAGGGACTACCCTCTTTGTGTAAATTAGACTTAGCAGATCAACAATGTTACTCACAGTGGTAATATCCTGCCTGCGGTGTGAGTAGCAGTGCTTTGCTCATTCCTGCCCAGCTTGATATGACATACGCTGACAGTGCTATATAATACTGCGGTTGCTGATGATTCCCTTCTCATTCCTTTTGTATGCTTTATTGTTACGTCATTCTTTCTTCATAAATATATATAGATATTATATGTTTGTGTCTTTCGGCTTTTCCCGGTTAGGGGTCGCCACAGCGGAACTCCGGTCCACTAATGATTGGCAGTAGAGTTTTACGTGCTGGCTTGCCAGGCCTAATGCACAACCTTCAACAAAGGAACACCCGTTCACGCATGTCGCCACACAAGATGCTCCAACTGAGAATCGAATGGGCAACGTTTAACTGTGAGACAACAATGCTATATATTTATATATATATATATATATATATATATATAGATATATATATATATATATATATATATATATATATATATATATATATATATATATATATATATATATATATATATATATATATATATATGTATATATATATATATATATATATATATATATATATATGTATATATATATAGATATTATATATCTGTACATACTTATATATATTTCCTATGCTGGGCACTGCTTAGACCCGCGCAAGCGCACTCAGACTTGTTTACTGGTACTTATATGTGTTTACTACTGCTTATTTGTGTTTATACCTGCTTACTAGTGCCTTATTCATCATGACAGTGCCACTTTGCTTGAATGATATTTAAGTTAAATATCTCATGTGATACTCTTATGTTGGTTTTACAGCAAAAATGACATTCATTCCACATGGAAAATTATATGTGCTATTGTTGGGCTCGAACCGTGAATGCTTGTTCGTTAGCTGGATGCTCTAAACACTACACTATTGACATTTACTTTGATTCTGTATGTTTTTCTCTATTTAATTGAATTTGATGTGTAAGCTATGCTCGGCAGAGGGCAGCGACATGCAAACATGCTGCGCTTTGCTTACACCTTCGATATTGCAGCAATTCAAATGTATAATAGGGACACGGGGAATCTAATTGTGAAAGTTCTAGGGACAGGGCTCAACATTCCACTACGTGCTTGTGTGTTTACTACTTTGATTTTATTTCACTGTTCGTGGACACTCTTGTATGCTTAGCATACATTTCGGTATCCACGGACACTGAATTACTGACTTATTATTAGAGGTGGGCTCTACCAGTAGGCATAGTAGGTTTTGCAACTGTCGAGGCATGTTTACACCTCCGTAGAGCACTTGTACACACCCCCTGCACTTGCACGTATTTCCTGTGCATGTCGAGGGTGCGGTGGCGCGCCCTCATACATATTCATATGGCGCTGCTGTGCCATCTGTAGTGAGGACGCTCGGCTCAAGGCTAAAACTGTCCTTGCGCCATGCTTCTTGAATCCTGGGGGTTGTCCCTTTGCCTTACTTGTGAGGAAGAGAGCCTGGAAGTGTTGTTTGAAATCTATTGCAACAGGTGTATGGAGACAAACAGAAATAGATTGTGTGTAATGCCTAGAGGATTTCTTCTACATGTGAGCACTGCTGTTATATTTCTGAACATTGCTACTTGTGCAGGGTTTGTCTGTACCTAATACTTCTGCATATGTTTCATTCTGGCCAGGATGTTTGACCAGCTCATGGCTGTATGGCTATGGATATAATGTTAGGGGGTTTACAGTGTGCTCACCAGACATCTTTAGTTTAGTGTAAATGTGTATCATACTGTGCTGATAATCAGTAATTGGTAACACTTCCTTGTGTAATTACTTTTCAACCCTCTGAAACAGGATTAGTTCAAACAAACCTTGTAACATCAGCAGCTGTTCCATTGTATAATAGCAACTATTTCACATAGGGCCATGTTAGTGTGTCTCTGTCCAGGTATGTTAAGGTTTCAGCAGATATCGTACAGTGGGTGAATAATTGGTTTTGGTATGACACTATGTATTACTGTAATTAGTTTGGGTGTGGGGGAAATGTTGGTGGGTGTACATAGCAGATGCAGGTGTGTAGGAACTGTTTTTATACATATTCTGTATGTGTGTGGGGGTTCTTTCCCGATGTGAACACCTATCCCTTCGTGGACTAATACTATGGTAATTGCAGGCTGATTCATTATGGCACTGTTAAATGCTACCTGTATAGCATGCATGTATCGTTAGTCCTTGAATCCTTTCGGCAATACATCGGAATGTAATAAAGTTTTGTTACATGAAAGATGCCTGTGTATTTCTGTCATGGATATTTGCAGTCATTGTAGTTGTGTTGGTGACTAACCCTGTTTGGGTCATGTCCATAGAACATATTTGTAACAGTGTATTGCCATATACTCTTCATGTGTTATGTTCATATTGTTTTGGGGGTGGCAGAATGTGTGATTGCTATGGTCCATGTTATACTCAGATTTGAACACTTCAGATGCTATATACACACATGTATGTACGTATGTGTATATAAATATATATATATATATATATATATATATATATATATATATATATATATATATATATGTGTGTGTGTGTGTGTTTGTGTGTGTGTGTGTACAGAGATATAGATATATAATATATATTATTACATACGTTTATATGTACCTCCATAGATGTGTACATGTTTTTAACCTATCTATATATCTACATATATATGTATATCTCTATATATCGACATGTATCTATGTATCTCACTCTCTCTCTCTCTCTCTCTATATATATATATATATATCTATATATATATATATATATATATATATATATATATATATATATATATATATATATATATATATATATATATATATATATATATATATATATATATAGCATACACCTTTCATTGGGTACATGGTGGTTTGTCCTATTTCCACACAATCCTCCCTTTTGTGTTTTAACCTGTCTGAATACACAAGTGTCATAGTTTACATCTCAGGTAGCTTAGTGGTAGTTTACTCTGAGGGTGGTGTACATGGTTGTGGGTTCTAATCCTGGAAGTGGTTATTATTTTACTTCTCAGAACAGGCATGGGTAGGGAAAGTGTGATTAATGCACATTTAAGCGGTTGTAAGCAGGTTTGCCCTTGGTCTGCACAATGTTAAGCAAAGGTTAAACCTGTGAAGCGCTTATCCATTTAACCGTGTTTAAGCACCGCTTTTCTGTCCCGCAAACCCGCACACAACCACTTACAACTGCTTAAAAGTGCTTTAATCAACCTGCATCCAACAGCCCTTATTCTGGCCCTCAAAATAAATTAACAGTCCTTGCAGGTCATGAACACCGCAGACACTGACTTTACCACTAAGGCATCTGAGATATGTACAGATGTTATGTTGTTTAGAATATACATTTTACTGCGGGCATTCCTCACTACTGAAAACAAATGTGACAGTCAGTTAGTGTACATATGTATGATACATGTTAATGTTCATATGTTTGTGGAATTAAGTGCTGCAATGTGACCTGACAGGGTGTATTATGGATGAGAATGGTCTTGTTTTGTTTCTTTTTATATTGTCCCCATACTCCATGTATACCCCTCCAGTTCACTTACTGAACATCCAACCCAAGCTCTCCTTGATGCATAATTTCATTGCCCATCATTCCTCCCCCACCCCAATCTCCACATACACAACAACCATCCCTTCTGTGGTGAATTAAGTTAATATTAATAGTTATAATAGCAGAGCTGCATGTGTTTTGTGTACACTTCAATTCCTTTGGATTGCTTCTGTGTCACAAAATGTGTTCATAGATGTTTATATGTATAGCTATAGATGTAACTGTATATACATATATATATATATATATATATATATATATATATATATATATGTATTTCTATCAATGTGCAGACATCACTGACATGCTGATTCACAAACTGTACATATGTTCACAAAGTGACTGTCCCATTTGTTGTCAGTACTGTGGAATGCCTATAGTATAAAGTGTAGTCTAAAGACCATAAAACACGCTTACAGCTCAGATGGCTTAGTGGTAAGTCCCACGACTATTGTGTGCGTGATCCAGGGTTCAACACCTACAATGCTTTAAAAATGTGTTTTACTCCAGAATAAGGCTCATTTAAGTGGTTTTAAGCAAGTGTTTGTATGACATTAAAGCAGCAATTAAACAAACCTTAAAACTTATAACCTGTGTGCGCATACATGGCCAAATCTGCTAACTACTTAGGATATATACATTTCAGTGAAGTAACATCTCACTATGTGCTTACATAACATTACAGTCTCTGTTGACTTTACCCTCCAGCACACATGGGTATATATGGGTGTTTCAAATGTTTATTATACTAAAGAATACTACCTAGATATGCAAGCTGTGGTTAAGGTATACTTTTTAACATGAAAAACATCTCTGACTTTATTGGGATTTGAATCAGGAATGCACACATACTATGCAAATGCTGTAACCATTACACTATTGACATTAACGTTGCTTCTGCCTATTTCCTATTTAGATGATTTCTATGTGTAAGCTAGGCTAAGCAAAGGGCGGAGGCGCCCAAACACACTGAGCTTCACTTACTCTTGAAATAAAAACATAAATGAAATGAGAGACTATAAATTAAATTCCTAACTACATTAGGTATAGCCCCTCACTGACACACTTCATGAGAAACCTTGAGTTGTGAATGGGTAACAGAATATACACCCCTGGGATCATGTGTCCCAGAACCATACAGCCAGGGGGTGGGGAAGCCCCTCCAGTTTTATAGCTGCAAGACCTGTTGGGTAAATTGAATGGTGTTGATGTTTCACGTTAACATGTCCTCTTTAGATCACTAAGTGCCCCTATCCCCCTTCACCACCCCAGACCTCAACAGCTTCCGGCAACTCTGCCTGGAATCACTTCATTGGCTATGCTTGACAGAGGCTCAATTACTTCATCAATGATGCAGAGAAAGCCAACACACTGTAGCTATGCTTCTAAATGCCCTTGGGCAGATAGCCTACTGCCTATCTGTGAACTTCTAAAGTGCAGGCCATTACAGACATCATATTTAAATAAACAGAGCTTTCAGATCACAATATACAGTGAAAAATCACCATATAGTCAGAAAACAGTTAAGTACAGCAAGAACATAAAGAACACTGATACTTAATCACTCCAAAAGTGTATCTTAAAAGCTAGAAGACTTGTATAAGTTTAAGGCTTTCTATTGCTTGCCAGTAGTTTACCTACAGGAAAGATGAGAAACAAGCATAGATGGATAACGTGCATGCAACAATGCCATACCGGCTTGCATGTGTCAGCCTTAGGCTTTGGAATACTGGCCAAGGCTATTGGCACCCCCATGGTGCCTTTTTTAGGCAAGTCTAAAATGTGATTCCCACCTCCGTAAACAGTACAATAGTGAAATCATTGAGGGTTATGCTACTCAACGCCAGGGGTTGTAATCACAACATACACGCACTCACAGTACTCCTCCGTATGGACAACGTCGACATCTGTGCAGTAACTGAGATGTGTTTTAAGGCTCCTGAGAGCACACCATGACTACTGGACTACAACCCAAACCAAACATTTCGGCCACAGAACATGGACTGACACAGACATGGAGGGGGTGTATCCATATTCATCAGGGATACCTACACCTCCAGGTTAGTGGGACAGCATGATACCTCTGAGATCATCCATGTGCATTTAACATCAGCCACAGCTGCAATGCAAACTGTGGCCTGCTACAGATCACCCTTCTTGACCCAGGACCACCACTCCACCTATCTGGAGACAGTGGAAAACATGACAGTCCTACCAAACACCCTGGTATTGGTCGATGTCAACTCCCCTACCATTAACTGGGAAACTTACTTGAGTACTCACTTCCAGACCCAGCGCTTCCTGGAATTTATCACCTCATATGTCCTGTGTCAGATGGTAAACTCCCTAATTAGAGGTGGAAACATACTAGAAGTGGTAATCACCAACATGGGCAACAGGTGCTCCACAGCAGAGGTAAACCGGTCACTGGTTAGATCTGTCCATGGACTTTTCACTGATGATTTCCACACCCAACCATCTCACCCACCCAAGGAAACCACAGTAAATACCTTTCCTATAGCTACATTCACAATACTAAAGACAGAGGTGGGAGGTTTTACAGCCCGCATGCTAAGTGAAAACAGTGCTCAAGATACAGAAAGATTTACAAATGGCACTCTATAAGCACCTAAAAGGATGTATGGATCATGTCATCACTGGTAAACCAAGACTCGCTCCTCCTAGACAAGGACACCAGTCTGGTGGACCCCTGCAATAAACAGGCTATATAACAGAAGTAGGACAGTAGTCCAGAAAAACAACACCCAAGATGGGCAGACATCCGTGACCAGCATTAGTAAGAAGCAGAGGTCCCTCATGAAATCATCCAAGGTTAACATCAACAGGAAAATAGGTAGGGATTCAAAAGATAACCACAAAGCCTTCTTTGGCTATGTCAAGGACCTAAGTGGTAACACACAGATTTACACTGTGCCAGTGCAATATAGCACAAAATATACTGACCCTACTGATATCGCCAACATTCTTGCAGATACATTCATTGCAAACTTCACTCCCTAAAGAGCCCACAACAATACCCAGAAAGTACTGTATCCCAGACATCAGAGACACACAGGTGGAAATGGCCCTCTTAGATGGCAAAACACAGCATCAATGGAGGCAGATGGTGTCCCAGACTGCATTTTGCAAACACTACAAGACAAACAAACCCCCCACGTAATTAAGTTTTTCAGCCTCAGCCTCTACACAGGCTACATGCCCATACAGTGGTGCATAGCAACGGTTATTCCACTCCACCAAGGTGGAAACACAAGTGATCATGGTAACTACCACCCCATAAGCCTGGACTAGCCGTGTCTGCAAAGCTATGGAGCACATCCTCAGGGCACCCATTGACAAAGACATTGGTAACCTCCAAACACTTGACCCAACCCAGGTCAGTTTGGTTGAGTGCAAATAATGCCTACTGAACCTGTTTGACATCTTAGACAGTCACTAAGATGTTAGATGAGGGGAGAAGTGGTTCACACATACTACCTGGACCTCACCAAGGCTTTTGACACCATTCCTAACTCAGGTATTATTGATAACCTCACCAGCCTGTGCATAAACCCATACATCACAGGATGGGTTGCCAACAGGCCTACACACATAACCCACATGATAAGACTAGCAGCCTCCAGGTCCAACTCTTAACCAGTCACAACTGGTGTCCCACAGGACTCAGTCCTGGGACCCCTACTGTTTGGCATATACTTCTCAGAGGTACAGGCAAACACAGGTGGACTACAGCAGACCATGTTTGGCAATGACTGCAAACTGGGAGCCATAATTGACAGTCCGGCTGACACTGACATCATTTAAGGGGCCTCACAGAGACCGACACAGTGTTTCAATGTCATGGACTGCAGCTAAATGCCACAAACTGCATGGTCATTCCATTTTGAAAAAACTAAACACCCACATATTAACACGTAAGTGGCAGCCACTTTAATACAGATGAGGTAATAGGGTATCTGGGAACTAAGGTAGATAGTGATCTCTCCTTTGACAATCATATCTCCAAAGAAGTTAGGACATCCCTCTATGTAGGCCATCTGATTCCTAAAGGGTTCACATCTAGACATACTGAGGTTATAGTGCCCCTTTACTCATCACTCATCAGTCCCATCATAGAGTATAATAACCCATATGGGATGTACCTCAGAAGACACTTCCGACAGCTGGAAGTTCCATGAACATACCTCGCCAAGAGGATTACTGGCCTCAAACATATGTCCTATGCAGCCAGACTGAATAAACTCCTGCTTTACTAAGTGGCATCTCGTTTACTCAGAGATGATCTCTGCTTGCCAAAAAATCCATGTCCAACTCTGGCTTAATGGATATGCTCCACCTATGGGAATCCATGTCACAGTGAGCCACATGCTGTAGTGAGCTAAACCTTGTCACAACAATAACTAGAAGATGCTGGAGGGACAGATTCCTGTCACAGAAACTCCCCATGCTTTGAAACTCCAGCCCTAATTACATTATACAGAGCCCCTCAATAACACTCCTCATAAGAAACCATGAAGAGTGGATGGGGAACAGTAGATACACCCCAGGGATCCCACCATCGGCTCTGCTCCACAGAGGAATAGTTAATTAATTAATGGGGTGGCAAAAGCTGACACAATTTGGCTAGACTTGTGAATGCCCTCAGGCAGTTAGCCAAGTACCTACCTATGAACCTGTGAATCTATACATACAGTATCAGCACATGCTGATAGCTTAATTTACTGTTCAGGTGTTGACTTGCCTTGTGCCAATAGCAGTAGTGTGTGCAATAGTTGAGGGTTGCATATGTTGGATGCACACAGTAGACTGCCTATACATGACAATTTACAGGTAGTCTTGTGTGTGCCCCATCCATTTTTACTGTGTGTGCAGGTGGTGAAAGGTGTCAGTCCCTAGGTGCCTACACTGTCAGTGTGTACGTTCCCTCCTTGCCAAGGCATGGGCATACTGGGTACGCCTCCGTCTGCCTACTGGGGCTGGCTCAGGGTGTTCGTGGTCTGAGTACCTCTGTGCCTGTGGGGCTCTTGGCAATGGTGGTGGGCTGTGAGGGCCTTCACCGTTCTGTCCCTGCTTCAGCTATTTCCTCAGGATCATATTGTGTAGCATGGCACATACTATGAAGATGTGGGCACACGTGCCTGGACAGTACTGCAAGGCTCTGCCAGATATGCCCAAGCAAAGGAACCATGATTTAAGCATCCCAAACACATGCTCTATGATGATTCTGGTTTGTGCGTGTGCCTCTTATGGCATTCTTGCATGAGTGTGTGTGCATTTCTGATGGGAGTCATCATCCACATTTCCAGTGCATAGCCAGCATCCCCCACCAGGTGGCCATATGGGATGTACCCCTAGAAAATACCTGATACAGCTGTGAGACATGCCAGATGTGGGAGCTGTGATAGCTTCCAGGGCTGCCAGCACACACATCAATGATAATACCCTGGGCATTGCACACGACCTTGCAGTTGATGGAGAGGTATCACTTGTGGTTTATGTAGTGCCTATCCTGCTATAAATATATAGCCACTGGCATAAAAAATGTACAAAATATAAAAAGAACATTTAATTTCATTTTCCACACTATCACAAAGTTTAAGCGCAGGGCAGTGGCGCAAACCAGACTGCAAGAAAAATAGAAAAATATAGAATAAAACTGCAATGTAACACATATCATGATTTTCCCATAATAGTCAATGGCAGGCATGTTACACCACACCATGTTGCAAGGGTTGCTAAGGGGCTGTGACAGTGTTTCGCATGGTAGCTAGGAATTAGTAGGCAATGCCATGCAAATGAGAGTAGTAATAGTGAATTACAGATTCCCCGCTGGTGTAAAGATGCACCTCACAGTGTAGCATTATAACATCGAGGTGTGCCCTTGAGAAAGAAATGACATCAACAGAGGGGTGCAACACCTTTGCTGTAAGCAGATTGAAGCATTGCTAATCCAGTCTCCCATAGCTAAGCAAAGCTGCAGGAAAGGGTTGTGTTGAACTGGCTATAGCTTTGCTTAGCTGAGAGCACACAAGGTAACCAAGTATGCATGTGAGCGGAGATTAAAACGTTCTTAAACTCAGTAAATGGGTTTGCGTGGCACCCACAGGAGCTGAAACAGGAAGGATATAGGAAAAGAATAAGGAAATGCTAGAGCAAGGAAACTGGAGTACAAATGACTAATTAACACCTAGGAACCTACAGTGGGCCATCGATAACAGCTAACAAGGCTGCAAGCAGCTACCTGCAGAACAGGAAAGGGGAGGAGCTGTACTGCAAAGGAAACAGTAAAGTGTCACAACAGAACAAAGCAGATTTGCATTATATCAGCTACAAGACACATTTTGCAACAGATGACTGGGTAGGGAAAGTACAAAACAAGAAAGACGGCAGGTGGAGGCATGCCGATAATGGGAGGGGATCCTGGTATAAAAGTGAATTAAAGGGCAACAGATTAATCAAGGCAGGCAAGCATAACTCCACACTAAAGGCCCCAGACTTGCAGTACTCACTGTAAAACCTATAATTAAAATACCTTGCAGCTGGAATTGCTCATACACACCCAATGACATCAGCAGCATACATAGCACAATAATAGAAAGTTTGAAAGCCCCTCATACACACTTGTATATTCCCATACACTCTGCACCATTGGTGTAAACAGACGTGGAACTTTTAATATGTACATTTTAGAGGCTGCCATAGCTTTGATCCATCAGCATGTGTTGGAGACTGAAGGTGGTGTGGAGGATGATGCTCACAACAACCCCTGGCACCAGAGGAGGAGAAGAGTGTTCAGACCCTGGGTAACCTACCAGGGGCTACATGATCGGGAGATAGTAGAGCATTACAGGGTGGACAGGGACACCCTACAGCAACTTGTGGAGCTGTGTCAGCCATGCCTCAGAGGCAGAACAAACAGAGGGGAACCCATCCCAGTGGATATGAAGGTATGTGTAAGCCTGAGAATATTAGCTACAGGTACCTTTCAAAGGCCAACTAGAGATATCATAGGGATCTCACAGGCATCAGCATCCAGGGTACTTCACCAGTTCTTGGATGCAAAGTGGGCAATTCTGTTATAGCAGGCTTCCATTTTGCTTAGTTCAGTTTTGTTGAGATTAGTCAGAATAGGGGATGCATAGAGTAGGGCGGATAGAAGTGGGGAGTGAGCAATGGCTGATCTTGTGTTGTTGGTAAGAAATGGTTTGATACAGTAGAGTGATCCCAATTTGTCATGTACTTTTTAATAGTTAAGTTGAGATGACTATCAAATTTTAGGTGGGAGTCTATGGGTATTCCCAATAGCTTAGCCTGTGCCACTGGAGCGATTGATGTAGCATTTGTGGAGTAGATAGTGAATTGACTGTTATCAGTGTTTTTGTTAGAACTGGTTATAATCATAAGCTGAGTTTTATTTGTATTGAGGAAATGTTGGGCTTTGGTTAGGTAGTTTTCAACATCAGAGAATGCTAGTTGAGTTGTTTGCAGGAGGGGTGGGAATGTGTTGTGCAGCACAGATTAAGGTAGTGTCATCCGCATACTGAATGATAGATGCATGCTATTTATTTATTTTACATTTGTTTACCAGGGAGGTCTGACTGGACAGAGCTGTCCTTTTTCAGTGGAGACCCAGGGAGAAAAGCACCAGAACAATTGCTAACATACTATACATAAGGTAGTTACATGAGCATTGCGATTTACACATACAGTTATAAAATATAGCAGATAATAACATATGATTGCATGAGATATTTACATAAGCATAGTGGTTTAGACATTCAATTAAAACTATAGCAGGTAGTAACATATGATTGTTGTTCATACACAGTGCAGAATTCTACTAAATCTGTAAGTATTAACACTCAAGGTCCAGCTAGCCGCTCTAAGCTTGTTGGTACTCAAGGTATTGCTGACCCATACAAACATGCAAAAGCTAGTTGCACAGAAAAAAACAGAAAACTATATAATGAGCCCTCTGGCCAATAAAATAATTACACTGCGAGTTCTTTTGTGTATTTACCAGCTCAGACAGGGCAGGTAAACACCTCTTGCCACAAGACATAGAAGCCTAGTCATCTTGATCTAAAATGCAGTACAGTCTCCTTACTCCTTTATCTGTTTAAAACTTTCATTTAGTGGCTACAGCTAGTAGCTGTAATAGTTTGCTAGTAATTACAGGTGTGGGGGTAGCCACATTCTTTGATTTCCTGTCCTTGCATATTTAAACTGGTGCATGTGAAATAATTCCTGCTTTATAACTTCAGCTTGGCCAGCTAAGAACTTGGTTATATTCAACTGGACGTATAAGAGAATTTAAGTACCTTTATCTGCTCTTTTTTTTTTAAATACAGTATTTAATTTCAGTGTTGAAGGAATTTTTAACTGAAGTTATTCTGCTCTTCAGTAACTTGAACTGAAGCTAGTGTTGGCTGAATTTTGTTATTTGCTAGTAATTACAGGTGTGGGGGTAGCCACATTCTTTGATTTCCTGTCCTTGCATATTTAAACTGGTGCATGTGAAATAATTCCTGCTTTAAAACTTCAGCTTGGCCAGCTAAGAACTTGGTTATATTCAACTGGACGTATAAGAGAATTTAAGTACCTTTATCTGCTCTTTTTTTAAAAAATACAGTATTTAATTTGAGTGTTGAAGGAATTTTTAACTGAAGTTATTCTGCTCTTCAGTAACTTGAACTGAAGCTAGTGTTGGCTAAATTTTGTTATTTGCTAGTAATTACAGGTGTGGGGGTAGCCACATTCTTTGATTTCCTGTCCTTGCATATTTAAACTGGTGCATGTGAAATAATTCCTGCTTTAAAACTTCAGCTTGGCCAGCTAAGAACTTGGTTATATTCAACTGGACGTATAAGAGAATTTAAGTACCTTTATCTGCTCTTTTTTAAAAAAATACAGTATTTAATTTGAGTGTTGAAGGAATTTTTAACTGAAGTTATTCTGATCTTCAGTAACTTGAACTGAAGCTAGTGTTGGCTGAATTTTGTTATTTGCTAGTAATTACAGGTGTGGGGGTAGCCACATTCTTTGATTTCCTGTCCTTGCATATTTAAACTGGTGCATGTGAAATAATTCCTGCTTTAAAACTTCAGCTTGGCCAGCTAAGAACTTGGTTATATTCAACTGGACGTATAAGAGAATTTAAGTACCTTTATCTGCTCTTTTTTTAAAAAAAATACAGTATTTAATTTGAGTGTTGAAGGAATTTTTAACTGAAGTTATTCTGCTCTTCAGTAACTTGAACTGAAGCTAGTGTTGGCTGAATTTTGTTATTTGCTAGTAATTACAGGTGTGGGGGTAGCCACATTCTTTGATTTCCTGTCCTTGCATATTTAAACTGGTGCATGTGAAATAATTCCTGCTTTAAAACTTCAGCTTGGCCAGCTAAGAACTTGATTATATTCAACTGGACGTATAAGAGAATTTAAGTACCTTTATCTGCTCTTTTTTAAAAAAATACAGTATTTAATTTGAGTGTTGAAGGAATTTTTAACTGAAGTTATTCTGCTCTTCAGTAACTTGAACTGAAGCTAGTGTTGGCTGAATTTTGTTATTTGCTAGTAATTACAGGTGTGGGGTAGCCACATTCTTTGATTTCCTGTCCTTGCATATTTAAACTGGTGCATGTGAAATAATTCCTGCTTTAAAACTTCAGCTTGGCCAGCTAAGAACTTGGTTATATTCAACTGGACGTATAAGAGAATTTAAGTACCTTTATCTGCTCTTTTTTTTTAAAAAAATACAGTATTTAATTTGAGTGTTGAAGGAATTTTTAACTGAAGTTATTCTGCTCTTCAGTAACTTGAACTGAAGCTAGTGTTGGCTGAATTTTGTTATTTGCTAGTAATTACAGGTGTGGGGGTAGCCACATTCTTTGATTTCCTGTCCTTGCATATTTAAACTGGTGCATGTGAAATAATTCCTGCTTTAAAACTTCAGCTTGGCCAGCTAAGAACTTGGTTATATTCAACTGGACGTATAAGAGAATTTAAGTACCTTTATCTGCTCTTTTTTTTAAAAAATACAGTATTTAATTTGAGTGTTGAAGGAATTTTTAACTGAAGTTATTCTGCTCTTCAGTAACTTGAACTGAAGCTAGTGTTGGCTGAATTTTGTTATTTGCTAGTAATTACAGGTGTGGGGTAGCCACATTCTTTGATTTCCTGTCCTTGCATATTTAAACTGGTGCATGTGAAATAATTCCTGCTTTAAAACTTCAGCTTGGCCAGCTAAGAACTTGGTTATATTCAACTGGACGTATAAGAGAATTTAAGTACCTTTATCTGCTCTTTTTTTAAAAAATACAGTATTTAATTTGAGTGTTGAAGGAATTTTTAACTGAAGTTATTCTGCTCTTCAGTAACTTGAACTGAAGCTAGTGTTGGCTGAATTTTGTTATTTGCTAGTAATTACAGGTGTGGGGGTAGCCACATTCTTTGATTTCCTGTCCTTGCATATTTAAACTGGTGCATGTGAAATAATTCCTGCTTTAAAACTTCAGCTTGGCCAGCTAAGAACTTGGTTATATTCAACTGGACGTATAAGAGAATTTAAGTACCTTTATCTGCTCTTTTTTTAAAAAATACAGTATTTAATTTGAGTGTTGAAGGAATTTTTAACTGAAGTTATTCTGCTCTTCAGTAACTTGAACTGAAGCTAGTGTTGGCTGAATTTTGTTATTTGCTAGTAATTACAGGTGTGGGGTAGCCACATTCTTTGATTTCCTGTCCTTGCATATTTAAACTGGTGCATGTGAAATAATTCCTGCTTTAAAACTTCAGCTTGGCCAGCTAAGAACTTGGTTATATTCAACTGGACGTATAAGAGAATTTAAGTACCTTTATCTGCTCTTTTTTAAAAAAAATACAGTATTTAATTTGAGTGTTGAAGGAATTTTTAACTGAAGTTATTCTGCTCTTCAGTAACTTGAACTGAAGCTAGTGTTGGCTGAATTTTGTTATTTGCTAGTAATTACAGGTGTGGGGTAGCCACATTCTTTGATTTCCTGTCCTTGCATATTTAAACTGGTGCATGTGAAATAATTCCTGCTTTAAAACTTCAGCTTGGCCAGCTAAGAACTTGGTTATATTCAACTGGACGTATAAGAGAATTTAAGTACCTTTATCTGCTCTTTTTTAAAAAATACAGTATTTAATTTGAGTGTTGAAGGAATTTTTAACTGAAGTTATTCTGCTCTTCAGTAACTTGAACTGAAGCTAGTGTTGGCTGAATTTTGTTATTTGCTAGTAATTACAGGTGTGGGGTAGCCACATTCTTTGATTTCCTGTCCTTGCATATTTAAACTGGTGCATGTGAAATAATTCCTGCTTTAAAACTTCAGCTTGGCCAGCTAAGAACTTGGTTATATTCAACTGGACGTATAAGAGAATTTAAGTACCTTTATCTGCTCTTTTTTTAAAAAAAATACAGTATTTAATTTGAGTGTTGAAGGAATTTTTAACTGAAGTTATTCTGCTCTTCAGTAACTTGAACTGAAGCTAGTGTTGGCTGAATTTTGTTATTTGCTAGTAATTACAGGTGTGGGGGTAGCCACATTCTTTGATTTCCTGTCCTTGCATATTTAAACTGGTGCATGTGAAATAATTCCTGCTTTAAAACTTCAGCTTGGCCAGCTAAGAACTTGGTTATATTCAACTGGACGTATAAGAGAATTTAAGTACCTTTATCTGCTCTTTTTTTAAAAAATACAGTATTTAATTTGAGTGTTGAAGGAATTTTTAACTGAAGTTATTCTGCTCTTCAGTAACTTGAACTGAAGCTAGTGTTGGCTGAATTTTGTTATTTGCTAGTAATTACAGGTGTGGGGGTAGCCACATTCTTTGATTTCCTGTCCTTGCATATTTAAACTGGTGCATGTGAAATAATTCCTGCTTTAAAACTTCAGCTTGGCCAGCTAAGAACTTGGTTATATTCAACTGGACGTATAAGAGAATTTAAGTACCTTTATCTGCTCTTTTTTTAAAAAAATACAGTATTTAATTTGAGTGTTGAAGGAATTTTTAACTGAAGTTATTCTGCTCTTCAGTAACTTGAACTGAAGCTAGTGTTGGCTGAATTTTGTTATTTGCTAGTAATGACAGGTGTGGGGTAGCCACATTCTTTGATTTCCTGTCCTTGCATATTTAAACTGGTGCATGTGAAATAATTCCTGCTTTAAAACTTCAGCTTGGCCAGCTAAGAACTTGGTTATATTCAACTGGACGTATAAGAGAATTTAAGTACCTTTATCTGCTCTTTTTTTAAAAAAAAATACAGTATTTAATTTGAGTGTTGAAGGAATTTTTAACTGAAGTTATTCTGCTCTTCAGTAACTTGAACTGAAGCTAGTGTTGGCTGAATTTTGTTATTTGCTAGTAATTACAGGTGTGGGGGTAGCCACATTCTTTGATTTCCTGTCCTTGCATATTTAAACTGGTGCATGTGAAATAATTCCTGCTTTAAAACTTCAGCTTGGCCAGCTAAGAACTTGGTTATATTCAACTGGACGTATAAGAGAATTTAAGTACCTTTATCTGCTCTTTTTTAAAAAAATACAGTATTTAATTTGAGTGTTGAAGGAATTTTTAACTGAAGTTATTCTGCTCTTCAGTAACTTGAACTGAAGCTAGTGTTGGCTGAATTTTGTTATTTGCTAGTAATTACAGGTGTGGGGTAGCCACATTCTTTGATTTCCTGTCCTTGCATATTTAAACTGGTGCATGTGAAATAATTCCTGCTTTAAAACTTCAGCTTGGCCAGCTAAGAACTTGGTTATATTCAACTGGACGTATAAGAGAATTTAAGTACCTTTATCTGCTCTTTTTTTTAAAAAAAATACAGTATTTAATTTGAGTGTTGAAGGAATTTTTAACTGAAGTTATTCTGCTCTTCAGTTATTCCCACCCACCCGCCCTGTTTTTGGTTTTGGTGTTAATCTTAGTGGCATTGAAACTGCCCGCCCCTCAGCCTGCCTCTGGGCCCATCTCATTTGCTCACTCAACTGAGTGCAGTGAGATCATATTCTGATTTCAGGCACTCCTACTGTGTACAAAGAGAGCATCTGGGAAATAGAAAAAAAAAATTAAGCTTATTTCCTGCCTTTCTTGTTAAGTGGTACAGACTATTTGTAGGCTTCTGAGCCCCCAAGCCCTTCTGTGTTTGAGGGAAGCCATCTAGCTTGTTTTTTTTTCTTATAACTAGCCAGTTTTCTAGTTTCAGCACTCAAATCTGTTTCTTTGATCTCAGCACTTGTTCAGAAAAAAAAAAAAAAATTTCATCTGCTTTTACTGTACTTGTGTTTTTACCTACTTCTTTTTACTTTTGCATCATCTTAAAATACTCAATTGTATTTATTACTGCTTGGTGTAACTCATTCTAAGCCTTTTGGTTTAAACACTTGGGCTTCGGACCAGTTAGTTGTTTTGCACTGAGAGGGTTTGTGGTCTGCACTGTTGTGGCAGAACAGGTAGCTTACATCCTTCTAGGTTGAGAACTGCTGATTGAGGGCTCAGTGTCTGTTATTCTAAAAGTGTATTAATTCTGGTTTAAGCACTTGGGCTTTCAAGCCAGTTATTTTACATTAAGAGGGTTCGTGGTCTGCACTCTTGTGGGAGGAGAGGCTGGACTCTGCCCTTCTGAGCTGGGAATTTCTGGTTAAAGGCTTATAGTGCATGCATATCTGAACTGTTTCTTACTGAAGTTGGTGCGCCTTGTTTGCTGTGGCATAGACTGGATTCGGGCCTGCTGGATCTAGCTTTGTTTGTGTAACTTGAGCACTAATCCAGACATTCTCTAAAGTATTCAATGGTATTTATTACTGCTTGGTTGTAACGTGATTAAAGTGTAGCTATCATTCAAGTCTTTTGGATTAAGCACTTGGGCTTCAGACCAGTTGTTTTACATTAGGAAGGTTTGTGGCAAGCACTGTGGTGGCAGGACAGGTAGCTTTCATCCTTCTAAGTTGGGAACTGCTGATTGAGAGCCCAGTGTCCAAGTGTATTAGTTCTGGTTTAGGCACTTGGGCTTCAGGCCAGTTATTTTACATTAAGAAGGTTCGTGGTCTGCACTCTTGTGGGAGAAGAGGCTGGACTCTGCCCTTCTGAGCTGGGAATTTCTGGTTAAAGGTTTATAGTGCCTGAATATTTGAACTGTATCTTACTGAAATTGGTTCACCTTGTTTGCTCTAGCATAGACTAGATCCAGGCCTGCTGAATCTAGCTTTGTTTATATGCTTGTTGCTTGTTTGCTTGTTATTTCCCTGGAAGCTAATTCCACCTAATACGCAACTTCTCAGTGCTTCTGTGGATCACTAGTGATATCTGCATTGCTTACTGTACTTATTTCCTTGTTTCACTTGAAAGAAAGTTACTGTTTGTCGTTTTTGCATTTAGTTACTTGTAACACATTGCACTCAAGTTACCTGGCAGTTGCTCACTAAAGCAATTATATAAGTCAGCACTAAAAATTAAAAGCACTACACCCTCACTCCCCACTGGCCCTTGTTTTCAATTAAGGAATTCCCAATATTATTCTAGCATGTCCAAAGGTCAGTTGTCAATCCTCTCCGGTCCAGCTGGTGAATCTGGGAATCTTGAGGCAATGTTATAACTGCCTCGTGTACACAGACAACCCTCTCCTCCTCCCACATAACACAAATACTTGAGAGATGCAGCTATTTAGCCAAACTGGAGGCTGAGCTCTCTCTACTCAGGACTGGCAAGACCAGACAGGAGGAGAAGGCAACTACACACACCACAAAACCAGCCTCACATAATGCTACCACTCCACTGAATCAAACACATAAACACACAAAGACATACTCGGAGGCTCTGAGTAAAAATTTACCTAAACAGCAGAGGCCTCCAAAGCAGACACCCAAACAACTGCTACCTCAAGACACCCCACAAGCAACACATAAACCACAAAAGCAGTGTGCAAAGCAGTCACAGCCCTTAAGGCCAAATACAACACCAAACATACTTGTCATAGGTGACTCCATAGTCAGACACACTGACGTCCCACTCACCAGGCTGAACAAGGAGAGGGTCACAGTAAGCTGCCTATCGGGTGCTAGAATCCACCACATAACACAAGCACTCGGGTCACTCCATGGCAAGTACAAATATGACACAGTCATTGTCCATGCTGGTGTGAACAACCTGAGACGTACCTCCCTGGACTACATGAAAAGAGACATAGAGGAGCTCTCTGATTATGTAGCCCAGGCAGGAATGACCCTAACCCTGAGCAGTATCCTTCCTTCACCAAGAATGATGCCACAATATAGAGACAAGATGATCAGCTTTAACAATTGGCTTAATGTCTGGTGTCATTCAAAGGGGATCCAGTGTCTGTCTGCCTGGGATGACATGCTTGACAAGCCACGCTGCTTCGCAAGGGACGGCTTGCACCTGTCACCCCTGGGATTCCGGATATTGGCTAAGGCTCTTGCCACCCCCATAGTGCCTTTTTAGGCAAGGCTCAAATTCTAAACCTACCACCCTAGAAAACAAAAATGGGAAGAAACTGAGGGTAATGCTGCTCAATGCCAGAAGTCTAAATCTCAAAATGCACGCACTCGAGGCAATTCTCAGTATGGAGAACATCGATGTCTGTGCTGTAACTGAAACCTGGTTCAAGGCTCCTGAGAGCACCCCGGCACTATTAGGTTTTACCTCATATCATGCGTTCTGGCCCCAAAACCCGGACCACACCACAAAAGGAGGGGGTGTATCCATATTCATAAAGGATACCCACACCTCCAGGTTGGTGGCAACGCATAAGCTCGGAAACCATCCAGGTGCAACTAACCATAGGCAAAACTGCTCTACAAATTGTAGCATGCTACAGGCCACCCTCTCAAACTCAGGAACCCCACACAGCCTTCCTGAAGACACTGGAGGGTATAAATGTATCTCCAAACACCATCATATTGGGTGACTTCAACTACCCGAATATAGACTGGGAACATTACTCAAGCCCTAACTTTCTAGCCCAACGGTTCCTGGAGTTCATAAATTCAAATGCCATGGAACAGCTAGTCACTGTTCCCACGAGAGGAGAAAATATACTAGATCTCATTGTCACAAACATGGGGACAAAATGCTCCACACCGAAGTATATCCCTCATTGGTGAGATCTGATCATAAACTAATCTCACTGGAAATCCACATCCCGCCCCCACCCCAAACAAAAAGACCATAGTGAAGAACTTCTCTAAAGCAAACTTCACACTACTCAAGACTGGTGTGGTATCCTTCAAGGCCCCTGAGCCAGTGGAAACCACAACCCAAGCTGTGGAAGCCCTTACAAATGCCTTCTATGAACACCTCCAGGACTGCATGGATCAGGCAATCCCAAATAAAACCAAGACTCTTTCCACAAAGGGCAAACGTCCAGTCTGGTGGACCCCAGCCATTAACAAACTTTACAATAAGAGGAGAAAGCTATTACATGATAGAACAAAATCCATAAAAGGGAAGTCACCCCTGATCATTATTAGTAAATAATACGAGCACTCATAAAATCAACTAAGGCCAATTTTGAGAGAAAAATTGCCATGGATTCAAAGGACAATCATAAGGCCTTTTTCAGCTATGTTAGGAAACTGGGTGGAAACTCCCAGATATGCTCAGAATTAGTCCAAAATGATACAAAAATCACTGAACCTACAGACATTGCCAACATACTGGCAGACAGGTTCAGTGCAAACTTCACCCCCCTCCCCCCCTAAAGGAGAGATAACTATCCCAGACGAGTGTAGCCTCCCAGACATCTCAAATGCGCAGGTGAAAGCTGCTCTCTCTAAAGCTAAAAACACAGCATCAATGGGACCGGATGGTGTCCCCGGCTGTGTGCTACACGAGCTAAATGAGGAATTAAACCCGCACATAAGGCAGCTGTTTAATCTCAGCCTTACCACAGGATATGTGCCCAAGGAGTGGCGTACGGCAACTTTTGTCCCACTCCACAAAGGCGCCTCACGGACCCTGGTAATTACCGCCCCATAAGCTTAACAAGTCTAGTCTGCAAAGCTATGGAGAGGATCATAATGGAGCTCATAAACAAAGATATAGGGGACTTGCAGACATTGGACCCGACCCAGTTTGGCTTTGTCAAGGGAAGATCATGCCTTTTGAACTTGGTCGACTTCTTTGAAACAGTCACCAAGGCCATTGATGAGGGAAAGGCAGTCCATACAGCCTACCTTGACCTTGCAAAGGCTTTCGACACAATACCCCACTCGGGTATTGTAGAAAAACTTACCAGCTTAAATGTAAACCCATATGTCACAAGATGGGTTGCAAACTGGCTTAAGGACAGAACCCACAGGGTTAGAGTTGCCGGCGCTGTGTCAGACTCCAAGCCGGTCACAAGTGGTGTCCCACAGGGCTCGGTCCTTGGCCCCCTATTGTTTGGCATCTACTTCTCAGAAGTACAGGCCAACATAGGAGGACTTTGGCTGACAAAGTTTGCAGTCGACTGCAAACTGGGCGCCATAGTGGAAAGTGAATCAGACACGGATATCCTTCAGAAGGGACTCACGGAAACAGATAGCTGGTGCCAGAGCCATGGCCTGAAGTTAAACGCCAAAAAATGTATAGTCATACCCTTCGGGAAAAACAAGGTAACCCCAAGCTACCATATAGGTGGCAATCCACTAAACACAGAAGAGGTTATCAGGGACCTGGGGACCCAGGTTGACAGTGGCCTTTCTTTTGACACTCACATTGCTAAAGTGGTTAGAAAGACCTTCTACATTGCCCACCTGATCATGAAGGGATTCACATCCAGATCTAGTGAGGTTATTGTTCCCCTGTACTCTTCACTTATCAGACCAATGATCGAGTACAATGCCCCATTCGGGATGTATCTCACCTGACATCTGCAGCAATTGGAGAGACCTCAAAAGTTCCTCACCAAAAGGATAAAGGGACTCCAAAATCTGTCATATGCTGCCAGATTGAAGAAACTCCAGCTCTATTCAGTCGCATACCGTTTGCTCAGAGGTGACATGTGCCTGACATACAAGGCCATGTCCAACCTGGAATTAATGGACATGCTCCACCTCAAAAAATCCAAATTCACCAAAACCACTAGAGCAAGTGACTTAAACCTTAGCACGGATATAAATAGGACGTGCTGGAGGGATAGATTTATCACTCAGAGACTCCCTATGCTGTGGAATAAAATCCCGGTCCATGTGAGGCAGAGCACCTCGCTGACTCTGTTCAAGAGAAATCTAGACCTGTGGATGGGAGATCATAGGTTTACCCCGGGAATCATCTCTGTGTCACTGCTGGACAGAGGCACAACAAACTAATGGGCACAGTATTTTTTCATATAAGGGGTGGCGTAAGCCACAAAAATTTGGGCTAGGCTTATAAATGCCTTAGGGCAGATAGCCTAGTATAAACCTATGAACCTATGAACCTATGAACCATCCCCTCTCCCTGTTGTTGTCTTGTTTTTATACTTGGTGACTTTGCAGCTGCCCGCCCATACGGTGTGTTTGGTCTGGGAAACTCCTCCCAGTCTAGTGTCATTAGTTTGAACATTTGTGAGGACCAACCCACTTATATTCTTAATCTTGAATTACTTTCTGTTCCAGTTTTCTCCTTTTCCACTTTAGTAAACAAAAAAAAAATCTAGTTCCCCCCTTTCCTGTAATAAATCTAGTCCAGACACAGATTTGCTGTATCCAGGACTGTTTGCAAGCTCCTGAGTCCCCAAGCCTTTCTGTGTTGGAGAGAAGCCTTCTAGCTTATCAGTGGGAGTGGTAAGCACTAGGTAACATATGTACCACATAAGGAGTGTTTTTTTGGCCCAGAAATTGTAGTTATTGGCTGTTTGGGCAGTTTTTCCATCTCTCTCAACTTTCTGATTTAAAAGCCCATATTTGCACTTGTTTCCCCCCTTTCCTGTAACTAGTCTAGCCATATACAGATTTGCTGTATCCAGGACTGTCTATAAGCTCCTGAGCTCCCCATGCCTTTCTGTGTTGGAGGGAAGCCTTTTAACTTATCAGTCAGAGTGGTAAGCACTGGGTAGCCTATGTACCACAACAGGAGTGGTTCCTGGCCCAGAAATTGTAGTTAATGGCCATTTGGGCAATTTTTCCATCTCTCTCAACTTTGATTTAAAAGCCTGCATTTGCACTTGTTTCCCCCCTTTCCTGTAACTAGTCTAGTCCAGATGCATATTTGCTGCATCCAGGACTGTTTTTAAGCTCCTGAGCCCCCCCCAAGCCTTTTTGTGTTGGAGGGAAGCCTTCTAGCTTATCGGTGGGAGTGGTAAGCACTAGTTAGCCCATCAACCACAAGAGGAGTGGTTTCTGGCCAAGAAATTGTAGTTTATTGGCCATTTGGACAGTTTTTTTATCTCTCTCAACTTTCCAGTTTAAAAGCCTGCATTTGATCTTATTTCCTGCCTTTCCTGTAACTTGTCTAGTTCAGATACAGACTTGCTGTATGCAGGACTGTTTGAAAGCTTCTGAGTGTTCCCAGAGTCTGACCTTCAATTGTTCCCTTAGATCTACTAGTTCTCTCCTCTCCTGCTCTTATACTAGCTTATTAGTCTAGCACTTTACCAGATTTCTTGTAGCAATTATTGTAGCACACAAGTGCTACCAGCACTAAACATTCTACAAGGAAACAGATCTAGTACTTATCAATGCCCACCCCTCCAGGCATGTCTAAAGGTCAGTTCCCTGTGCTTTCTTCTATTAAGCTGGTGATCTTGGGCATCCTGAGGCAATGTAGCAACTGCCTCATGTACAATGACAACCCTCTCCTCTTACCTTCCAACACTTAGACTTGTGAGAGATGCACTTATATATCCAAAATGGAAGCCACACACTCTCCAGCCAAGACCGCAATAGCTGGTCAGGAGGAGAAGGTCAAAACTTGCACCACACCACATGGAACACATATCCCTTCGGAACATACACCAGCGCTGCCTTCACATAAAAACACAAACCAGACACCCACCTTTGCAGAAATTCTCAATAAAAATCTACCCAAGCAGCAGAGACCTCCAAGGCTGAAGTGCACTTGACTACCACAAAACAATATTAATCACGAGACAAATAACTCTCCTAAACAGTGTGTGTCAAAGGAAAAAACTTCAAAGACCAATACACGTAAGGTTCAGTTAAGGCACTTTAATTTTCTTGCAGCAGGGAGACAAAAGCATGCAAATACAAGGATTTGTCTAACTACTAACAGAAAGTATGTTCATTCTTATAATATTTTACAAGACATGGCCTTCTAAGCTGACATAATCAAACACAACTTTTAGCATTGTTCTACAGCAGATGTTACTTCAGATTTTCTGCTGACATGACTAGATTTGTGAGAAACTTTTTAGAAAAACAACCTGGCCTTGGCGACTATTAATCAGTTTACAAGCGTCTATTGTATGGTGTTACATTTCAAGGTACTCTTCTAATACAGATACAAGCAAATGCTGACTGCAGTTCATATTTTCAAGCAGGCTTTGTACTAATTATCTGTAACTTCTACAGCTGTGTATTTTCTCATGGCACAGCGGAACTTCTTGTCTAAGTTTCATACAAGTAGTATTGTTCTATTCATTATTTTCCTAATGCAAGCAGAAATCACCTGCTTCTCAATAAATTTCCATGGCACAAGCAAGATTTTAGCTAACAGTACAAGGTCAGAAAGCAACTGCAGTTTGTACAGATTTATGCAGTATGAAATAGAATAAATGTGTTAACCCTTTTCAAGCTCTAAATGCACTAAGCATATTGTTAATACACACATTAATACATATTTTTCTAACATTCCCCCCCTATTAATACTTTTATTCTACTTTCAAAATAAGCATAAACAGTTTGTTTTCTTCTCCTAACCTCTTCCACTCAGGATTTGCAGTTAAGAGAGTCATTCAGTTTAAACTTATGAAAGCATTTTTAGTCTTTTAACAAACTCAGTACTTTCCAAGGGAAAAATGGAGCCAAACAAAACCAACGAAATGAAAGCAAACTGGATCCTTAAGCCCATGGAAGAATCCAAACACCAGTAAAAAATAGCTTAACGCAACTTTATTTATTTAAAACAAATGCGTTTTCGCTGCTGAACCTTCAGCAGCTTCTTCAGAACAAGTGAAATAGAAAACGCGCCAAACTTTAAAAAAATTATTTAAATAGTGTGTGTGTCATAATGACATCATGAAAGAATGCAAATAAGACACTCCCTTTAAAGGAAACCAATTTAAAACCAACATAAACACATATAAAGGTAGGAATAATAAGTCAAAAAAGTCAAAAAAGTAGTAAAAAAGTATAAACAGCTGTCAAAAAAATGTAATAAAAATATATATTAATTCAAAACAAATAAAGTAAAATGAAACAGCCAGTCTTGTCTCACAAAGGTACCTGATAAATTAGTAATTACATTGAAACTATTGACTTCATCTAGGAAAATAAAAAAGTATAAAAGGAAAGAAACACAAAAATATGTTGTGTTATAAAATTAAAAATATTCCTAGATGCCATGTCAAAAAATTATCTCAAATAACTTTTAAGCTTCAAAACACATGAGATGTCACAACTTTCATTAAGACCAGGGAAAGAAAAAAGCATTTAATTTGAGCTGCCATTCTAACTCTCGGTTTTCCAACAGCAAAGAAGTAGGACCACCCCAATGTTGCACGGAACGTGGTCAATTGCCATGAAGTGAAAACTATGACCTGGTGCACAAGAGATGTGTTTAGCCAAAGCGTTGTCCATTTTATTGTTTTTAATGGCATAAATGTGATGGTAGATACGCTCTTTAAACTTGCGGTCGGGCTTTCCGACATAGAAAGCCTTACAGCAATCACACAGAGCCACATAGACAATAGACTTGGTTTCACAGTTGATTTTGTGATAAATGTCATACTTTCTGTTCCTAATGGTAAAAGAACTACCTGTTCTTAACAGGTGGCACCAGTTACAGGCCCCGCAAGGAAATGTGCCTTTTAACTTAATGAAAGGGAAACTAGCACTATTCCTTTGCAGAAGTTCTTTAAGGTTTTTGCCTCTTTTATAAATAACAGAGGGTCTAGGGCCAAGTTTCTCCAACAAAAAGGAATTATCTGAAATAAGTTGCCAATTTTTACAAATGATCTCCCAAATCTGTTGGGATTTTTTTTTGAAAGTTGTGATGAAGCTCAACTTAAAATTACATGTATGATCAGTAATGAGTGCATCAGGTAGAAAAGTTTCATCCACAACAGGAAGGCCGTCTGTAAGAGCTTCAACTGGAATAGGAACAATCAAGGTGTTCACATCATGATGAAGGAGCGGTTTGTAGAAACCAGCGAGTCTCTTTTGGTCAATTTCCTCAATAAGTTTGTCAATCAACCCAATCAGGTAACCTCGGTTGGTGAACAAGTTTTTCAAAAAGAAACATTCTTCTTGAAAAGCAACCAGAGAGCTACACATCCATACTGCCCTGACTAGTTGACCTTTGACAATTGACCGTCTTTGTTTGTAAGGATGTTGACTGGAAAAATGCAGGAAAGAGTTACAGTAAGTAGGTTTCCTGAAAATGGAAGAATGAAATGAGTTAAGAGGAACATTTTTCTCTAACTTCACATCCAAATAGTCAATAGCCAAAGGAGAAAAATGATATGTAAATTTAAGGAAATCAGTGGTAGAGTTCATGTACTCTACTAGTTCCTTAGCTAAAGGGCCATCACCATGGAAAAGAATGAAAATATCATCAAGGTAGTGAGTGTAAAACATGATGGAATCTTGAAATGCAGGATGGTTAAGGAGAAAGCATTTCTCCCTATAGGCCATGAAGAAGTTTGCTACACTCGCTCCACAAGGAGAACCCATGGCAATACCCTGTTTTTGTAAAAAGAATTGTTTTTCAAAGGTGAAAAAATTGAAACTGAGGACGATGTCCAAAAGTTCTGAAATGACATTGATCTCATTGCGAGAATCATTCAATTCTTTCAGTAAACTACTAGTCCATTCAATTGCTTCTTGATGTGGAATGGATGTATAAAGGTCGACCACATCGATTGTCAAAAAGTTGAAGGTTTGGTCAAAACCAATTGTGTTAATGTTACTAAGGAACATCCAAGAGTCCTTACAAATCCCAGAGATAGATATAAGATGTTTAGAAAGAATGGTATCAATCAAACGGGCAGCAGGATGTGTCATAGAAGATCTACCATCTACTAAGGCTCTCATAGGTGGGTTCACCAAGTCCTTATGGATCTTAGGAATTCCGAACATTACCGGTGTTTTAGGGAAATTAATGTCCAAAAAATTGTAAGTGTCCAAGTCAATTTTTCCCGACAAGAACAAGTCCCTTAAATAACCTCTAATTCTTTTCTGTGTAACATTCATTTCATTAAGAGACGAAGCAGAATAAGCTGGTGAATTAAGCACTGCAAACATTTTATCATTGTATTCTAATTTGTCAGATATCACAAGACCACCACCTTTGTCAGGTTTAATGACTCTAACTGATGTTTGACTCAAGTTTTTCAATGCCAAAGTCTGTTCTTTAGTAATGTTATAATTCTGGTCAGTTGAAGCCAACATGTTACGTGATACAAAATGCCTGAAGTCTAATTCACAAATATTTTCAAATACATGCAGCCCAGGATGTAAAGGTAGATTAAATACACTCGAGAGTTTTAGACGAGTGCAGTCAGTGGTGCAAGAATTGTTGAACAACAACTTCAAATTGAGCTTACGAACAAAACATTTCAAATCAATGATTGTTCTAGCTAAGTTACAATGGTTACTAGGAACAAAAGTGTAACCAAGGGAAAGAAGCTCAACTAGGTTGTCTTCCAAAACACATGAAAATCACCTTTCTTATTGGTAAAAACAACAGGAAAGTTAGGGGCACTAACCACAACAGGTGAATGGACCTCTGAACCCCTCAGTTGTGGCGCTTCCTGCTCCCGTTCTGGGGCTGGTAATTGTTCCGAGACCCTAAAAAAATATTATTCCTGTTGTTGTTGCCAGTTCTGTTAGTGTTAGGTGGTGGGTTGTTATTGTAAACCAATTTAAAACCAACATAAACACATATAAAGGTAGGAATAATAAGTCGAAAAAGTCAAAAAAGTAGTAAAAAAGTATAAACAGCTGTCAAAAAAATGTAATAAAAATATATATTAATTCAAAACAAAAAAGTAAAATGAAACAGCCAGTCTCGTCTCACAAAGGTACCTGATAAATTAGTAATTACATTGAAACTATTGACTTCATCTAGGAAAATAAAAAAGTATAAAAGGAAAGAAACACAAAAATATATTGTATTATAAAATTAAAAATATTCCTAGATGCCATGTCAAAAAATTATCTCAAATAACTTTTAAGCTTCAAAACACATGAGATGTCACAACTTTCATTAAGACCAGGGAAAGAAAAAAGCATTTAATTTGAGCTGCCATTCTAACTCTCGGTTTTCCAACAGCAAAGAAGTAGGACCACCCCTAATGTTGCATGGGACATGGTCAATTGCCATGAAGTGAAAATTATGACCTGGTGCTCAAGAGATGTGTTTAGCCAAAGCGTTGTCCATTTTATTGTTTCTAATGGCATAAATGTGTTGGTAGATACGCTCTTTAAACTTGCGGTCGATCTTTCCGACATAGTAAGCCTTGCAGCAATCACACAGCCACATAGACAATAGACTTGGTTTCACAGTTGATTTTGTGATAAATGTCATACTTTATTTTCTTTTTCGACTTTTTTGACTTATTATTCCTACCTTTATATGTGTTTATGTTGGTTTTAAATTGGTTTCCTTTAAAGGGAGTGTCTTACTTGTACTTTTTCATGATGTCATTATGACACACACACTATTTAAATATTTTTTTAAAAGTCTGGCGCGTTTTCTATTTCACTTGTTCTGAAGAAGCTGCTGAAGGTTCAGCAGCGAAAACGCATTTGTTTTAAATAAATAAAGTTGTGTTAAGCTATTTTTTACTGGTGTTTGGATTCTTCCGTGGGCTTAAGGATCCAGTTTGCTTTCAAACTCAGTACTTTGATATAAGGTTTCAGAAACTGAAATGTCTATTAGGTCTTTAACCAGTATTTTCATGCAGGGGATACCACAACAAACACGTACTCCCAGTAGGAGCATACCTACACAAATGGCAATCAGGATGTTCATTAGGATGGTACCCCACCCCCCAAACCATTTCTGGAAAAAGTCCATCAGTGGGTTTGGGCCTGGTTTGGTCATGGCCGACACTTGCTGAATTACCTCAAGATGATTGTCTATCTCGTGTTTATGGTCGGGAATATACGAACAGTATTTTTCTTCGATTAAAGCACACGTACCACCTCTCGCTGCTATGGTGAAGTCGAGAGCCATGCGATTTTGGAACACTACAGTTCTCATAGCATTCAGTTCATCAATCACCAATTTGAGAGCAGAAAAAGTTGCGTTGCTCATTACTTCGAGAAGTTTTGACAGTTTTCTCAACTCCCAGATCGATTTCACTGCTCCATATGCTGGTAATATGCCTGCCCACGATATAACGCTATCACTCAAGTCCATGTGTGTCAGTCCTTTGCCTAGAGAGTGATGGTCTTTCCAACGTGCATCGATTTGTCCCACTGGATTTACAGGTTTCTTGACGACTTCTCAGACATTTCAAATTTTCCCATGAGGCAAAACTGCAGTGTGTCGTATGGCCGGAACCAGGTAACCCAAAAAACAACTGCCGGACCAATTCTCAGGTAACCATTTGTATGCCTTTCTACCACAGACAAAATAACAATCCTCTACTTTAGTAGTAACCTTGCTATGAATATACACTCGCCCTGCATGAAACATTTTTCTATCAATTATAGACAGCTGTTTATAAAGAACAGAATTATGTTTTACTTCATCATGTGTTTTGTGCATCAATCCAAGAAATTAATCATAGTTTGTATTACAATAAAGATCTACTTTGTTACCTTTAGTGTAACATCTATAAGGAACAGTCACATTGCAATTGCTCCAACCAACCTGAACAGTATCATTTTTATAAAAAGACACAGTTCCCTTTTGTGGAACAGACAAGTGCAATGCTATTTTTCTTGTGCTGTAATGGTTGAGGTATCATAAATCAAGTTCTCCCAGGTCTCATTGACCCCTAGGGAGACTGTAGTCATTAATAACCCCCGGATGCTGTCGGCAAAGCTGTGCAAATCCAGCAATTCGAAACATTGAAAGTCTCAGCATACACATATTTAATTGCCTGGTAAGTGTTAAAATTTGGATGCCAGTTTATGAGTAACGCTTCACGTTTATTCAGTTCAGTCTGTGTGGCTGGGAAAAGAAAAGGCCACAACAAAAAGATTATTGTCACTAGTACAGTTAACAGGATGATTATGCAATACTTCTGAGGAAAGGATTGTTCTGCATTCCTGTTTCTTCTGGACTTTATCATTTTTGCTCTTGGCATGTAACAAGATTTTTGTCCAGTTCAAAGTTTTTAACTAATTTACAGTGCGTCAGGTGGATCCAGGAGGCACACTCCGCAATTTTGACTGCAGTGGGTGTTGACAAAAGCACTTGATATGGATCTTCCCACTTTGGAGATGCCCAGTTTTTCTTCTTAACTACCTTCAGCAAGATCCACGCTCCAGGGGGCACTGCCACTTCTAACGATCTGGTTCATTCTTTATCTGAAACAAAATTTAACTGCAACAAATGTTTAGAATTTAACAAATTATGCATATACTCTGCTAATGTACTGTCAGCTTCCTGGTCTGTGGGCATGAGAGATTTCCACTGAGGTATATAGTAAGCCCTTCCAAAGAGCTTTTCAAAAGGAGTCAATCCTTTTGCATTCAGAACAGTTTTCATGCTGAACAGTGCAAGGGGCAGACAGTACACCCAGTTTTTCTGCGTTTCTGCTACTAATTTTCTTAGCTTACTCTTTAAAATCCCATTATGCCTGTATACTAACCCTGCTGATTGAGGGTGATACGTACAATGATTCTTTAGGGAAATACAAAAATGTTTGCTTAACTGCTGTATGCTCTGATTTACGAAGTATGTGCCGTTGTCACTGTAGATCCTTTCCGGAATGCCGAATCTAGGGATGATTTCTTTAACAAGCACTTTGGCCACAGTCGTAGCATCTGGATTTTTAGTCGGAAAGGCTTCCACCCATCTGGAAAACATATCTACAATGACAAGACAATACTTCTTATTTTCACATTTATTCAACTCTATGAAATCCATACAAATAGTATTAAATGGATACAGTGGTGTAGGGAAACTCCCTTGCTTGGGCTTTAACGCTCCTTGTGCATGATGTTTATTACAGATGTGGCATAACGAACAGAATTTTTAGAGTAATTTGTAAATCCATACGTCGAGAACACTTGGTTCACCAGCTGTACCATCCCCCCTGTTGAGACATGGCACTGCCCATGGCTCAACAAAGCTGCATATGTAAACAAATTAGACGGCAATATCGGTTTTCCTTCTTTAGAGATGTACAGCCCCTTTTCGAGAATTGCTCCTCATTTTACCCATCTTTGATTTCAGTTTGCGTAGTAAGTGTTCGCATTGTCTTTAACATTTCTAAGTCTAAAATCTCAGAGGGTTGTAGTTCCTCATTCAAAATAAATACTTCTGAAGCTGCTTGCTTTGCAGCTGTATCAGCTTTTGCATTACCTTTTGAAATCCTGTCTGTCGCGCAAAAACATGTACAGTAGAAAAAGCATACTGGCTGTCAGTAAAAATGTTCACACATTTACCCTTTGCTAAGGTACATGCCCGTGTCAAGGCAATCAATTCTGCTGCCTGTGCAGATAAACTATGTGGTAAAGATTTCGCTTCTATAATGTCTGTGTCAGAAACTACTGCATATCCTACTAGGTTCTGTCCTGCAGGACCCCTTTTGCATGAGCCATCCACGTGGTATGTCACCTCGGCATCATCCAAGGGAACATCTGTAAGATCTTTTCTTGGCAGTGTCTTTTGCTCAATCACCTGCAGGCAGCTGTGTGGTGTGCCATCTGCAGGGGTTGGGAGCAAGGTAGAAGGGTTCAAAGTCATACATCGTTCAATTATCATATGAGGTTGGCTCAACAGTATAGTCATACAGGAAAGATGCCTAGCAGGGGAAAAATATGCTACCTTCTCTTGCAGTAAAATAATCGCGACTGCATGAGGCACTCTCAATGTGAAAGGGTAGAACAACACTACTGAGGCCGAAGCCTGTACTGCCATTGCAGCTGCAAATACTGCTTGTACACAGTGAGGTAAAGACTGTGCCACTGGGTCCAGTTGTGATGAATAATAAGCAATAGGGCGTTGCTTGTCCCCATGCTGCTGTGTTAACACTGATGTCATATAACCTTGCTTACAATCTACAGTTTGGAAAAAACATTTATGATAGTTTGGTAATCCCAAAACTAATGAGGATGCTATTAACTGTTTCAGTTTGCAGAAAGCAGATTCTGCTTCTGGTGTCCATTGTAACAAATCCTGTGCTGCCATAGGCTTTTTATATATCAGATAGAAACAACTCTGATCCAAAACAGTACCAAAACAGCAAAATCTTCAGAAGTCAGGAATCGAAAAACAGGAACCAAAGTCAGATCCAAAAGCAAATTCTTTATTCTCCAGCGCCTCGGTGTAACCACCTTTCAAGAGGATACATTCTCACTGAAAGAATGGATATATATATATATATATATATATATATATATATATATATATATATATATATACTCATAGCAATTAATTAAACAATTATGTTCAAAAAGTTTTAAAGCAGACACCTCCAGTTTATTTCATTATTCAGTCCACAGGGTGTCATTGTATTGTATTTCAAAATAAAAATACTTTCCTTATATTGTAAGTTATATTTCAAAGCATTTTCATCATTACAAAGACATTTCACACTTTCTAAAACTGTTCCTGTTAAAAATGAAGCATCACTATTATGATAAACACTAAAATGTGTGGCAATAAATTTATTTTCCTTTTATGTCTTATGTCTCTAATGTGCTCACCTAACCTAATCTGAAACTCTCTTTTAGTTTCACCTATATAATATAATCCACAGGGACAGTGTAAAGCATACACAACTCCCTTGCTTCTACAGGTAAAACTATCTCTTACTGTGAACCTAATGTTGTTAATATAATTAAATGTTCTAACTATATTCCTACAAACACTGCATCTACTGCAACATCTTGTACCAAATTCACTTAGTGGTCTTGGTAAACAAAATTTTGGCATTACAAATTTACCATGTACCACCATATCTTTCAAATTTTTTCCCCTTTTATAGGAGAATAAAGGTTTTTGTGGCAAAATGTGCATCAACACCTTGTCTTTCACTAAAAATTTCCAAAAATGTTCCACTACATCCTTTATGTCTCCACTTTTTACATTATATGTAGAGACAAAATAAATATCCTTACCAGTTTTATCACTGGTTGCCTGATGATATTTCTTATAATGGTGATGTTCACCCTTATTACATTTATTCCTTACCATATTATTCTCCTTTTTTACCTTCATAAGGGCATTTTCTAAAATATTCACACTGTACCCTCTTTTCAAAAACATATATGTGATATCCCATTCCCTTTGTAGATTTTCTTGTGTGTTACATAATCTAGATACCCTTGCCAATTCCCCATAAGGGAGAGCTTCCAAAGTATGTACAGGATGGCAACTAGATGCATGAAGGTATTGATTACCATCTATAAACTTCCTATGTATATTTGATATAATTATACCATGTTCTGTACCCTCCAAAACAAGATCCAAGAATATTACTTTGTTTCCCTTCTGTATTCCATCAAATTCTAACCCAAATTTGTTACCATGTAAGTCTGTCAAAAATTCATTAACTGAATCAAAACCACCATCACAAATAAAAATCAAATCATCTATGTAATGAAAATAAAATAACACATTACATTTCATAAAATTTAACTCAAATAAAAATTTCCTTTCAAAAAAATTCATAAACAAATTGGCATACATGGGGGCAAAAGCTGCCCCCATTGCTGTACCTTGTTTCTGCCGATACAAAACATCATTAAAAATAAAATAATTATTCTTTAAACAGAAATCCAACAAATCTACTATGAAATCAACAGAAGGGTTGTCTTTTGAAGATCTCATTGCATTGAGGCCATCATCATGTCTAATAGAGGTATATAGACTTTTAACATCCATAACCAACTAATACATTTTGTTGTTCCAAGAAATAGAGGATATTTTGTTTAAAAATTCCATACTATCTTTGATGTAAACTGGAGATTTAACTACATATGGTAAAAATATTCTATGTAAAATCAAACCAGTGTTATGTAGGAAATAGTTGCAGGCTGAAATAATGGGTCGACCTGGGGGGGGTATGTAAGTTCTTATGTATTTTTGGTAAACAAAAGAGTACAGCTAGGTCCTTTCTATCATTGTCTAACCTATTTCTCACATCCTTCTCTGTAAAAAAACCCAGCCTGACTCCCCTGTCCAACATGTGTTTAAATTTTATAACAGCCTTTTGATAATGAATCATATTACTTCTTTCATATGTTGTTTCATCCTGCAAATGATTCATACACATCTCAAAATATTGCACAACACTCATTATAACAATTTTATTTCCCTTATCGGAAGGTTTGATAATAATATCCTTCCTGTCACATAATTATTTTAAAGCACTCCATTCTTTATAAGTTAAGTTATATAAACTATTACATCTATTCAATTTCATATTTCTACATATATTCTCACATTCAAATTTAATCATGGAGCCATTATGAATAGCTCTCTGGTTAATAAAAGGCGGAATAAATTTGTTAGAAGAAGCTACATAAGACATATCTATTGCATTGCCAACAATAGGAAATTGCACATCATCATTACTTATACATTCATCACATGAATAAAAACTATCTTCAGATTCACATGAAGAAAAGCCTCCATGTGCAGAATTAGAACATCCTTGGTCCCTGCTAGAATGAACTTTCAAATGTATCTTCCTAAGAAATTTAAAGATATCTTGCTGTATCAAATATTCTTTAGGAAAAACTGTAGGTATAAACTTTAAACCTAAACATAACACAGCAAACTGTTCATCAGACAAATCACAACCAGATAAATTAAGAACAATACTTTTATCATTAAAGTCATTACTGTTTAAATTTCTTGTTGTTATATTGTTGTCCATACCTCCGATTCTGACGAAAATTGTCAGGTTGATTGAATTTCTGAGCAGAGACATCTTCTTGCTCATAACTTCTCAGGCGTTTCTGTCCCTGTTGAAATGTTCGTTCCTGGTGCTGCAAGCCTCCATTGTTAAACTCCTGTTGCATCCTATGTGGTTGTGCTGGTCTAGGTAATTCCGGAAATTCCATACTGGTGTCCGACCTAAACTCTTCCCCTGAAGAAGCAAAAGAAGAAGACAATGGTGCATCAGTGAATCTTACCCTCCTACGTTGTTTCCGCTTACGTTCTGTCCAATTAGGAGGGTAAGAAAATGCAGTCCCTGCTTCATATTCATTGATATCACGTATTAATTTTGTTTTCTTTTGTTTTACAAGTTCATTTTCTAGATTATTCAGTCTCTCATTAGTCTTCTCCATGAAAGATTTCATATTTTCTAGACTCACAGATGAACTAATACTATGTGAAAGGGAAACCAGCTCCTGTTTAAGAGACTGATGTTTGAGCTGGTCCCTTTCCAACAGAATGTGAAGCCACTCTATTACACACTTGTGTGCTGCTATGAACCAACGTTCCTTAAATTTCTTATCAGCAGCACAATTCAAGTCAAATGGTGTACTAGGATTCTTTACTAATCTAAGACCTCTAGGTGTAATATTCAAGCTAATATATTTTTGCAAACCTAAAATGTTAAAGTGCACCCTTGTCTCTTTCTCAATCAACCTGTCATATTTTTGATACAGTTCTCTGATTTCTGGAGACACACTTTGAAATTTATGTCCCACAGAAACAAAAGGGTCAAGCACTCTTTTATTTCTTTCTTGCAAAAATTGATCAAAAAATTGACAGTCTCTCACTTCAGGTTGACGTGCATCCACAGGAACATGTGCAAAAACATTTACAGCAGGTCTAGAACCTGAAAGAAACTGCTCAATAGCTCTCTGTTGAGCAGAATAAATCATAGAGCTTTCAGCCCCTACAGTACCTTGTTGCAAAGCTGTGTTCTCCCGAAAAACCCTGGGAATATCCAAATTAGGATCAGTCAACATCCCTGGATAATTACACAAACTCCACTCCCCACACCTTCAGATAGAAACAACTCTGATCCAAAACAGTACCAAAACAGCAAAATCTTCAGAAGTCAGGAATCGAAAAACAGGAACCAAAGTCATATCCAAAAGCAAATTCTTTATTCTCCAGTGCCTCAGTGTAACCACCTTTCAAGAGTATACATTCTCACTGAAAGAATGGATATATATATATATATATATATATATATATATATATATATATATATATATATACTCATAGCAATTAATTAAACAATTAATTAAACAATTATGTTCAAAAAAGTTTTAAAGCAGACACCTCCAGTTTATTTCATTATTCAGTCCATGTATTGTATTTCAAAATAAAAATACTTTCCTTATATTGTAAGTTATATTTCAAAGCATTTTCATCATTACAAAGACATTTCACACTTTCTAAAACTGTTCCTGTTAAAAATGAAGCATCACTATTATGATAAACACTAAAATGTGTGGCAATAAATTTATTTTCCCTTTTATGTCTTATGTCTCTAATGTGCTCACCTAACCTAATACGAAACTCCCTTTTAGTTTGAACATAATTGTTTATTTTATAAAATTTTTTGAACATAATTGTTTAATTAATTGTTTAATTAATTGCTATGAGTATATATATATATATATATATATATATATATATACATTCTTTCAGTGAGAATGTATACTCTTGAAAGGTGGTTACACCGAGGCGCTGGAGAATAAAGAATTTGCTTTTGGATCTGACTTTGGTTCCTGTTTTTCGATTCCTGACTTCTGAAGATTTTGCTGTTTTGGTACTGTTTTGGATCAGAGTTGTTTCTATCTGAAGGTGTGTGGAGTGGAGTTTTTATAAATCAGGTTAGTCAATGGTGCAGATTCCAAGGCATAGTTTGGAATCCAACTCCGACAAAAATTAGTCGTACCCAGGAAGGACATCATTTCCTTCTTGGTAGTGGGTTTTGGTGCTTGCAAAATCACTATTTTTCTGTCCTCATCTAATGTCCTACCTTCCTTGGATATTACATATCCTAGGTATTTAACCTGTTTTTTTCCAAAGCTGCAGTTTATTTTTGTTTACTTTATGTCCTTCAGTGGCTAAAAATTGTAATAGCGCTATGGTATCTTCTTTACAATCTTGCTGGGTGGGGAACACCAGCAGGATATCATCAACATAAAGCAAAATCTGACTACCTCTTGGTGGGGTAAACCCCGCCAAGTTGCTTGCCATTTCTTGTGAGAATATTGTTGGACTTTCACAATACCCCTGTGGTAGTCACGTATATGTATACCTTTTCCCCTGAAATGTGAATGCAAACCAATGCTGACTGTCAGGGTGTATCGGTATCGAAAAGAATGCATTGCTGATATCTACCACAGAAAAATATTTCCGTTGAGGTTTCAAATCATTCAACAGGGTGTGTGGGTCTGGCACTGTAGGTGCCCTTGGTATTACTGCATCATTTACAGCTTGTAAATCTTGGACCATACGCCACTCTCCATTCGCTTTCTTAACAGGAAATAAGGGTGTGCTACATGGTGAATCAGGAGATTCCACCAGCACCCCTTCCTTAAGTAAAGCTGCTAAAATAGGTTTGATTCCTACCTCTGCATCTTTTCTGAAGGGATACTGTCTCTTTTGTGGTCTAAATGCTGACTTTGGCGTAATAGTAACTGGTCCCGCTGTACGAATAAGTCCTACATCTGATTTTCCTGTTGACCAGAGATTTTCTGGTATATTCTGTAAGGCATTCTCTTCCTCCTTCAATAGGAGTGCTAATCAGCTGCCCTTGCTAGACTGCAAGTGTATAGCTGGATGGGTCTGAGTTATCCAATTCAACTTCTGCATTTGTATTCCCTGTTCTGACAGTTCTAACTCTGTCTGTTTTTCCCATCTCGTGACTTTTTCTCCTAAGTCTACCCATTTTACATTCCTGTCCTTAGTTAAGCTAACATGTGGTAATCTAGATTTATAGAGTGCAAAGAACTCCTGGGGCAATGAACAGCTGGCTACACTGTTCCCTTCTGTGTCCCAGTACAGGTTACGTAATATCAATCTGTTTGCACATTTTCTAAAAATTCTTGCTCATATTCCTTATCAGGTCCTGGTGTATTACAATAATACAGAGTACAGTGCAACAAATGCTGTTTATCAATGTCAAGGGAGGGGAACTTGCTGATGGCTACGTTCATCAACTCTTCAGTCACTGCCCCTGGATCAGTCGTAACCAAATCCTGGCTGTACCAATAAAACATTTCACCCTCCGATTGCACTGCAAAGGTATCGATTTGTCGCTGTGCTTCCATACCCTGCATAGTCGGAACTACTGCTATACCAAATAGCTGTATAAGGTCTCTGCCCAAGAGGTTTACTGGGCATTTTGCAGATACAACAATTTTACTTTTCTGGGTCAATCCTGAAACAGGATCAGTTATCACAATATTATGGGAGAGGGGCTCCCGATACAGCTGTCCATTAGCTGCTTTCACTAATATGTATTCAGGAGACTTTGAATTCTCTGGCAGTTTGGAGGGATGTACCAGGGTCCGTGATGCCCCTGAGTCACACAAGAATCTGACTTCCCTCCCTTCTACCAGGAGTGTAACTTCTGGTTTCATGTCTGCTAAATAGAGCTCTAAGCTCAATAAAGCCAAATCCAATATTTCATTTTCGTCACTATCCGTGACTTCTTGCACTTCCTCTATTTCTTCTGTCACATTCTCTACTCCCTCTATAACATACTCATTTGTCCTTTCTCTGCTATCCCCTTCTAGTAATTCTTGACTATCATATAGTCAGTCCTCACCCTCCTTATCCTCCGTGGTTGCCTTCTTGTTTTTCTTGCAATCCCTTGCCAATTGTCCTTTCTTACTGCATTTAAAACATTCACCCCTTTTCTTTCGCCCTTCAAAGTCCTCCAATCGTTGATCAGATTGTTTGTTTCCCTGGGCATTTCTCTTGCCCTTTTTCCCGGACTGTACTACATATACTTCTGCTCCATCTTCTACAGAAAATACTTGGGCTTTCTTTTTCTTTTTCCTATTAAAATGCCTTTCGGCATGTCTAGCATACTCAAGCAATGACTGTAACCCGCTTGTACGATGATCTACCATGTGTTTTGTAATAAAGCTGCTTATAGGTGCAATATTGCCTTTAAAAAATGCATTCTTTAACTGCTGCTCGTATGGGGAATCGTGTGTCTGATCTTCAGGAACCTGCATTCCACAATGGTTATTAAAACATTCTAATAGTCTGGTATAATACCGGTCAATAGCTTCACCTTCCTGTTGGATGCATTGATTAATGCAAGTCCAGTCTGCCCTAGGCTTCCATTTCTCAGAGATAAGGTCTGTAAGACCTTTCACTCTGTTGTCTAACTCTGCGCTGCTATGTGGGAGGGGCCTGAGTGCAATATCACAGGGATTCCAGTCGCCACTAATCATGTGCCAATCTGGTCCCACAATTTGTCTGACTACTTTTTCTACCTCTTCTCCTTTTAAATTATAACTCAGCCTCATTCCTTGCAAATCTTCTAAGAACTTTATAAAATTAACTTTTGGATGGGGAATTCCCTCAGTGGCTTTCCGGATGTCTTCCTGAGTCCAGGATCTATACACTAGAATAGTTGGGTTCTGACCTTCTTGCCCTGCCTGAGGATTAGGCACTTCTATAAGTGGCCATATTTCTTCTTCACTCATAAATCGTGAAATTCTACCAATTTGATGTAACTCAATGTCCCCTTTTGAGTTTCCTGCCCGTGTTCGAGACCTGGTGTCGACGGGATCTCTAATAAACGGTTTCGCTTTTGTAGTGTCTCTACTTACAGTGACAGCAGGATATCACAGGGGTGGACTAAATTGTTCACTTGCCTCATATTCTGGTAAAGGAGGCGGAGGGGCTGATGCTATTACTAAGTTATTGTCCTCCTTATCTAGAAACATTGCTTTTGAATTATTACTCTTTTGTTCCCTTCAGTTTACTTCCTCAATCCACCTGTGTGCCTGAGGAATTCCTAATTAACGTTGCTTTTTTACCCGACCTCTAGAATCAGTTTTAAGCTGTTTGACAAGTCTGACACGTGAGGATTTTTCTAGTTTACCGTCAAATTCATACTTATTAACCCATTTTGAGTAGTATTTAATATTATCAGCACGCTGTGACTGCATGTATTTTGCGTCTTCGGTTAACGGCGGATTTTGGGACCTTTTTGTACAATTATTACCCATTTTGTTTTACCCTTTCAATCGTTACATAACTCCTTATTTTTTAACGTGGTACCACAGATGTTTTTATAGTCTCTTCAGAATGACTGCCTACCTGCTCTGTTTCCCTGATCTATGACAAGACAGTAATCTTTCTGTCCCTGACTTATAAATAAAGTCTTAACAGAACAAATACAAATCTAGTCCCTGATCTAAAACAGAAAAAAAGAAGGTGGATTCACCTTACCTGAGCCTTCATGATTGATCACGTGGTTGGAGTAAACCCATCCTTCAGTCGCAGATCAGAAAGTGGCTGGCCTCTTTTGTACGACAATTCAGTTGGAGGACTTTTCGAGTAAGAAGAACCAATGTGGTTTCTTCCCCGTATTGTTTCAAGCCACCTGGCCTGTCAGATCTGAGGCGAAGTGAAGGTTTCTGGTCCGAAGGACCAATCTGTCAAAGGAAAAAACTTCAAAGACCAATACATGTAAGGTTCAGTTAAGGCACTTTAATTTACTTGCAGCAAGGAGACAAAAACATGCAAATACAAGGATTTGTCTAACTACTAACAGGAAGTATGTTCATTCGTATACTATTTTACAAGACATGGCCTTCTAAGCTGACATAATCAAACACAACTTTTAGCATTATTCTACAGCAGATGTTACTTCAGATTTTCTGCTGACATGACTAGATTTGTGGGAAACTTTTCAGAAAAACAACCTGGCCTTGGTGACTATTAATCCGTTTACAAGCATCTATTGTACAGTGTTACATTTCAAGGTACTCTTCTAATACAGATACAAGCAAATGCTGATTGCAGTTCATATTTTCAAGCAGGCTTTGTACTAATTATCTGTAACTTCTACAGCTGTGCATTTTCTCATGGTACAGCGGAACTTCTTGTCCAAGTTTCATACAAGTAGTATTGTTGTATTCATTATTTTCCTAATGCAAGCAGAAATCACCTGCTTCTCAGTAAATTTCCAAGGCACAAGCAAGATTTTAACTAACAGTACAAGGTCAGAAAGCAACTGCAGTTTGTACAGATTTATGCAGTATGAAGTAGAATAAATGTGTTAACCCTTTTCAAACTCTAAATGCACTAAGCATATTGCTAATACACACATTAATACATATTTTTCTAACAGTGTGTCACTCAACCAAAGCCCCTAAGGCAAAACAGCATGCCCAACACACTAGTCATAGGTGACTCGATAGTGAGGCACACTGATGTCTCACACACTAGGTTGAATAAGGAGAAAGTAACAGTCAACGGCCTGTCAGGTGTCAGGATCCAACACATAATGCATGCATTCAGGTCACTCAACAACAGGTACAAATATGAGTCTGTCATTGTACATGTGGGTGTGAATGACTTGAGATGTACCTGCCTGGAATACAGGAAAAGAGACATGGAGGAGCTCTCGGATTATGTAGCTCAAGTAGGTCTGACCCTAGCCCTGAGCAGCATCCTACCATCACCTAGAATGATACCGCAGTACAAGCAAAAAATGATTGATTTCAACAATTGGCTTTCTGGTGTCACTCTAAGGGGATCCAGTATCTGTCTGCCTTGGATGACATGATTGACGGACCTCAAAGCTTTGCCAGAGATGGCCTGCATCTATCACCCCTGGGCTTCCGGATACTGGCCAAGGCTCTTGCCACCCCTATAGTGCCTTTTTCAGGTGGTGTTCCAAAGACCAAATTACCAATGTAAAAGCTACAAACAAATGAAATCTGAGAGTCACGTTGCTCAATGCTAAAGTCTAAATTTCAAATCGCACTCACTCGAGGCGCTCCTTAAAATGGAGAACTTTGACATTTGTGCTGTAACAGAGTCCTGGTTCAAGGTAGCAGAAAGCACCCCTGCACTGCCAGGCTATAACTCATTCCACACCTTTCGGCCCCAGAACTTGTACCAAAGCTCCAAAGGTGGTGGTGTTTCCATATTCATAAAGGATGTGCACACCTCCAGACTGGTAGCCCAACATAATGTATCAAAGATACTTCAGGTGCAGCTAACATTGGGTAAGACAGTGATTCAGGTTGTAGTTTGCTATAGGTCCCCAACCATGTCCCAAGACTCGCACTCCACATTCCTAAGCACCCTGGAGAATATTAGGGTCCAACCTAACAGTCTCTTACTAGGCGACTTCAACTACCCCTCCATTTACTGGGTAAACTACTCATGTACCAATACACTTGCCCAACTTTTCCTTTAGTTCATTAATTCCAATGCCCTGGAGCAGCTCGTTCTTACCCGCACTAGAGGTAGCAACATCCTTGACCTGGTCATTACTAACATGGGCAACTGTTGCTCTATACCAATAGTCAGCTCATCCCTGGTTAGATCTGACCACAAACTAATCACCTTGGAAATCCACATTCCTCCCACCCCCCCACAAAGGTAACCATCATGAAAAACTTCTCCAAAGCTAACTTTGGGATCCTAAAAACAGAGGTGGCTAACTTCACAGCACCCATCCAAATGGAGAATAGTTGTGTGACTGCAGAATCATACCCCAATGCACTGTACGAACATGTACACAAATGCATGGATTTCACCATATACAATAGAACCAAGACACTCTCCTCCAAAAAAAGGAAGCCAATCTGGTGGTCCCCTGCCATAAACAAACTCTACAACAGAAGGAGGAAACTGATGCAGAATAATGTGAAGTCCCAAGACTGGAAAAACTCACTTATCTGCCTCAACAAAAAGTTGAGATCCCTCATCAAATCCTCTAAAGCTAGGTATGAAAACAGAATTGCAGCAGATAGTAAAGACAACAAGGCCTTCTCTAGTTATGTAAAGAATATCCAAGGTAATACCCAGATTTGCTCTGAGCTACTGCACAATGGTACCTCCTATACCGAGCCAACAGATATTGCCAGTTTACTGGCCAGCAGATTCAGTGCCAACTTTACCCGTCTCTCCCCCAAAGGACAAATCACAATACCAGTAGATTGCCTGAACCCAGTATTACTGCTGCACAGGTTAAAACAGCACTGTCCAAGGCCAATAATACAGCTTCTATGGGACCTGACAATATCCCTGGCTGTGTTCTACATGAACTACAGAGTGAACTGGCACCTCAACTGTGTGCCCTGTTCAGTCACAGCCTCACCTCAGGCTTTGTCCCTGCCAAATGGCGCACTGCTACAGTCATCCCTCTCCACAAAGGCGGAGTGACTACAGACCCTGGGAACTATCTCCCCATTAGCCTGATGAGTCTGATATGCAAAGCTATGCAACGCATCATCATGGACCTAATAAACAAGGATATAGGGAATCTCTAAACTCTGGATCCCACACAGTTTGGTTTTGTGAAGGGTAGATCATGCCTGCTCAACTTGGTCAACTTCTTTGAGTCAGTCACCAGAGCTGTGGATGAAGGCAAGGTGGTTCATACAGCCTACCTTTATCTGCCCAAGGCTTTTGATACCATCCCCCACTCAGGAATCATAGAAAAACTCAATAAGCTAGGCATCAACCCCTATATCACTAGGTGGGTCACAAACTGGCTCACAGATAGAACCCACAGTGTGAAAGTAGCTGACTCCAAGTCAGACTGCCAATTAGCCATGAGTGGAGTCCCACAGGGTTCGGTCCTGGGTCCTCTCCTGTTTATTATCTATGTCTCTGAAGTCTAGGCCAACACGGAGGGACTCTGGCTGACAAGGTTCGCAGATGATTGCAAGTTGGGAGCTATTATTAACTCCCCAAGTGATGTTGGCATCCTACAAAATGGCCTCAGTGTAACCAATGACTGGTGTCAGAACCATGGCCTTAAGCTCAATGCCAAAACATGTGTCATCATTCCCTTTGGGAAAAACCTGGTTCCCATTAATTATCACATTGATGGTAGTCCACTGAACACAGAATGCATTATAAGAGATCTGGGAACACAGGTTGACAGCAACCTCTTTTTTGATCACCACATTCCCATTGTAGTCAGAAGTCCTTCTATGTGACACATCTCATTACTAAGGGTTTTGCATCCAGGAAGAAAGAGGTCATTGTCTCCCTCTACTCTTCCCTCATTAGGCCAGTCATCAAAAACAATGCCCCATTTGGCATGTACATCACTAGACACCTGCAACAATTGGAGAGGCTGCAAAAGTACCTTACAAAGATGATCCTAGGTCTTAAGCACTTGTCTTATATGGACAGACTCAAAAAACTCCAACTATTCTCTGTCTCATATCGCCTACTTAGAGGCGATCTCTGCTTGACTTACAAAGCCATGTCTGACCCAGGTCTATTAGAAATACTACATCTAAAGAAATACCAATCCCTCAGCACCACACGCTCCAGAAACCTCAACCTCATTGCCACAATTAACATAACATGCTGGAGGGACAGGTTCATAACCCAGAGACAGCCTATGCTATGAAACAGACTTTACATACATGTCAAGCAGAGCACCTCACTGACCCTCTTCAAGAGAAATCTTGATGAGTGGATGGGAAACAAAATTCACCCCAGGGATAACTCTACTGGCTTTACTCAACAGAGGCACTGGGAACTAAGGTCGGGTGACACTATGCCAGGCTAATCCTATGGCTATGCTTGTAAAGGAAGTAGTAAAGAAATAAAGTCCAAACCACCACACTGGTGTAAAGAAATAAAGTCCAAACCACCACACTGGTATGCTTGTAAAGGCCCCAGGGTCATTAGCCTAATACACACCTATGAACCTGTGAGAGAGCCACAAGTGTAATGCTAACACAAACCACTTAAAACTAGCTGGAAATCCTTGTTAAAGGTAACTTCAAGACAGTAACAGTGAGAGGTATAGCAATGTTTTTTTAATAAAAAAAATCAGTAAAATGTATACATAAACTTAACTGAACTTAAGTGTGATTTAGCATTCAAAGTACTTAATTTTCCTTGGATGACACTGGATACAAGTAAAAACACTTCTCTAATGCAGACTAGTACTGCAAACTTTGCTGAGCTCCAGGAAAATGAGCATGAGACAGCATGTAGTAAAGGAGGTTTACTCAAATCTGTTTTGCTAGGTGGGTACTCAGTTTCTTAGGTCTATGGAAAACAATAGGTGGAAGCAGTACATAAATGGCTTATATAACATATAAATAGTTTATATAACAGTCAATAGCAATGAAAGACTTGAGGGATGGACTTTGGAAATCAGATAATCCACAGCCTTATAAAACAATAACAGCATAAAGGCTGGAGGTTGGGAATTTTTCAGGGAACAAGTAGGCTAGCAATCAAATAAAGGCAATATTGGAGCTCTTTCAGAAACATTAGCTTAATGTTTTAGTGAGGGATGGGAAATACAGAGAATGCAAGCATGTAAATTATACACAGAGAATAAGAGGAACTGTTCCCATGTGATAACAGGGGGATTTATATTTGGTGGCATTTCCTGAGAGGGGCTGGGGGGTGAACTTAGATTAGAATTTGTCTGACAGAGGCTTGCTATATCTCCAGGCTCAGTGTAGGTGGCTTCATTACCAATGAGCTCTGCACACAACTGTGTATTGCCTTTGATGTTGCAGACAACTGAACTGAACTAAAGAATGACTTGTGGTTGTCCTTGTCGTGGAGGGCCAAATTTACCTCATATTTGTCTTTGGTAGACTTTATTTGTCCTCTGAGTTGTTTGTTTAGTTTGATGAGAGTGATTTTATCTTGTTGTGTGCTACACTTACTAATTCTTCTGTGATACAGCCTATTGATGTTGTGATGTCACCAGGAAGGCCTGTTTTTTTTAGTTAGTTCTGTACTTCTGTATATATTTCTATAGGGAACCCAGAAATACTTATTAACATCATAAAAAGACTTGAAGTTATTGGCTACATACCTTGTTTCTCAAAAGACCAAGCGAATAGCTGACCTATTTGGAAAGACATAGTACATCCAGCTGCAGCTCTTATGACCCAGAATCAACTAACAACTTGGGAAGCTAGACAGCTGTCTGTGGGTGGGGTTAAGTGACTGCTAGCCAGCTTACTATGGTGAAAGGATTTGGGCTTTGTGCTACAACGTTGCTCAGTAGTGAGGGGTATAAAGTAGCATTAGTGTAACACAGGTATGTGTTTGCACAGAAGTGAGGGTGAACATCACCACAACATGATCAGTAGCACCCAGGAGCATGCACTTGCATCAGTGCATGTTCTTCCCTGAAAGGAAGTTTATGATCTGTACAAAGATCTCTGTACCTTGAAGCTGATAACTCAGGGTCAGGGCACCTCAGTCTCCTCCATAGCTGGCAGAAAACCACAACAGATCACTTGTCTCCTACTCGTATTATCTCATATTGGAGACTTTGGGGAATTAATGTAGAATCATCATGACCTCTGGGAGTATCCTTTAGGGCAGAGGAGAAACAAACAAAGATCATCCACATACAGACAGCAGAAAACTAGTCAATAAGGGGAGCCTCCATTCCCCTTAACCCTATCACTAAAGGCTGATTATTTAATTGAAGCAACTATGATGACAGAGGCCACCCCTACTTCATCCCTTTTAAGAAGATGGAACTCTGAGTAATATTCTCCAGAGATTTAATCCATGCTGATGACCCATAATACAGATACATAATAGCCTTTATCATTAACTTTGACAATCAAAACTTAGCCAGGATCCTAATCACATGATATCCTAACATCATAGTCTGCATCTTACTGAAACAGACCTGGTGGACTGTCCATAATACCTACCAGATATTATCTCTGATGTGAAGATCTGGAATAAATCCATTATAGTTGCAGTGTACAGGGGTGTCTACCAGCTTATTTCCGCCATTAATACCATATAAATTTTACAATCAGTGAGTTAGTCTATAGCTAGCCAGCTTGGTGGAGTACTTATTTGATGTAGGAATCATAACCTGGTAAAACAAGGTCTGTAAAAGCACCACGAGTCTGCTTGCAGAGAAATAGAGATTAGTTTAAGTATGGTTATCTGCATGCATGTTCTGAAGGATTCTTCTATACATGGTAGCTCACCTGGGTCAGCCAGTTTATCCAGTTTCAAAGGCTTAATTCCCAGTTATAATTCTTGCTTCAAAAATGGGGGGAGGTAATTTTTCTACTATATCTGGGAGAATGTTACTCTGTAAACATTTTTTTTCTACCTATCTAGCTAATGCACAATGTAGCTAATGTACTGTAATTCCACTTGACTATTACTATATATTGTATTATTTACTCTCTGCAGATGCTTGGAGCTTTTCTCCCTGGGCCTCTACTGAAAATGGACATGTATCCAGTTAGACTAGCCCGGTCAACAAATGTAAAATAAAATAAAATAAAAATAAATGTTAGTAAATCCAGACCTCTAAAAAGTAATGTAGTAACTCATGAGATATCCTGCACAGTCTCCACATTACCCCCTTCAAGGCCTCATTGAATAAGAAATCTAATGTCAAATACTTCATTTCAACTGAAATTGAATCTAAGAGACAGCTTAGGTGTTCCATCCTCAGAGCATGGACAATACCTTTTTGTCTAATATTCTTTTGTGCAATAACTCCAAGTAAAAGTAGTTCACAATTGAAGTTTGCACCCAAACCCCCTTAAAAGTATCCCCCTTACAACATATCTTGTTAAGACCTTGAATAGGTGGTTTCTCTAATTCCTGGATTTGAGTTTCCAGCCCTCAGGAAAGCTTTCATGGATTGTTGAGAACAGACTCAGACAACTGTCAAGGCAGATAGACATGGTTAGAAAGAGAAAGAGAGAGAAGATTGTGGTGACCCCTAGTTAGTTCCCTATTCCTAACTTCAGCAATGCAAACAATCCATCAAGTTTCATCACTGATTGGTGACTGCATGAACAAGGAGTATATGTAACATTATCTATCACAAAAATGGCAAACTGGGACACACAGGCTGCCAGAATTTGGCTAAAGGTGTCAACATGTTAGTGATTACTGACTAGTGAAGATAAGATAAATGTAAAATCCCTTTTTATAGGTGTCATCCTTTTAGCAAACTCCAGTAACCTGCTAACTACAGCCTTTCTCATGGGACAGTCAAAAATCAGGGCAAAAGTAAGCTGATAAACAAAAAGTACAGGATTATCCCAAAATACCTGTCACCCTGGTTGGGACTCTCATGAAAGATTCAAAGATGTCTTCAAAGAAAATCTTGTAAGCATGACTTTATTAAAATTGCTACCACTTCATCCTATGTATGGAGAAGGAAGAAAAAAAAGCTACCAGCTTCTAGAGAAAGTAACATATGCAGAGGTGTTTAAGGGGTCTCTTACAAACAAAACATGTCAGGTTCCAAAATGTTAACTGGTTGAAACAAAACAAAACCCAAGGCTGCAACATAGATGTCAGGATCTGGCTACATACAGAAATAAAAGAGACATAGTTAGCAAGGATCTCCTTCTAGTCTGTAGGTTCATAGGCAAGTACTAGGCTAATGATCTGTAAACATCTTAAGAAGCCTAGCCCTGCATTATAGTTACCTTGCATTCCCATGGTAACTATTAGTCCCTATATTTTGCAATATGAATCTCCAAAGATGAACTGCACAATTATATATTGGGAACTTACATTTTCCCCTGTCTGTGAGGGACACTGGTACCCAGGTGCAAATTTGTGGTTACCCATCCACTTTTCCTTGTTATGCTTGAACTGAGTAACATAATTGCTCTTCTTATGTAGAGAGGAAGCCAGCTCCATAGAAGTAGTATTCTCTGTATAAATAACTCTTTGCCAAGCAAGTTCTGTTAATATTTCAAAAGACATTGTGATCCCTTGTGTGGGTATTTCTACCATCATAGGACTTAACAAAGTATAATATGTCTAATAGAACAGAGTCTGCTGAAGCTCTATACGTAAGACTGAGTTTGGCTGTCAGTAGCCTGTATAATACCAAGAAGAGAGACAAGGCTTAAAGACAATATGCATATTTTTTATGATTTAGGGCCTTGATTTGTTTTAGTGAGGGATCTCTATGGTCATTCAAGTTGTGACAAGTGTTTAGACAGGCATGTAGAAAAAGAGGCATCATACTCAATGCATCTTTATGTACAAAAAGAGGTGTTATATTCAGTGACTGGTCAAGTAAAGAGGAACAATTTTGTCCCTGGAGCTGGACACCATAACCCTGATATAAGCTGAGTGATGTAAAAAAGGACTTCATGAAACAGAAGATACACTGTGATCAAAGGATAGTTCATTGTCAAAATAGATTCCCAAATGACTAACTATGGGATCAGATTTCAGAGGGGTGTTGTTAATGTGATACTTAAAAAGGGAGTCATGCTTGTGGAAGGATAAAGTTATACATTTCTTGGTATTTAGTTTCAGTCCATGGCTTTGGCACCAACTATTTGTTTGGGATAGACCATCTTCTATGATAATGATGTCCGTTGTGGATTCTATGATGGCACCAAGTTTGAAGTCATCTGCAGCTTGGTCAGACACAATCCCTTAACATTAACTTTGACCCCTGAAAAATAAATAGTTTGATGCCTTTGCTATTTTCCTCCAGTAAATTCTTAACCCTCTTACCTATTAACCAGTACTTGCAGCCATCCTTCTCCACTTATCTGTGTTGGCTTAGTTCTTAGACTAGTTTTGGTTACCTATTAATGTAATATTCTGTATGTTGCCTCTTATTCGGCTCTAGGACCTGCATTCAACATTCTATTCTCTCTTTATTTCTCAAATTCCCGTTTCATCCTCATCGTTTTTCACTTTGACCCATAAGTTTCTGCTTGGTTAATGGGTTTTAACTATTTAGTTCTAAAGCATCCCTTCAAATACAGTAAGCCTAAACTACCTTGTTCTTGGGGAGACTCAACTTATCCCCTCCTGCCTTCCCAACCACATTTTTCTACTCTATTAATTATCATTCACAATTTTTTCTCTAGTTAGTAAAATTATGCCTGGCTTTACAAAAAACTAAAGGGAATAAACCATTATTGCTTGTATCTTATTATTCATGTCCATAATCAAGAACTTTCAGGTCATGAATTTTTGTATTCTTGTGTTTAACCACTTACCACATATGCTTAGTTGCCATAATAGAATCCTTTTTACTTATACATACTTCATCTTATCCTGCCCCCATAAATATGGGTATTACTGAACTAATTAATGTGCAAATACATAGTTTACCACTCTAGTCTTTGTCTTATGTTCATTTAGTTTATATGTTGAAAAGACTTGTACTGCCTCAAAATGTTCCACAAAAATGAAAAGTCCTTTTCTGGATTTATCATGTCTAAAAGTATATCAGCTACAAATAAAGGTAAATTTTCTTGTTCACTGTATGACCTAAATCCTTAAATTATTTTCTTTGCTAATCGATCTAAATATAATTTATTTATTTACTTATTTAACATTTGACGACTGGGAAAGTCTGACAAGGACAGAACCTATTTTCAGTGGAGGCCTAGGGAGAAATGCTCCAGAACATGTGTTTGGAATGTGGGGTGAAACAGGAGCACCCAGAGGAAACCCATACAAATGCAGAGAGGACATGCAGACTCTGCACAGAAGCACCCCAGCCAAGGATCGGACCAGAGAACCTCTTGCTGTGAGGCAACCACATTAACTGCTGTACCACTGCCCTGCCCACATTTAAATATGACAAGAGAAAGAGGACGTCCCTGCCTGGTTCTATTGTTCAAACCAAGCTGGACAGAATGAAACCTTCTCACCTTAGCTCTTGCTTCTGACCCTTCATATATCATCATTATTAACCATATCATTCTATCAGGGAATGCAAATTCTACTATTGTCCTACTCCCAGTTCAATCTATCAGATGCTTTCTCTGTTTCAAGGCCAACCACAAATACCAATATTCTTTTTAATCTCTGCCTGCCACTGGAGCAGCATTTTTTCTACCCATGCACTTCAGTGTTTGCCTCCCTGTCATAAAACCACAATGATCCTTATCTATTCATTTTATTAACACCTTTAATGTTCTCATAGATATTATATTCATAAGCATTTTATAATCATGGTTTACAATCAGAATTGGTCTACATGAAACTGGGTCTAAAGAGTCATTACTCTCTTTCGGTAATATAGCCACCGATGATTTCTTCTAAAATGCTGGTACATAAAAATATTTCTAAACAAAACCTTCCAGGGCTTTATCACTTTCTTCTCTCCTAAATTCAAAACTTACACAGGAATATGGTCTGTTCCTTAAGAATTTCCTGTTGACTGGTTAAGCATCACCACTTTTATCTCATATGTTCCTATCTTAGCATTTTATTGTTGGACCTCATATTCCTCTAACACTTGCATAAGTAAATCCCCATAAATATTTACATTACTGTCTTTTCCTGGCTTCTTCATTAATCTGTTTATACAAATTTTCGTAGAATTTCTTAAAGCATCTCTAATACCTCTTATAGTATCTCTGGTTATTTTTCTTGTCATAGGCTCCCTAAGTTGCTGACAATCCTTTCCAGTTCTTTTGGCTAAGTTGATGCAGTAAACGTTTTTGTGCTTTAGAACTGTTAGCAAAATATTTGCTTACCAGTAACTTCAACTCATCCATGCTATCAGAATACTCCCTTATTTTCCCTTTAGCACTCTGTAGTTACTCATCGTCTTGTTCTGTGAGATTCCCTTTATTCTTCAGTACTTTAAACTTTGTCAGCTTCTCTAATTATTTCCTAATATTTCTTACAAATATCTCTTTCTCTCTTATTTCTGCCATGTTTTTAAAATCTATTTTAATTTTATTCAACTATTTATATCTTCTGAAGAACTATCAGTTTTCCATAGTAAGTCTCGAATAATTTCCACTACCCACTTCTTAAATTCTTCTCTTTCTAACAAAGAACACACCAGTGCCTCATTTTTGCTTCATCACCCTACATCTTCATCTTCATTTTTTTTGTCATGATCTGAAATAGTCTAAACCACCATAGTCCCAACAACTGTAACAGCAGCAGCCATGGTCCCATACAGAACCCTAGCAAGGCCACATTGGGGTAACACAGGTTCTACTCCATTTAGCTGCCCTGGAGTGAAAAGAAAAAAACTGTGAAGGAATGGGGATGAGATCATATGAACCAACAGAAAGGGTAGAATTTATATCAATGGGAATGTAATAAACACATCACACAAGTCCCACACTTGTTCTGCACACAGTATTCCCTCCATCTCATGCCACAAACTATCCTTAATGCACATAAATCATGACATATGCAATGCACATGTATTCTGAACTGCTGTAATGACTGCTATCCCTTTCAAGTGCTTAGATAAACAGAGAGTAACCAAAGAAATGTGTCAAAAAGCACAGGTCTGCAACATACCCCACAGTTACTTTTTTGTTCCTTGACTGAACCTTTGCAGAATCAGTATATCTTATCAGTTGACTCAAATAAAAAAGGAGCTGTGAAGAAGCTACTAAACACAATGCACCCCAAACATGAGTTGATGAACTGTGTCAGCATTTGTGTACTGCCTTGACTCCACATGCAGCAGAGCAAAGACAGGTAACCCTTTTTACCCAAAAAATCAGTTTCCTTCAGGCCAGAGCATACTGTTGATTAATCTGGTTTCCAGTGATACCTGACACTTTTAAATATAACATCCGTTAACTCCTTCAGCATTTATTTTGCCTTCAACTATCTGTCAGTACAGAGAGGATACAATTATAAGACACATAAAATATAAATCTACTACTTATGTCAAACTATATCTTGCGTAATCATGCATCTAGTTTTCATTTACCGCTGTGGTGGTGCTGCGGTAGCGTTGTCGCCTCACAGTAAGACGCTGTCCGGTTCGATTCTCAGCTAGAGCGTCATCTGCATGGAGACATGCATGAATGGGCGTGCCTTTGTTGAAGGTTGTGCATCAGGCCTGGCAAGCCAGTACGTAAAAATCAACTGACAATCATTAGCGGACCGGAGTTCCGCTGTGGTGACCCCTAACTGGTAACAGCCGAAAGACACAAACAAGCATGCTCTGACCTTCTCAGGCTGGTGGATGAGTCTTTGCAATGACGTCTGTGAGATAGTGTATGTGCTATATAGTTGCAAGCCAATAAATCTTAATTACAGGTGGTCTATGGTATAAAAGGCATATTGTCAAGTATTCACATGAAGCTCTAAGTGAGGATTACAAGGACATAAAATATTTTAAAATGTTATTTGTTAAAAACTATGTTACGTCTAAGTTTTGCATGCATGAAATTGCTAAGAAAATGTATATAACTGAAGCATTTTCCTTTGAGCCTGATCTGAAAATTATAATAGGCAGTTTCCCAGTGCTGTTTATCAAATAAGGAAGTATTTTGCATATGCTGAAGCATTATTCTTGACTAAAGATTAAAAGGTAAAACTCTTTGTTATTTATTTCTGAACTTTAACATTTGGTGCCATGACTCAGATACTGAACTTTGGTATTGCTGCAGGGCAGTGTGGAATAAATTACAAGGGTCCAGGTCAGAAAATTCTTATGTGAATTCCATGCTGCTTTGTATGGAATAGTCAGAGATTAAGATACCTAACTATTCAGGGTGTGCAAACATGCTAGACTAAAAATGGGGGAAATGTTTTTTTTTCTCTCTCTCTTAAATAATTGTAGTTAAAATAAGAAAGTGGAATGAGTGAATAACTGTTTTCTTGAATGACTGTGCTTGCTTGTTAGGCATATATAAAGTAACAGTGGAAGGAACCCACAGGAAACAAGAAAAAAAGTATTAATGTGCATGCACATACAACAAAAGAAAAATGAACACAAGGATGTGCCTTGTGATGAGGGTGGTACCGGTAAGAGGCATGAGAGATGTTTTTTGTTGTTTAATGTATGAGTGAAAAGAAAGAGAGAGAGAGAGAGAGAGAGAGAGGAGAGGTTAAAGTTGAATCAAATTGATGAGCTTATAGCATGCTGGGACATCAGTGTGTATGTCAATAAACCAAGTTCATGAGCCTATAGCATGCTGGGACATAGGTGTATATATGGACAAATCAAGTTCATGAGCCTATAGCATGGAGGAACATAGCTTTGTGTGTGCGTGTGTAAATCAAGTTCATGAGTCCATAGTAAGCTGGGATGTAGGTGTGATTTTATGAAAGTACCTTCAGAGGGTCCAAAACAGAGGGCAGTTCTGAACACAGTGCCTATCCACCCTGTTATCTGAATCACAATGCTGGAGCTGTAAATTTTGAGTTTGTTATGGGACATAAGCAAAGGGGTGTTGTGGGAAAAGGCTGACCAAGATTGTTCCTCTGTCATTGCACAATGACAGAATCCCTACCCTTTCCTCCCTGAACGATGTGCGAATTGATGTAATCATTTTTTTCCTTCTCTGAATTAGCAGGACTTAGGATCCACATGGTAAGACTTAATAGGAAAATTGAGAATAAAGCTGAGCAGGCAGGATCAAATCCCAGTAAAGGGAACACCTGCATATTTTATGTATCATAATTATGGAAAGGAAAATTGTAAGCATTTGAATGAGTGGTTTCAGTCTACTTAAAATTGTTCTGGTAAAGTATTTCCATTAAATGGGACTTATGATAAAAATAAAGTAGAGAATTTGAAGTATACTTTAAAAGAAAAGGAAAAAACAATGTAATTGGGGAGCATTGCGCAGTATTTTATTCGAGTCTACATTACTAAATCAAAGCTTTAAATAGGCAAATACCACAACATCACCATGTAATGATTGAAGTAGCAAAAGTAAGAACGGCAACTTCAGTGAATATTTTCCCAGGGGGAAAAAAAATCTCTTGGCCATCATCGGACATATGCCCTTTTCTCTACTGTAGAGTGATCTTGGAGTAGGTATATTTAGTTGGGGTGGGTGTGGGGGGGGGTAAACCCCCCAACTTTTGTAGGGTTTGATAGTTTATTTTGATTTTGGTCAACCGAGTAATTTTTTTCCCTGGGAAAGAAATTGCTGAAGTGGCCATTCGTACTTTTGCTACTTCAGTCATTATGTGTCGACATTGTGGTATTCGCCTATTTAAAGGTTCACTTTGGTAATGTAAACCCTTTTATTCTTAGTATACTGAAGCTCTTAAAAGAAAAAAAAAATCAGCATTAAGGGAATACAGGATACTAGTTAGAGGTTGCTACAACAGGTGAAAGAGGTTAAAAAGGCAGCACAGACCAGGAAATACAAAGACAAAATGATCAATTTCAGCAATTGGCTAAGCTTCTGGTGTCATTCTAAGGGGATCCAGTGTCTGTCTGCCTGGGATGACATGATAGACAAGCCTCGCTGTTTTGCCAGAGATGGGTTGCAGCTGTCACCCCTAGGTTTTCGAATACTGGCAAAGGCTCTTGCCGTCCACATAGTGCCTTTTTTAGGCAAGGCTCAAAAGACAAACCAACCACCATAACCAGCACAGGTAACCAAAAACTAAGGGTAATTCTACTCAACGCCAGAAGTCTCAACCTCAAAATGCACACACTCGAGGCTCTCCTCAGCATGGAGAAAATCGATGTTTGTGAAGTGACGGAAACCTGGTTCAAGGCTCAAGAGAGCACCCCAGCACTGCCAGGTTATAATGCATATCATACCTTCCGGCCTCAGTTACCGGATCGCAAAACAAAGGGCGGAGGTGTATCCATATTCATCAAGGATACCCATATCTCCAGGTTAGTAGCGCAGCATGATGCCCCAGAGATCATCCATGCGCAACTATCAGCAGGCAAAACCACATTTCAAGTCGTAGCTGGTTATAGATCGGCCACCATGTCCCAAGATGCTCACTCTGCATTCCTTGAGACATTGGAAAATATAAAGGTCCTACCCAACACCAAACACCATAATCTTGGGTGATTTCAACTACCCTGGTATAAACTGGGTGAACTACCAATGTTCCAACTCCTATGCTCAGCGATTCATAGAATTTATAAATTCAAATGCCCTTGAACAACTAGTATGTTCCCCCACTAGAGGGGACAACATATTGGATTTAATCATCACAAATACGGGCACCCATTGTACCACACCCATTATCACCCCCTCCTTGGTCAGATCCGACCACAAACTGATAACCCTGGACATCCTCACTCCTCCACCTCCCCCAATCAAAGAAACCATAGACAAAAACCTTTCCAAAGCAAAATTCAAACTACTTGCATCCGAAGTGGAAAGCTTCACTATTCCCTTGCAGAAGGATAATGATATCCAGGATGCAGAATCCTACACCAAGGCACTCTATATGCATCTTCAGGATTGCATGAACCATGCTATCCCAAATAAATCCAAGACTCCTTCCTCAAGCAAGAAGAAACCAATCTGGAGGACCCCGGCCATAAGCAAACTTTACAATAAAAGGAGAAGACTTATACAAAAAAAGGCCAAATCTCAAGTAGAAAAATCATCCCTGATCAGCATTAGTAAGAAATTGAGGGCCCTCATCAAGTCAACTAAAGCAAATTTTGAAAAGAAAGTTGCCAGTGATGCCAAGGATAACCATAAGGCCTTCTATGGCAATGTGAAAAACCTAAATGGCAACACTCAGGTCTGTTCTGAGCTAGTACAAAATGGAACAAAATACACTGACCCTTCTGACATTGCCAACATCTTGGCTGACAGGTTCAGTGCAAATCCCACCCCCCTCACCACCTACAGGGCCTATTACCATTCTAGGGGATTGTGTAAGTCCAATTATTACTGATACATTGGTTAAGAAGGCTCTATCTAAAGCTAAAAACACTGCCTCCATGGGACCAGATGGTATCCCAGGCTGTGTCATACGCGAGCTCCAAAAGGAATTAACCCTGTATCTTAATATCCTGTTCATTCTCAGCCTCTCCACAGGATATGTGCCCATAGAATGGCGCACGGCAATGGTGGTCCCGCTACACAAGGGTGGGGCCACAACTGACCCTGGGAACTACCGACCAATAAGCCTGACCAGTCTGATCTGTAAGGCTATGAAGTGAATCATTATGGAACTCATAAATGGAGAGATTGGGAACCTCCAGTCGCTAGACCCCATAGAGTTTGGCTTCATCAAGGGCAGCATGCCTCCTGAACCTGGTGGATTTCTTTGAGACAGTTACTCAGGCTATAGATAAGGGAAAGGAGGTACACACAGCTTACCTTGACCTTGCTAAAGCATTTGACACCATTCCCCATTCAGGTATTATTGATAAGCTCACCAGCCTGGGCATGAACCCTTATGTCACAAGATGGATCGCAAACTGGCTCTCAGACAGATCCCATAAAGTAAGAGTAGCGGGATCTATGTTCGAATCCAGACCAGTAATGAGTGGTCTGCCTCAGGGCTCTGTCCTGGGGCCCCTCCTGTTTGGCATATACTTCTCAGAAGTACAGGCAAGCATAGAAGGGCTGTGGCTGACTACGTTTGCGGATGACTGCAAACTGGGTGCTATAATAGAGTCTCCGGCCAACATGGAGATCCTCCAGAAGGGCCTAAATGAGACTGATGCATGGTGTCAAAGCCATGGTCTCAAGCTAAATGCAAAAAAATGCCTAGTAATCCCCTTTGGAAAAAACAGAGTACTTGCAAACTACAACATAGGAGGTAATCCCCTGAAATCTGAAGAAGAAATAAGGGATCTAGGGACCCAAGTAGATAGTCAGCTTTCCTTTGATAACCATGTTGCCAAAGTGGTTAGAAAATCCTTCTATGTGACCCATCTGATCACGAAAGGGTTCGCATCAAGATCTAAGGATGTAATGGTGCCCCTCTACTCTTCCCTCATCAGACCCATTATTGGGTACAATGCACCAATTGAAATGTACCTGGCTAGACATCTCCAGCAGCTGGAGAGACCACAAAGGTACCTAACCAAGAGAATTACTGGCCTCAAACAGTTGCCCTATGCAGCACGATTGAAAAAACTAAGACTGTTCTCTGTTGCATACTGCTTTCTCAGAGGTGATCTCTGTCTAACGTACAGAGCCATGTCCAACCCAGAATTGTTGAACATGCTCCATCTTAGCAAAACCAAATCTACTTGATCTACACGCTCCAAGGATATAAACCTCAACACAACAGTGAATAGAACATGCTGGAGGGATAGATTCCCTTCGCAAAGACTTCCCTTACTATGGGTCCCGATCTACATAAGACAGAGCCCCTCACTATCATTCTTCAAGAGGAACCTTGATGAGTGGATGGGTAACAGAAAGTTTACACCGGGGATCACACCAACAGCACTACTAGATAGGGGCCAAGGGTACTAGCTGTTAGTACAAGGGTCTAGGGAACTACTAAATGGGCGGTGAATACAGCACAACATGGCTGGGCTAATATATGCCTTCGGGCAGATAGTCCAGTACCAACCTATGAACCTATGAAAAAGGAATCTCTTTATCCTGTCTTGGCAGGTATGGAAAAAAAACTGGGGATGGCCAAAAAGTAGAGACTTCAAAAGAGTATAATTATCCTCCTGTAACTACTACACCCCCACCCCTATATTTACTAGTACAGGTGGTTCCTGTACAAGATTCTGCTTTTTCTTAGACCTCTGCATTTCAGACAACTTTTCAGTGGACACCAGGTCAGTGCACTACTGATACATTTCAACCTAGTTCCCCTGTTCAACCCTCTTATTCAGAACAGCCATTTGCAGTCAGGGAGGTTTCTTCTTCTCATTTCCAGCAAGCCCCTACATCTGCAACAAGAGAGAGGAATTGCTAGAGGATTTAGTAAGTGTGCTGCTTAAATGGAACAAGGTGCATTTGGTTGGCAACAATGAGCTGACAGTGCTCCTCCTGCCTCATCTGATGGATCTTGCTTCAATCGTGAAGAAGCAGGACATTGGAAAGGAGAATGCCCACACAAGCAAATGCAGAGTCTTCTAGATACCTGGACTGAATGGCTGCCAAACTATAACAATATTGCATTTCCTCAACCACCTCCTCAAATTTGGAGTCAAGAATCACAGCGCTATGTCAGAATAATAAAACAGGTAAATATTAATCATCTGCTGTCAATAGATCAAAAGGAACCCTATGTTAAGGTAAAAATAATTTCAAAGAAAATTCACTTCCTGGTGGACACTGGAGTCACTAGGTCTGTATTAAAAGTTACCTCAGTCAAATACCAGTATCAAAACATAAAGCAAAGGCAGTTAAAGCAACAAATGCTACTGTTACATATCCAGTTTCAAAACCCCTAGCCATTTCTTTATAACCAATTGAATAAAGGCATTCTTTCCTTACTGTCCACCAAAAGGGATATATTTCGGTGTTCTAACAGAATCCAAGGGAAAGTATTAGCAGTCTTAGCAAAATCTGAGGAAAAGCCAGTTGAAGGCATACAGACAGATAAAAAACTGCTGCAGCAAGTACCTGCTAACTTATGGGCTAAGCATGCTAATGAAGTAGGTATATTAAAATCTGCAGAATGAGTACAAATAAAGTTAAATTCAGCTAAATCTCCCCCTAGAGTTCCACAGTTAAAACTAGAAACAGAGCAGGGAATCAAACCAGTAATTCAGTCCTTGATACAACAAAACAATAATAGTTCCAGCTAATAGCCCTTGTAATACTCCTATTATCCCTGAGAAAAAGCCAGGAGAGGAAACTTATAGGATTGTACAAGATATGAGGATTATAAACAATGCAGTATTATCAACTTTTCCTGTGGTTTCAAATCTAGCAACAATAGTGAGTTGCATACCACCTATTGCAGAATATTTTTCTGTGACAGATCTGTGTTCAGCATTCTTATGTATACCTATACACCCTGAAAGTCAGTTTCTGTTTGCCTTTGCTTATAAGGTACAGCAGTATACATGGACACAGTTACTACAGGGATATACCAAATCTCTTCCATTATTTTCTCAAGTTCTAAAAGAGGATTTAGAAGATGTGACATTTCCATGTGGATCTGTGTTATTGCAATATGTACATAATTTACTAATAACAGCTGACTCTTCAGCATCGTTAGCAGGATACAATAAATATTTTAACTATCCTTGCAGAAAAAGGACATAAGGTGTCGAGAGAAAAGTTACAGCTATGGTCATCTCAGGTACGTTCTCTTGGTTGTCTGATATCTCAGGGTAGCAGGCAGATGGTACCATCTGTTATTGAGGCAATATCTAAAGCCCCATGCCCAATTACTCAGCATCAGCTTAGATCTTTCTTAGGTATAACAGGATATTACAGACATTGGATTTCTAACTATGCAGCAATTGCTAAACATTTGACAATTTTTTTAAAACAGAATACACCAGAGTCCCTATCTTGGGATTCATTTCAGAATTTAAAGCAAGCTTTATTTATTGCCCCAGTATTAGGGTTGCTGGATTATGGAAAGACTATCATTTTATTTTGACATGAAAGAAATTAATTTGCACAGGGAGTACTTGCACAGAACCATGCGGACAACTATCGTCCATTAGCTTATTGTAGTACTGCACTTGATTCTGTTGCAAAGGGATTTCCACCATGTTTAAGGGTGGTGACTACTGCCACCACTCTAGTCAATCTTGCACAATCACTGGTACTTGGGCATGTTCTTACAGTAGCCATCCCTCATTCTGCATCATCTCTGTTAATTAAAATAAAAACTAATCCCCTCTCAACTACATGTCTAACTAAATATGAGCTTACTCCTCTCTGATATATCCATTTCTCTCATATGCTGTCATGTTCTAAATTCTGCATCTTTGTTACCTACTGCTGAGGATAGTGAACAGCATGACTGTGTGTGTTTGACTAATTATCTGCTTTTTCCTAGGAATGACTTAAAGGACACTCCTATTGCCAATGGACTGGACCTATTTGTGGATGGTTCCTGTGGAAGAAATTAAAATGAAAATTTGGTCACAGGAATATCTATCTCCACCAGTAATGATGTTTTACTTCAACAAAGACTGTATTTTCTGCCCAGGTAGCTGAGTTAGTGGCTGCACAAAGGGCATGTGAGTTAGCCAAAGACAAATTTGCCAATGTCTACACCGACAGTTGCTATACGTTTGGTGCAGTACACGATTTGGGGCAGCTTTGGAAACAGAGAATTTCTAACATCAGCAGGAACTCAGATTAACAATTCTTGTTTTGTGAATACTCTCTTAAATTATCTTCTGTTACCTAAAAAATTAGCAGTAGTTAAAAGCAGTGCCCATCAAAGGGGTATAGATACACTTTCAATGGGAAATAATTTGGCAGATTAAGATGCAAAGCAAGTTGTAGAAGGACTTTGTGCAAATTTACATGCAATGTTATTGCAAGAATATAACGGTGATGCTGTGTTTGATTTTAAGAGAATTTCATTTTCCAAGCTGAAGCATCCCAGTGAGAAGTTCAGAGGTGGCTTAAAGAAAGATGCAGTAAATCCAAAAATGGGTTATGGTGACATCTGGATGACCTAATGGTGGCACCTACTTCCTTGCTACCTTACTTGGTAAGGGCATATCATTTTCCAGGCCGTGCAGCTAAGACAGAATTATTTAATCAAATTACCCAAAGTTGGTAAGCCTTTCATGTTTCCTCTTTGATACTTCAGTGTACTCATAGTTGTACAATGTGTTTAAAACATAATATTAACAAAAAGACAAACATTAGGACTGCATACTTACCACCACCTTGGGCACATTTTGTTCATATGCAGCTGGACTTTGCCCAGATGCTAAAGGTCCATAATTTACAATTTATATCTGTGGTGGTATGCATGTTTTCTGCATGGATGGAAGCTTACCCATGCCACAAAGCAGATTCTGTAACAGTTGTTAAAAAACTTGTATTTGAATTTATACCTAGATTTGGTCTACCTTGTACTATCAATATTAATCAGGGAACTCATTCTAACAATTCCCTGATGAGAGAGCTATGCAAGATCCTTAATACTAAGTTGAGTCTTCACTGTCACAGCCATCCACAGTCATATGGATTAGAGGAGAAGGTCAAAAGGACCCTTAAAAACAAGATTTTGAAGATTTGTGTTTAGACAAACTTTAAATGGCCAGAGGCACTTCCCATAGCATTAATGGGTATGAGGAGTACATTGAATACTACAAGGAGATTGAGTTCCTATAAGATATTAATGGAGAGACCCATGACCCTTCCAGCTATTCCCTCTGTGTCAAATGATAAATCAACTCTAACTGACAATGTTATATTGTCTTACTGCATAAAACTTATTCAATTTTTGCAGCAGTACCACAGAACTGTACGAGAATATTTTCCTCAACATTCTGACCATCCCTGTCACAAAGGGTAGCCAGGTGATTGGTTTTATATTAAAACTTTCCAGAGAAATAACTGTTTGAGTCCAAAGTAAAAAATGCCCTCTCCAGGTTTTTAATCAGTAACATAAAAAAATTAGCCATGTGAAACCCCTGACAAATCATTTTTGTCAGCGAAGGAAGATCAAAGTGTAAAGGATGAACCATCTACCACAGTTAAGGATTAAAAGAAAACAATAAACTCAGATGACAGTACCTAATAAATCCCATGACAACAGGTACTGTTACTCTGTTGTTTCTTTTTATAAACTAGTAAAAAAAATAGTTTCCTGTTGGTTCTTCAACAGTATGCTGGGGACTTATGGGTGTATTTGCATATACTACATTATTCTATGGCAGGGATTCTGATAATTCCAATCCCTGAATATCAAGTGACATTTAAAAAGGAACTTAGTGACATGAATCTAACTTGGTGTAATGTGACTGACATTTGAAAGGTTGTGTCTCTATAGCTTGCAATCACAAATCGTGGATACACATGTTATGCCAAAAAAAAAATGTGACTGTACCAGTGGAATTCAACCAATGCAATGACACTCGACATGAAAATGTGTTGAACTCTTTACACCTAAAAAGCCATGAGTGGGGGAGTGGCATGGGCCCGACAGAGGATCATTACTACATTTCTGGTGATCCTGCCTGTGATGATGTGAGGTAGTGACAGCTATTCCAGAAAGAGTAGGGCAGTGCATGTGTAACATATACAAACATAGCTAGCTGGAGTTTTGTAAAGAATTTTATGCCATTTGTATATCAAACTGATTTGTACAAATGCTTGTGTTAAGAATGTATTTGTAAAGCTGCTTGTGTATAATAATAAATATAATAATATGTTTTATATTGTTTCATATTATATTGTTGTTTTCTTGGGAAAACATAGTTTTGCTTATTCACTTCACTGTTGTTTATTTAAGCTTGAGTTTATGTTTTAAATTGATTTACACAGAAATATTTTGAATTTTAAGTGTATAGGCCTTTAAGAGGGGAGAGTGACTAATTAATATAGTGACATAATTGGATGTTTTTTACATAAAAAGGAAGAGTGGGATTAACATTTTATCTTATGAAGTTGTGTTACAAATAAAGGAAATTAAAGTGCTCATTTCAACTCTGTCCCCTGTATTTAATAAACGTCCGTGCAGGACTAGTTTAGTCCTGCATGGAAGCGCCCGTTTAGGAGTAGGACGGCAGCACGCCATGCATAGTAATGAAGCATGGAGTGTGTATGAATGCAGGGGGTGTGTCTGAGAGCAGAACCCTCAGAATAAACATGACCCTGCAATGTCAAACAGCAGAAGCTGTTAAGAAATGAGTGAGATCGCTCACTGGTGTCCCCATATCCCCACCAACAGACCCCCACACATACAACAGCAACAGGACATATAAGTAAAAGATGAAACCCATCTATAGCTTTTAAAACACCGATCAAAGCTAATCATAGGTGCGTGGGTGTGCCCATCGCTTAGCAATGGTTAATGTAGCTAAAATAGCAAAAGGAGGATAAAAAGCAGGATATGTGCAAAGGAAGCAGTACAGCAATATTGTAGTGGGCAGAGCGTTTGCCTCATGGGCAGTCAATCCCATTTCGAGTCCCACTGCAGTACATTCCATTTCCATGTCAAATACTGTTATAATCAATATATTTAGTTGTATAACCTAATAAATAACATATATGTGTGAACTGGAGTAGAAGCAGTGTAATGAATGATAACCTTATACACTTGCCAAATCCACCCCTCCCAAGAACCAGTAGACTATTACTGTCGAATATAAATCAGTAGTAAGGATAAATAAGCACAACTAAGCAGGTGCAAGTCTGTTTGCATGACGAGAAGCAGTGCTTACACAGAGTAAGCAATAGAGAGGCTAGCCATGTGTAAGTGGATGTCACTGGAAGTTAGCAGTGCTTACCGTCGCCCAAACCTGCTGACAACAGCATAAAAGTGCTTTAACCACTCCATATCCAATGGGCATCATTCTGGCCAGCAACAAATTAAACAGTCTCTGCAAGGTCCGAACCCAGGAGCCTGCACATCATAGGCAATGTGATTTACCACTAAGCCACCACAGATATACATAACCCTGACATTTCCACAAACATAGCATCCAGCAATACCATTCAACATTGCAGGACATGTACCTAAATATGTAGAAGTATGTGTGTGTATATATATATCTATATCTAAATAGATATATACCTCACCCTCCCTGTATTACATATGTATACATATATAGACATACATATATATATAAATATCCACATATAGATATATACATATGCAGACATCCATACACCTATATGTCATTAGATATAAATACAGCAATATATATATATATATATATATATATATATATATATATATATATATATATATATGTGTGTGTGTGTGTGTGTGTGTGTGTGTATCCATCTATATATATATATATATATATATATATATATATATATATATATATATATATATATATATATATATATATATATATACACACACACAGATATATATCTATGATATGAGACAGCAGATAAGAATGACATATATGACTGCAGGCACCGCCAATGGGGGTGAGGGGCCCAATCAACATACATGTAACACGTACCGCTACCCCCCCAGCCAAACAGGTGAAACATACAAACAAAAACACACAAAGTAAACAATCCACTGCTCCCCAAACCACAGGCAGGATACAACCAGTGGGGGAAACACTGTGGACCCACTAAGTCTAATCTAGAAACAAAGACAGGACCATCCCTTGTGGGACAACCCAGGAAGTTTGGTTATTTGAATTCCCGTCAGTACACAGACTCATCAAGGCAGGGCGCATATGTACTCGGACTACAAGGTTGGGAAAGCCTAATGACCCATGGGTCAAGACAATGTACGAAATGGGTCCCAAGAAGTGGAAAGTGGGCAGTGTGTAGTGGTGTGGTTAGACCCGACCTGCACCCCAGAGAAAGGATGAGTGCTGTAGATGAGGAGTGGGGGGGGCTATGGGTATGAAGTTATGGTTCGAGGCATGCAGGTGTTGGCTGAAGTGGTTCTAATCGTACCACCTCGTGGATGTAAGCAATAGTGTGAATTGGGCAGAGCTGTCGCCTAACAAGGAGCCATTCCCGGTATGAGTCCCACTGCAGCACAGTCCTTTTTACATGGCAAAGCATGGTATAACCGGATTTGTTGTTTCAAAACCCACTAAATAACACCAAAGGACACATGTTTGCAGCACCCCACTGTAGCCATGTAAGCCGTTCTAATTGGCATCACAATGTATTATTGTTGTCCTCACCCCCACCCAGGGACGAGAGTGTCCAAATCTACCTCCAACTTCAGTGTATATGCACAGCTGTTGCTGTAGAATAAATGGCCAGCTGTGGACCTTCCCTTCAGCCTTCCTGCACATCCCTGGCTATTTCCCCTACTGTCTTTCCCTCTTTGTGCCCCTTTAACACCACTTATCTATCAACCCCTTTGTCAAGTCTATTAAAGTCTACAGTTACAAGTAGGTGACACCCTCTTCCCCAACTATATTGGCAGAATATGGAACTCCCTATCCACATGTATTACCACAGCTGTCCCAAAGGATACATGTAAATAACACTTGAAGGAACACCTCATGCACACTTGGATCAGCACATGCACACCACCTGGCTAAACCATTTGTACATTGCTCAATTACAGTATTTAGAGCAGTCTATGTGTATCATAAAAACAGTGCCTGTCCAATCATACTGTGAGAATAGTAGTCTTGCATAATACTTAAGAGAATAGTACAAAATGGTGCATGTTGTGGGGGTGTGTGCATGGGCATGCTTCATGCACAGAATGTCAAACCTAGGACTTCGGTTCCACGGAACCGGGAGATGAGGCTGGCCAGGTGTGTAAGCAAACTGCTGCTTCTCAAATGCCTGGCAGGATGCTACCTGTGGGAGAAACGGTGTAGACCAGCTAAGTTTAATCTTGACACAACAACAGGTCCATCCCTGGCGGGACGAACCAATAATTGTGAGTCACATCAATGTTTGCACCAGTATCAGAGGAAGATCAAGGCAAGGCTCATATGTACATGGACTAAATGGATGAAGAGCCTGCAGATGCTTGGGTCGAGACAGTATACTGGATGAGTACCTAGACGTGCAGAGAGGGCAATGTGTGGAGGTGTGGTATGGCTGGGCTAGCAACTGGAGAATGGATGGTTGCTGTGTATGTGGAGCTTAGGGGGAGGGGAAGGAACCATGGGTATGACATTATGGTAGAAATATACAAATGAAGCAGAACAGCAATAATGTAGTGGGCATAGCATCCGCCCAATGAGCAGGCATTCCCAGTTCGAGTCACACTGTAGCACAGTCTATTTTACATGGCAAAGCACGTTATAACCAATAGTTTTGTTGCAAAACCCACTAAATAGCATATATATATATATATATATATATATATATATATATGTATATGTGAACTGGAGTACCGCAAGAAATGCACATGTGAAGTATCAGTGTCAGACTGAATAAGGCACAATAAGCAGGTTTAAGCACAAATAAGCAATAGTAAGCGTATGTATGCACTAGTAAGTGAGCCTGAGGCTGTTTGTGAGGTGGTAAGCAATGCCTACACTGGTTAAGCAACTCTGAAGCTAACTGTAAGCAGATGAGATGTAATGGCAGGTTAGCAGTGCTTACCGCCACGCAAACACGCTAACAACGGACTAAATGTGCCTTAACCAGTCTATATCCAATGGCCCATGTTCTGCCCAGCAACAAAATAAGCAGCCTCTGCTAGGCTCGAACACAGAACCCCACACACCATAGGCAAAGTGACTTACCACTAAGCCATATCAGATATACATAACCCTGATGTTTTCAAAACATATTAACCAGTCCAGTCATTCAACAGTACAGAGAATGTATTCTGACATGAAAATGTATTTGTGTGAGTAAATATAGTAATATCTAAACAGATACAACATATCAATAGATGTAGATATCTACATATATATATATATATATATATATATATATATATATATATATATATATATATATATATATATATATGGTTCCCTATCAGAAGCCTGAAACACTATAAGCCTGAAAATCAAAATCCTGAAAACTATAGACTGAAAGTTCAAAATCCTGAAAGACCAAAATCCTGAAACTCAAAATTCTGAAAACACAAATAATGCTAATATGTCACTATAAAGACACTAATATCTACCAACTGACCCTGACCCTAACCCTAACCCTAAGGTCCGTCACTATCGCACACTCACCTGACCCGCGCCCTAACCCTAACTCACTTAAACCGCCCCTAACCCCAATATTTGTCACTATTGCATACATGCCTAACCTGCGCCCTAACCCTAACTCACATAAACCGCCCCAACCCTAACATAAAACAAACCGTACACTTACCTGAACCCAACGCATGACCCAACACCACAGGGCTAACAATAGCAAAGCCACAATGACGTCAGTATGTCCATTTTGTGTTTTCAGGATTTTGAGTTTCTGGATTTTGGTCTTTCAGGATTTTGAACTTTCAGTCTATAGTTTTCAGGATTTTGATTTTCAGGCTTATAGTGTTTCAGGCTTCTGATAGGGAACCATATATATATATATATATATATATATATATATATATATATATATATATATATATATATATATATATAGCCACGCATCTGTAGATAGCAATGGGAGATTGACAAATACAAATATGTCCACATGCACTATTAATGGGGTTGAGACACCCCAAAATAATATATGTCATGTATGAATAGGCATACCCCCCAGAGCCAAACACATCAGCCCTGCAATACATTAAAGTGTTACAGATCACATAAGCAGGACCTGATATGACATGTGCACAACATGTAAACAGTACTACAACCCACCTGCATGATGGCAGGCTGGTATTAATAACATAGCATGCAGTACAGCATGGCTCCCATAGGAAATGTAAAATATGGCAGCTATCAACATCCCCAGGGTACATATACACAGACACATATATGCAGATACAGATATACAGATATATATAGCTATATCTAGATATATATAGATATACATGTGACTACACAGACACACATAGAGATATGTACTGAAAGATACATATGTAGAAGATGCACACAATATGGAACAGCCACTATGCCTACAGTTAACACCTTAACAACTGGACACCGTATGTGCCACCCATACAAATGACAATCGTTGCCTGCAACATATGCCCACAGAGAGGTCATAGGATAAAACACCACACACAGGTTTGCAGACATGGATAACCTTTATTTGTGTACTATTACAGTTGTATATGCCATGTACTATAGATGTTAAGACACTGACATCCATATAAACAGAATAATGCACCTGTGAAACAGTTATACTAATACAGTAGTCTGGAAAGTTTCACAACTGTTGCTGTCCAGGCCAAGCCCTAAAAATTGTGCAATAGTAAAGACAGACTGGGCCACAGGATAACAAACTATCAACAGTAAGTAATGCAGGTGTATAGTCCAGCAGCCTCTATCTACACTGTACAAAATCACTAGGTGGTAAACACGTCAGTTGTCCAAATGGGATGTCACTGTTATATAACAAGACATAACTGATACCATCACAAGCACACTGACAAACAGAACAGTCTGTATGGCAGGAGGCAGTAGGCCTGCATTAACCCAATGTATGTAAGTAGTGTAAATATAGGTGCAGTGTATGGTACTGTACATCCAGATACCTTAAGGCAGTGCATCCCTGTAGCCCCCACATTTTGTAACAGCCTAGGGTTTTTATGGTGCATCCCCTCTAGACTCTTTAATGCAGGCCCATATACCCATGTTGCATACACTTGCCTTTGGATTGCATAAGGGCACACATGTATTGTGTAGGTGAAGCCCACACATATATGGCCTCAGCCCCACCATATGTGTGGGGGATACAACAGCAGTGGACTGATGGCAGCAATGGCAGTGTGATATACTCACAGCCCATTACAGAACAACCCCTGACAGCATGTCATATGTGCAAAGCTTGGTATGTAGGTGAAGGACAGAGGCTGGAACACAGGCCCATATGTGGACAACTGTTGCCATACACTAAGCAAGTCACTGGTGTTACAGGATAGTCTGCAAAATACCCTTAGCCAGGGAATTGAGGTTAGAAACATAAATGGATGTGGCCATGTACTGATAGCACTCAACACACACACTGCCAGTGAAATATCTGACACAGTACCTGTGTGGTGGACAGACAAAACATGATAGGCACACCTCTAGCCACCAAGAGGATAGGTCCACAGTTGAAAGCTATGCAGACAGACTGCATTCCAAGGTAAACTAGAATGTACACACACACCCTGTAACACCAATACTATACAAAGCATAACACAACTCTACTCACACTCTTGTGTGCAGTTCTGGAACCTCCTACAAAAATATAGGTGGCCTGAGTGTTCTGGTCCTCCTGTAAGAGGTATTGCTACCTGCTGTCTGTAACACTGATGCCCACACACAGGAAGGATGTCCATCACACAGGAAAGGTAAAGGGACCACGCCCACATGATGTGGGGATTTATAGTAGGTGGTTGCCATGACAGTGGTAATTGGAAGTACTAAACAGCAAGCTGCATGCAGTTAGCAGATGGAGGACACCGATTGGTGCAGAGGCCATCACCTGATCATGTGCATCACCTACTAAAACCAGGCTGCAGTCTGTTCAAAGCAGCTGAATCCATTTACTGGAGGGAGAGAAAGAGAGAGGAAGAGGAAACACACAAAAAAAAAAATAAATAAAAAAAACGACACAGCTCTTAAGCTGACTTCACAGCAGTTTAGCTAGCTGTCATTCAAGAAGACATCATTCCCACAACAGGTATGTGAGGTATATATACATGTAATAGAATGTAGTACCTGGTCCATCATAATGGGATAGATGATGTGGAATGATTTATATGTGCCATCAGGTGTTGATGTGATGATGTTCAACTGAACAACTGCTATGGAAAATAGTGTCTGTTCCTGTGTGTAGTAGGGCATAGTCGATAACTGTGCATGTCAGAACTGACAGACAAGATGTAAGCCATCATAGTGTGTGCTGTGTAATGGGAAGTATGTATATTATGTGGCCAATAGCTGGTGGTGGAAGTAATGCCATTATGATTGACATGTGGGAGCCGAATCTGTAGTGTAGCATGCCTGAATGCCATAGGTGTGTAATAGGGTTACCTGCAGTCGGCCCCTACATATACCCCCCTAATGTCAAGCTGTGTCTATATGTGGCACCTGTATGTGTTGTATCAAGGCAGAACAGTGCAGCTGTGCAGGAAGGTGTTGTGAGATTGTGGAGCTGATGTCTGAATGTACCCCACATATAGGTATGCATATGTGTACATATGTCACATATATAGTATTTAAAAGATATATATGTATATCAGCATGTATGTCCAGAAATATACATATACCCATGTGTAGACATATATATGTGCACATATATATGTAGTCACATATATCTACACATATATAGATAAATACTGTTATGCAAATGTCAAAATCTGTACAAACACATACACAAACAGATATGTATGGTAAGACATGTCCCCTATATCACTACCACAGTGATGTGTGCTATGTGCAAGGCAGCAGCACACATAGCAATACAGACAGATATCTACAGCTGGCAGCGTGTGCACCATGGACAGGTATGTCACATGTTAGTCCCGTCTTAGCACCACAATGCCCCCGCATGTGAAGTATGCAATGGGAATATGGGGAAGTATGGCAGATACACATGTGGAGGTGGTCAGGATTGGTAGATATAGAGGACAGTCTACAGGGGTGGTATGTGACACATGTGGTGGGTAAACACTGTGGATGGTGTGTGTGGTCTGTGATGTGGATGCCTTATGGTCCCCAATATGGCCACAATGGGAACAAGGCTCCCTCCAACTCTCACTCACAACAGCAGTCCACGTCCTGAAGGTGCCAGGTCTGGTGGCTGAGCAGAGGGAGCATGTTGGCCATGTGAATGTGTACTGGGTGCCTCAGATGGATGTAGCACATCCCTCATGTGTCTGTGGAGCCTGGTATGGAACAGACCCAGATCTGAGCTCAGGGGACAGGGACATGTTGGTGTGTGGCCAAGGGGGGTGGGCCAACATCCCCTGGGTGGCTCCACCTGATGGTATGGCTTGTAACAGTACAAAAGGAGGCCCCAGGTTGGCACACACATGTGATGTGGCCAGGTAACCTGGTCAGATGGGTGTGGAGAAGTGGATCAGCTGACCAGTGGAACATATACATGTTAATGTGTCACTGTCATAGTACATATGTAGGTAGTAATAGTCTACACAATCCTGGTACATGTCCAACAGCATGCATAGAACCCTCCTATAATACAGACTGTCAGATGTGCAGCAATCTCAGAGCAGCCATACCACTGGCATATATGTAACTATAGCAGCCCTGACAATGGCATGCAAGTGAATAGTCTGTAACAGGCTCGCAATGTTAGTGTCCACACAGGGGACATGGTTACAATCACATAGCAGAAGGTGTGGTACACTACACAATCTGGCCAAATGGAAGTTAAGCTGCAGCCATACCTAATGAGGTGTGTGCATAGTCTGCTGAAGCTGATATGGGAGGGTGATAGAGATGTGTATTATGAACCGTGGTAACCTTGTCATATGAGTCATTCAGGTCTGTTCCCATCCTCATGTTTTTCAGGCATGATGGCACACAGCTGCTTACCAACTTATTCTGCAGAGGAGAATGAAGTGATAATCAACCACCTGGTACTGCACTACCAGGTCCTGTTTGGTAGGACAGCAGTGGAACAGCAGGATCAGACTGCCTTGTGGAACAATCTCATCCACAGGTTCAATGATGTCAGCCTGCATAACCACAGTTATGAGCAGGTCCGTCATCATTACACCAACCTGCTTCGCAATGTCCGTCGGCATGCTGCCACAGTCCAGGGGGATCACCTTGCCATGGGGGGGCATGCCATCCACCCCCCGACACGTGTGGAGGAGCTCCTGGCCAGCCTCATGGCACCTACCCATCCTGAACAACATCTACCACTGGTCCCCTTTGTGGAGGTGGATGTCACCCACACAACAGCTGCAGAGCATGCAGGTAAGGACACAATGCACATCAGTAGACCACTGTTGTGCAAATATCCACAGTGGTACATGTAGATCATGCATATCTGATATATTATACAAATAATGTGTTGCTGCATTGTAGTGATAATCAGATGTCCAGATGTGGTATTATTGTGTGCATTTAAAGTAGATTTATGGTAGTACTGCACCCAACCTGTAGCAGTGCCACAGGTGTGGGCACTGACATTGCATCTCTCACCCACTTATGTAGGTCCCTCTGGGGTAACAGCAAGGCAGCAGTCTGAAGCTGGTGAGTATGTATTATGTAGATGCATGCCAACACCGGACTTGTAATGGTGATGTAATATTCCATGCAAACATCTAACACACCTACCCGGAATGCTTGCTGAACATGTGCATGTGTTTTTGCTGTGAAATGCATGTTCTCACAGGGGCGGACATGATGGGGTATTGAAAGGGTATGTTACACACCTGCATGACAACTAACATCCTGTCATTGAGGAATGTGTCCACAGGGAGTAACATACTATTGGTAGATATGGCCTACAGTAGTGACATGTTCAGGACAACATCCATATACAGTGCAACACCGATGTACATACTTTTAGGGCAATGCCAACTGCTGCTGAGATACACTATGTCATACAGCATTGCACTAGCCCATATTATCAGCTGTGTCTAAGCTGCAACATGTGGTATGCAGTGTACGGGACACTGCAAGCCGACACATATGTGTAGGGCTTACCTGTCATGCATCTGCATAAATGCTGAGGGGGGGTGTCTCAGTATGAAACAGCAGTGCACTGCAGCAGGGATCCTAAGGATGGTAGGAATGGCTCTATCTGCATATAGTCAGGTCCAGGACCTGTAGCAGCCATAACCCTACCCACACTGCAATAGTGATGACATTGTGTGAACACCATGGGATGTGCAGATGAATGGACCTTGCAAACATGCAAAACAGGGGGACATGTGTAGGGTAGACTGAACATACACTAGCAATTGTGGAAGGCCCATGCTGGTATGCCTCTGCCATGAGCAGTGACTGCTGTAGTACACACAGCAAGAGATGTGATAAACCATCACGATAAGGGTGCACACACACATTCTCACCTGTCATGAACCCACAAGGGAGCACAGAGTATAATATGACCTGTAGCTTGGATCAGGCATCCAGAGGGAAGGTAGACCCCAGGTACACACATAATATTGCTGTCAGCAGAGAGGTCACCTACAGCCCATGTATGCAGCTCTACAGATGCATTGGGGAGGGAATAGTCAATGCCAGGGAGTGTATCCACATATTACAGCTGACACTTGGGCAGAAGGAGCAGCACATCCCACATGTACTGAGCATTAGATATACATGACACACCAGTGTGAGGTATTATGGCTACAACATAGTAGCTCACACATATAGGGTCCATGCACCATCATTTTGGCTATACAGAAGGTGCATACCAAATGACAGCACTGGGGTCATGTTACTCCACTACACACAGGTCAGGCAGGTAATGTAGCAACAGGCCTTGTGTCATGGCTGCTTGTGTGGGCATTTAGAGGACTGTGATGTTAACAAGTAGCAATGTGTGTATGTTAACAAGTGTGATGCAGGATGGGGTAACACATGGACATATACGTGGGGCTGTCTGTAAAGGCATGGACAGATAGGCTGTACGGAGATGTGTGTGTGTGTTTATGTGTGTGTGTGTATACTGTTAAGCAATGCTGTACAGGTTTTAAAGTGCGGTTATTGTTTTCCCCCACAGGTGGTGAGGTGGGTCAGGGTCCATCCTGCACCCAGTCTGAGGTAGGTGTCCATACAGACACTGATGATGATGATGATGATGATAATGGTGTGGCACAGGTGGGGATGTCAGGAGCTGACATTGTGCATACATTTGACATCCCTCTTTTAGCTACCCCCAACCCCGCACACAGTTACAGTGCCTATACACACCCCAGCACCAGTGACCATAGTAGAGGGACAGCTGGCATTCAGTGGCATTGCACAGAAAAGTGTGGTAACCATGCCTACTGTGTCCAGTCGCAGCTGGATGTCTGGTAGGCTGCCACACAGGCTGATGTCCCAGGGTGCTTGTGGTAGTGCCACTGGACATCATGCCCCTGGCATAGGCAACATAGCTGCAACCAGCAGACACATGTTCCAGGCTGTAATGGTGGTGCAGGCATGTATTGAGCATTACACCAGACAGGGCCTTAGGCTGCAGAGGGCTGCACTTGCTACTGTAGGCAACAACCTCTGTGAAGTGGTGGCTGTCATCCATGCTTTGAATGAGCAAGCAGATGGACAGCATGATGAGCTGATGGCCCTCATCAGCCATGAGGTGTCTGTGCTTCGACATGTGGTGGGGATGTGGCAACGCCCACGTGGACGTGGCCCAGCAACACCAACAGCTGGCACTCAGTGTGGGCATGCTAGGTCACCAAGGGGCTCCCGTAGTGGCAGTAGCAGCCCAGACAGGGCAGACGGTGTGCTGTCCACACCACACCACAGCAGGCTACATGCACGTGGTCCTGGCCAGTCCCAGGAGGGATGTGGTACCAGCAGGAAAATGTCATCAGCAGGTGAGAGTAGCACTCCAATGCCAGTACCTGCACGTGCCCATGGAACCCCTGGCAGGCACAGTCCATGTGTCCATGGCCAGAGGCAATGAACTGCCAGGTATGGTCTGCAGCTGTCCATGAACACCTGTGTAAGGCAGCCACAAGGCAGAACTGTGTGCATGCATACCCACACACTATACAAACACACCTAGGGCACCTCATACCTACACACAGCACATCACCTCAGCCAGCTCCCCAGAATACACCTCTCACCCACACACATGGTATCAAATGTATGGCCCACCCTCGGCCTCTGGCAGACCAACACCACACCCCATGCATATGATGATACCTGTGCCCTTTCCCTGTCATCCATACCATTGATGCAGGGACAGGCTGATATGGTTTTGATGCACAGGGTGAGTGTACACCAGTGTACCACAGTCCAGCAGTGATGCCTTCTAGCGGTTAGTAATACTGCTTGGTTGTGGTCTGTAAACTGATATGCAGGGGTGTTGCAGGTGTACATGTGTCAGCACGAGGATGGTCTGCATTCATAATGCACAACGGGGTATGTAACATCATGGCAGTGACATATCAAGGGTACAGTCGGACACATTTCACAGTTTACTATACCGGGTATCGCTTGTGCCACATGGACAGGTGGCCCGCTGAGGCATGTATACTCTGCAACCTGATGTAGACCCATCCACATACATGCACACAGTTACTTTCTGACACTGGGACTAGGCCCCTACCTAGCTATGTCGTGATACTGATGTGTGTGGCCTACATTGCACAAACACTGCCTTAACCACTCTATATCCAATGGTCCTTGTTCTGGCCAACAACAAAATGTGCAGCCCTTGCAGGTCATGAACTCAGGGCTCTTTACACTGCAGTCACAACACATGACCACTATGCCATGACCACTGTGGGGACAGCTGTTGTGTTACCAATACTTCTGTCATTACCCAAATTGAGTGGTATTGAACACTTGCCTTTACATCCTAGATTGTGTAGTCTTTGTCATTAATAGAGCTGTTGCATCACATATGTTGTTTCATAATACTGTACACATAGCAGATACATATGGTGGGGAACATGTGGGAGGGTATACGCAACCATGATATTTACTCATGACAGATATATGGTTATATACATATAGGTGTATAGATGTCTACATGTACATACACAGGTATACACATACATATGTCTGCATACACATCTGTATAGTGCTACATATATATGGCCATGTGTACACCTCTTTGTATGTGCATATGTGTACATACCTATACATATATGCATTCATACATATGTGTATATGTAGGTATATGTATATGTACATATAGATATGTGTATATAGCTATATATGTATGCACATCCTATGTGTACAGATGCCTAGTTATGTTGGTATATGTAAAGATATCTATGACTATATGTGCATACATATCTATACCAATATACCTACTACTGTCAATATATCTGTAGATATCCATACATTTATGTGCATATGTATCATTATCTGTATATGTGTAGACATATATTGCTCTGTATATGTATATATCTGGGTGTATATATGTATAGCTATGTACTTATACATATTCATCTATATATGTCAATATGTATATGTGTAATCATAGATGTATATATGTACAGATGTCCTCACCATATGTCCTGGACACAGAGTGTAGACCTACCCCAGCCCCTATAATCCCAACATCATAGTGCAAGTGGATGTCAGGTACGTATAGTAGGTATATTGGTAGACTATTGCTACTGTAATTGTGATTGTCTTCACAGACATGGTGTATGTGGGAGGTCACATCTGCTTTCCACATGTGTGCCTTTGGCTACTGACAGACATGCTAAAGACATGGAGGTTGGGATAATGGTTAAGGTGTTTGACTTACAAACACATGGTACAGGGTTTGATTCTCAGTTGGGGTAATTGGCTAGGCTTAAAATGGCCAACAAGGGCAGTTAGCCTAGTACCAGTCTATGAACCTATGAAACTATGATATCCTGGTAAAGTACCACTTCTGGCGCATAATGCCCCTGTGGACTGCAGCACAGATATTGGCCAATATATGTGGAGATTCTGAAACACTCTTTACAGTCTGGAGGTATACACAGAACCCCTTAGTGCTAAACATGTGTACCATGCATGGCAATATGGATGTTAACAGCCATGTAGATGGGTATAACACATAGCGCCTGGTATACATATGCCACCATGGGTATGCATTCATACACCCCCGTTTGGCCTGACACATAATACCGCTGGTACAGGGGTGCCATGGCCATGTACTACCCATTAGATAGTTACATACATGTGTACAGCATCCCACTGCTCTGTCTGACATACATGACTGTTAAGGGAGACCCAGCACCAGTACATCCGGCAAGTATCTCCACATGACATTTCACTGGATAAGTACACTAAGCTGCTAGACATGTAACAATGCACTGTGCAGGCTACAAGCAGACTGGCTCATCACTGGCCAACATCTCCTATGAGGGAATGCACATGTACCTGCATATATAGCAGGCTCTGCAGGCATGCCACACCACAGGTACGGTACAGCTGTGTGAAGGTACATAACCATATCCAATGTGAACACAGCCACATATGGTAAGCTAGCATAAAAGTACAGTATATGGACTATCTGTTCAACAACATCCTTATATGTGCCACTCACAGACTAACCCTACATATACTGGGCTGGTACACGGTGTGGCCTGCTGTCTGTCTGTGGTATGGGACATGTGTGTGTGTGTATGGCCGTACAAACATGTAAACCAATACGGTAACTTACAGTGGAGCAGCATGTAACATAAGATAGGACTGGACCTATAACAATGACATCTACCACAGTATGTACACAGGCTAAAGAACATGTTCACAATACACACACTGTCGACAGTTGCAATAGTTACACAGACCTCAGTACTGTACAAATGACCACGGAATGTCCTGGTAATGTTGGCAAATATTACCTGTACTGTACATAACACGTGCAGCAGTCTGATATCTTCCTGGCTTGCTATCAAATATGATGACACTTATGATGGTGTACAGCACACATGCACCTCATAATGCATAACATATGTACAAAGGTTGACAGAGTTGTGGCTGGAAGCACATACACAGGGCCAATATTGACATGTTGCTGTGTTAACCTCATACATGTACTGTCATAACTGGGTTTGCTGCAACATGTATCCTACGAGGGATATGAAGTCAGTAACTGTCAGGGCTTTCACTATCTACAGACTGCAATCCTCACACTACCTTCTGCAGTTCACAGATATGGGCTCTGTGGGAACACATGACACCAAGGGCACAACACACTGCCCAGTCTGCAGACGACCCTGCAGATGCGGATTCCTCACAAACACAGTACTGACATAGCAGGTATTACAATTGTGAAACCAACATTACTCCACATGCAGTATAGCAGCACTTACAGTGTGTAGTCAGGCCAGGCTCATCCCCCTCCTGTGTGTTGCCCTGTTTCCACAGTGTAAGTTGTTAGAGGTAAATCACCAATTCATCTCAGCTGCATTTCACCAAACAACAGTTCTAGTTCCTGCCCACAGTGGATGTAAAGGGCCAAAACTAAAATGATGTTCCTAGATATTGGAGTGTGTTACCATGCAATTGGCTATGGGAATGTTACCACAGCTGTTCACATGCACTCAGATAGAGGAGGACTGCAATTGATGCAGAGGCCATCAGCTGATCATGACCATCACTTACAAAACACAAGCTGCTGCCTAGCAAAGCAGGTGTACATCCCACATCCACCAGAGAGGGTGTGGGTGGGACAGACAGAGACAAAGCATGTCAGGGAAGGTGTGGGTGAGTAAAATGCAAGCATGTTTGTATCACACACCTACCAGTATGTGGTTTCAAACACCTGACTGCTATGCATAGCTATCACATGTGTATGCAGTTATTGCATGTGCCACATAGCTTACATGTTGGTGAGCTGTCCAGACGTATATGTGCTGCTGAGTGACATCTGCAACATTGTTGTGATACAGTAGGCATAGCACACAAGCCTGTCCACATGAACAGGTGTCAGTGTCAACACAGCCACACTCCGTAAGGGAACCATACACATTACCATACTTGGCTGGGTAACAAATACACTTCCTAACCAGTTACCAATACTGTAATGCATAGGTATGAATTGGCCCACGGGGGTTATCCTGGGGTTCTATGGTCAAAGGTTATGTGGTGGTGTCTGACATTAGAGATCATGCTTCAGTATGTCACTGGGTGTGGTACTGGGTGTGATTGTGGTTGGAAGCATCATACACCACACACACAGACATAGGGTGCTAGTACCAGTGTGCATGTGTGCATTGCTTCATGGGTGTGTAGTGGTTGAGGGTCCCATTCTGCTGTAGAAGGCTAGGTAAGGTGTATACCTTGGCACCAGGCCACATGAGAATGGTCTGCATTATGGCTAAGGGGTGTAATGTCCGGAATGGACCACACAGGTGGGTATAGTTTACACCATCCAGTCTCCTGGGTTGCTATTGTGCGTGGACAGTTCTGTGGACTGCTTGGCATGTATTTGTTCTATATGCCATGACATAGTCAGTGTTTGGGATGTGCACATGTCCCACATTCATGTACAGTGGCATGTGGAAGTGTACATGGTTTGTCTGGCCCATGTTGTGTACAGAGAATGTAATCATCAGATGTGACAGTCCCGCCCTCATGTGGTGGGGTCAGGTAATGGACAGCTGGTTGACCCTGCACCTACATTGGCAACATGCTACAGGTATTCCCTGGTGTCAGTGGCATCTGTCCATACAGGGTATGTGTGTAAGGTATGGTATGTCCGTTGTGGATCACATTTGATGGAACCACAGGTGTTGCAGGCATCCGGTGGGAAACATACTGAAGGTGCACTGTCTGTAATTAGATGCCTATCATACTGCTGGACAGGGTGCCATGGCCTCAGTAGGCCACTGCATTCACACCATTGTTACTATCAGTCACTAATATGCAGTGTACTAAACACATCTTGGCTATTGCCTCGCCATGTGTGTGCGTATGAGACATGGGTTGAGAGTGTTGTCTGGGTAATACTGGGGTTGCTAACTGTGATTGCCTGGCCCTGTTGTCACATGTATGTGTATGGATATGCACCCCAGCCTCTCAGCTATTTCACAGCTGCTTTCCCTGTACAGTGGACATTGTGATATTTACTAGGGCCACCATATAGGAAAATTGCAAAACCCGCTACACATTGGACCCATGTGTCACACAAACACACCCCTCCACAGGTTATGGGGTACAAACCCACATGCACACACACCTTTCATGTCCAGGAGTAGAACCCCTACCTAACTAGTTTATTACACTACAGCAGTAAGCAGTTATAGTATGCGCCACGGTGATTACTGTAGCACTCCTTTCCCAAAAGTGTATATCACATTGGCTGACATCAGCAGGATTGTCAAAATAGGACATTTGACATGTACTGAGTTAGACTAGCCTAAAATGCATTGCTCCCTACACAGACAGTGGAACACACACAGAACATCCAGAACTGCCATGGGTGGGTATAGAACCCTACAAGGGTTCTGAAACACACTATAGCAGTACACAGTTACGGCAAGCACTATGGCGATTACTGGGCTACACCCTTCCCAGAGGTGTATTACTAGGTGGATGACATCAGCTGCCTTGCAAAGGTTGAGCATTTGGATTGTGGGGAGTGTGGCTAGCCTAAAAAGCATTGCTTTCTGCACAGAAAGACACAGTTGCCATGTCTGGGGATAGAACTCTTACCTAAATAGTTTAGCACACTACAGCAGTATACACTTACAGGACGCGCTATAGATTCCAAGAGGTGTATTACATCAGCTGCCTTACCAAGGTAGAGCATTTAAATTGTAGGGGGTGTGGCTACCCTACAAAACATTGCTTTTTACACAGACAGACACACACACAATTGCTAAGGCTGGGGTTAGAGCTCCTACTTAACTAGTTTATCACACTACAGCAGAACACAGTTATGGCACGAGCTATGGAGATTACTGGCCTATCACTTCCCCAAAGGTGTATTACACAGTTGATGACATCGGCTCACTTGTCAAAGCGGACCATAGGAGGTTGTAGTGCCTGTGAATTGACTCAAAAGCATTGCTCCCTATGCGGACATAGGAACACACGTATATCAACACTTGCCATATCTAGGAATAGAGCACCTACCAAACTAGTTTAGCACACTACAGCAGTATGCAGTTATAGGGCGCGCGACAGAGATTACTAGGTTGTAGCTTTCCAGAGGTGTATTAGTAGGTGGATGACATCAGTTGCCTTGCAAAGGTTGAGCATTTGGACTGTGGGGAGTGTGGCTGGCGTAAAAAGCATTGCTTTTTACACAGACTGACAGACACATACACACAAACACATAGTTGCATGTCTGAGAAACAAACTCCTACCTAACTAGTTTATCACACTACTACAGTACACAGTTACAGGATGTGCTATGGAGATTACTGGGCTACAGCTTCTCAGATGTGTATTACTAGGTGGATGACATCAGCTGCCTTGCAAAGGTTGAGCATTTGGATTGTGGGGAGCGTGGCTGGCCTAAAAAATCATTGCTTTCTCTACAGACTGACAGATGCACAATTGCCATGTCTGGGAATAGAACTCCTACCTAACTAGTTTATCAAATTATAGCAGTACACAATTACAGGATGCGCTATGGAGATTACTGGGCTATATCTTTCCAGAGGTATATTACTAGGTGGATGACATCAGCTGCCTTGCAAAGGTTGAGCATTTGGATTGTGGGGAGTGTGGCTAGCCTAAAAAGCATTGATTTCTGCACAGAAAGACACAGTTGCCATGTCTGGGGATAGAACTCTTACCTAACTAGTTTAGCACACTACAGCAGTATACACTTATAGGACGTGCTATAGATTCCAAGAGGTGTATTACATCAGCTGCCTTACCAAGGTAGAGCATTTAAATTGTAGGGGGTGTGGCTACCCTACAAAACATTGCTTTTTACACAGACAGACACACACACAATTGCTAAGGCTGGGGTTAGAGCTCCTACTGAACTAGTTTATCACACTACAACAGTACACAGTTATGGCACAAGCTATGGAGATTACTGGCCTATCACTTCCCCAAAGGTGTATTAGACAGTTGATGACATTGGCTCACTTGTCAAAGCGGACCATAGGAGGTTGTAGTGCCTGTGAATGGACTCAAAAGCATTGCTCCCTATGCGGACATGGGAACACACGTATATGAACACTTGCCATATCTAGGAATAGAGCACCTACCAAACTAGTTTAGCACACTACAGCGTTATGCAGTTACAGAGCGCGCTACAGAGATTACTGGGATGTAGCTTTCCAGAGGTGTATTGGTAGGTGGATGACATCAGCTGCCTGGCAAAGGTTGAGCATTTTGACTGTGGAGAGTGTGGCTGGCCTAAAAAGCATTGCTTTTTACACAGACTGACAGACACCCACACACAAACACATAGTTGCATGTCTGAGAAACGAACTCCTACCTAACGAGTTTATCACACTACCACAGTACACAGTTACAGGATGTGCTATGGAGATTACTGGGCTACAGCTTCCCAGAGGTGTATTACTAGGTGGATGATATCAGCTGCCTTGCAAAGGTTTAGCATTTGGATTGTGGGGAGCATGGCTGGCCTAAAAAAGCATTGCTTTATCTACAGACTGACAGACGCCAGACTGACAGACGCACAATTGCCATGTCTGGGAATAGAACTCCTACCTAACTAGTTTATCAAATTATAGCAGTACACAATTACAGGATGCGCTATGGAGATTACTGGGCTATATCTTTCCAGAGGTATATTACTAGGTGGATGACATCAGCTGCCTTGCAAAGGTTGAGCAATTGGATTGTGGGGAGCATGGCTGGCCTAAAAAGCATTGCTCTTTACACAGACTGACAAACACACAAGCACACACACACTGTTGCCATGTCTGGGAGCAGAACTCTTGCCTCATTAGTTTAGCACACTATAGTGGTACGCAGTTACAGGATGTGGTATAGCAATTACTGGGCTAAAATCTTCACAGAGGTGTATTTCTAGGTGGATGACATCAGCAGCCTTGCTGAAGTTGTGCATGAAAATTGTTGGGGGTGTGACTACCCTAACAGGCATTGCTCTCTACACAGTCAGTCAGACATGCACACAAATACACAGTTGGCAAATATGGGATTCGAACCCCTACCTAACTAGATTATTACACAACAGCAGTATAGAGTTAAGGGATGCGCCATGGTGATTACTAGGCCAAAACTCTCCCAAAGGTGTATTTCACATTGGATGACCTCAGCAGCCTTGTCATAGTAGGGCTATGGGGAGGGCAGTGTGTGTGCATGGGCCATAACCCATTCATCTAGGGGTTGACACACCACATGTGGGCACACACAGGATCATATTTCACAGGTATGTGTATACAGCTACTAGATGACTGCTTCCTTGTACAGTCATGGTGCACAGCTGGCACATGCACCACATAGTCTGTACTGCTGACAGATACTGGTGGCTAGTATCTGCAGTGAGTGACATCTGCACCTCATGTGTTTGGGGCCCTTTGGCTGTGTGCTGGGTGGGACAGGCCTGGATGGCTCCTTGTCACAGTCACCCTCTTCCACACATCTATGTCTGTCTACCTTTGGCTTATTATAGTGTGTTGTCCTTACATATATGTCTGAATTCCTATCCACTGTGTGTGCAAGACATGAGTGGTGCATACTGACGAGTGTCTGCACTAACAATTGCAACTGCCAGATATGTCTGGTCCACTGGTATTTGCAGACATGGCCTTAATGTGTTTAAGTGTGTGAGCATACCCAGTGTGATCTTTCAGTATGTTGTTGACTTACATTGCCTTCATTTCTCTATGTGTATGAGCATGCCCAGTATGGCCATCTGCATTGCATGTGTGGGTCAAGTCCAGGTAGTTTGTACTGCTTTGCTGACATTTGTGTTGTACACCGACAGGTTGCATGCTGTCTCAGCAGGGTATCCATCGATCAGTTGGCATTGACTGTTACATTTCTGCATGGGGGGCACACCTGACTATTTATACAGTTCTACAAAGGATTGGGGGGCACCCCTGACTGTTACTATATGTCTACGTAGGATGGGGGGCACACCTGACACTTGTATACATTTGCTAGGACTGTACTGGTATGTCGGGTACTCCATTTCAGTCTGTGGTCTTACCTATCGTGCTGGCTAGTGGCATATTAGTGTACTACAGAACATAGCTTATAATTACCTAAATATTCGTGTCTGACTTCCTAGCCTTCACAACTTACATCCCACTATCTGGCCTGCTGTAGTCAGTCTGTGTAGGCCTGGGGGAGGGGGTTGCCCATAGGCCTCATTCAGAGGCCATAGCACAGCCTTTGTTTGTGTTTGTCTACACCTGTCCTGCTAGCTGTGACTGTTGTTGGGTATATGACCCCCCCCCCCAACTGGCATTGTGAGTCACTTGCCTTGTGGGTGTCCCAGTATTGAGGGTGGTGCTGCAGGGCTGCCTATGTCGGATGCACATAGTACACTCCCTACACATGGTTAGGCACAGATATTGTAATGTTTGGTATCCCTTTAATTGTATGTGAGAGTCAGAGACAGGTGTTATTCCATGGGTTCCTCACATGTCAGTGTATGTGCTATGGGTTGCCTCTTTGCCAAGGCCAGGGCATACTGGGCATGCCTCCTTCTGCCTACTGGGGTAGGTTCAGGTTGTTCCACCTCTGAGTCACTCTGTGCCTGTCCAGGCCTTGGCAATGGTGGGGGGCTGTGTGGCTCTGCCCCATGCTGTCCCTGCTGCAGCTATTTCTGCAGGATCATATTGTGTAGCATGACCATGTGGGATGTCCCCATTGGCAAATATGTGTTACAGCTGCATCAGATGCCAGATGTGGGAATTGTGATAGCTTCCAGGGCAGCCAGCACACACATTCATTATTATGCCCTGAGCATTGCACATGACTTTGCAGTTGATGGAGGGGAAGACCTTGTGGTTGATGTAGACCTTACCCTGCTAACTAGGTGGTGCTCTGATGCATATGTGCATGCAGTCTATAGCACCCACTACCTCAGGGTATTCTGCTATTTGGTGGAACAGTCAAAAAGAGATAGGTACTTGTGTGCGAAAGCGCTCATCTTTATTTCGTTTATGTGTTGTTCGTTTGATGTAAGTAAATAAACGGTTTGACTTCACATTGATTTGATTTGGACATCATACTTCAAGCAAAAGGAATCTGTGATTGCTGTTTGTATACTCACTTCACACACAAGTACCTATCTCTTTTTGACTTATCATATCTAACTGGGACAAGTGTGTCAATCCGATGGACTGTTACGTTTACAATTTTATTTGGTGGAACAGTTGTATATTGCTGGCCAACACCTCATGGGTGTTGGGAAAGTAAACGTGCTCACCGACATGTGCTGACATGGCATCCAAGAACTAGTGGAGTACCCTGGATGCTAATGCCTGTGAAATCCCCATCATATCCCCAGTTGGCCTTTGAAAGGTACCTGTAGCTAGTATTCTTAGGCTTACACATACCTTTGTATCCACTGGGATGGGTTCCCCTCAGTTAGTTCTGTGTGTGAGGCATGGCCGGCACAGCTCAACAATTTGCTGTATGAGGTCCCTGTCCACCCTATAGCACTCCACTATCTCCAGCTCATGTAGCCCTTGGTAGGTTACCCTGGGTCTGTACACTCTTCTCCATCTCCTCACTGTGGGTTGCTTGGCACTATTCACATCACCACCCGCACCCTCTTCCACAAGTAGTTGTATGGTAGCTATTGTAGCCCCTAATATTTTGCAGTTGTGAGTGTTAAAAGTTCCCCACTTATTTACACCAGTGGTGTAGAGTGTGGGAAGAACCAAAGGGGTAGGTGTTTGCATAGTTTATAGTAGTGTTCTGGGCTGGTCTGGTCTGCTGCCTGTGTAATTGGCTGGTTCTGACACATTTCACCTGCCAGCTAAGCTAGTTCTCCTTGATTACCTTCCTACTGCTGTTTTTCCTTCCCATTGCCTTCCTGTTTGATCCCGTGTCAGCGCCGTGCAAACAGAGTGCTCAAATGTGCACACTGCTGCTATTTCCTGGTTTAACTTCTTTTTTCTTCCTGTAAAACCCGGTGCATGGCGGGCACACCCGCTTAGGCTTTGTAAAGAGTGCTAGGCAGGTTTAGACATACCCCCTAGCTTAGCTGTGGTACGCTAGGAGCAAACCAGAGCCACAGGGCTCCAATCCACCTACAGTATGCCTGACACACACCCCCATGATGTCACCTACCTCCTAGGCTTGCACCAAGCTATTCCTACTCTTACACTGTTGGGACCTGACTCACATGCTGGGGAAAACTGGGATTCACTATCCTTCCCCTCATTTGCATAGGATTGCCTGCTAATGCACAGCTATATGTCTCACACTGAGCCTCCCCCTTAGCAACCACTTCTCACTGGCCAGGTTGTCTTCTGCCTGCCATTGACTTGCATGGCAGAGTACTGATTTTAGTTAGAATGCTTATTTAAGGTTTATTTTATTATTTCCCCCTGATCCCATTTGCGTGCCACTGCCCCACACTTAAACAGCCAATATCGGCTAAAAAAAATAAAAGTTGTTTATTTATTTATTTATTTTTTGTTTGCAATGCCAATGGCCTTAAACTTGGCTATTAGCATGCTTACTACTTGATATGCAGCCTTTATACTGAGCTGTCAGCTCCGTTTTGGATTTTGCAGAAATCTACTTGGTTACTAACCAAGTACATTTCTGCAGATAGCACTAGTCTTGCATAAACTGTTGCAAGCTTCCTGGATTGCAAAATCACCTCATTTGCATGAATTTCACATGCAAATGAGGTGATTTGCATACCAGGGCTTAGGCCGTGCAAGATTAGTGCAGGAGCACTCATGCACACCCCTGCAGGCTGTTCCTGGATCGCACGGCAGACATATTGCCTGACTGAGCTCCTGCACCGATCTTGCATTCCGTGCAAGCTTTTGAGAATCCGGGGAGGGGGGTGTCTTTGTGCTTCCACAGTAAAGGAATAAACAAGTACTTTGCGTATCCTGAAGTGTTATTCTTCAATCAGGACTAAAAGGGAAACCTCTTTGTTATTTATATCTGAACTTTAACAGCTGTTACCTCTGAACTTATTACAGTATAATTCCACAACACACCAGTCATCTGTTTAAACAACCCCATTCACTATAATTGAATTCAAGACCATGTTGTTTAATTACTACAGAACTTACTTGCTGCCAAATACAACATTAATCCTCAGATCAGCAAGCAGCATAATGATAGATAAGATCATAATTTTGCTACACAACAAGGCTCAGTTGCAGAATGATAACTTGGCTTTGGTATAAAAAGAGTACTTGTGTTATATTTATGAGTAACAAAAGCCATAGGGACTATTCAGTAATGGTATATTATAGCGCTAAAATGAGTTAAAGCTCATACAATGTTTCTATAATGACTGTACAAAATACTTGACTTGAACTTAGCAAGTATATATATATATATATATATATATATATATATATATATATATATATATATATATATATCTATAAGGGTGTGTGTGTGCATGTAGAGGTATATATGGCCAGACATCCGTAGATAGCAATGGTAGATTAACAGACACATATATGTCCACATGCACCATGAAAGGCCTTGACAGGCCCCAAACAATATACATCACATACGAATTGGCGTACTCCTTGCCCAAAAAAAACACGTCCGCCCTGAAAAACACTACCAAGCTCAATGTAATGTACATGTGTCATTGACATAAGAATTTAAATTAGCCCTCGGTCATGTTCCACATGTTGACATCACATCCCCCTCTCCCCCACCAACTAAGCAGCCCGAGCAGTACAGGCCCATCCAACCAAGGCCATCCCCGACCCATACATTCATTACCCACAGTTCCACTCCCCCCCCACCCGCTGCACACACGCAGCCACCTTCTCAACCCTGGTTACCGGCCTGTAGCTACCACACCACTACACATTGCCCCCCCTCCACCCCCCACCGGGACCCATCCTTTATGTTGTCTCGACCCAAGAATCCTAGGTCTGGCACATGCCGTAGTCCATGCCCATAGCCATGGGTACCTATGTAACTCTGGGTGTAGACGAAAGTTGTTTACCCAATGTTCGGGCTGTCCCGCATGGGACGAATGATTACCTGGTACTAACAATAGATTTCATGTGTAACTCAGTGTACACTAATGGATTTAGTTGTAGGCATCGCAAGGCATACATGGCACACAAGGTTGGCTGATATGCAAACGAAACAGTACCCAGCAATAACAGGCAATATGACAGGATATGTAGCTAAATATTTAGAGGTATGTGTGTGTATATATACCCATAACTACATGGAGATCTACCTCTCCCTCTCTGTAGTACAAATGTATACATACATAGACAGACATATATCTAAATACCCACATATAGATATATACATATGCAGACATCCATACATCCACATGTTGTTTTATATATATATATATATATATATATATATATATATATATATATATATATATATATATATATATATATATATATAAATTTAACCGCACTCAAAAAAAATTGAACGAAGAGAAGAAATTTTAACTAAGAAATGAACTTCGTGACAATAAAAGCATTCAAAAAATAGTAAATCACACCAACAACTCTTGTAAAACTTTAGCGCTGTCATCTTATTTATTATCAAGACTTCTTCAGAAAGACATGTTTCATAAGTATGAGCAACCATTTTCACTTCCTTTAAATACATTAGTTCTAGCAGGCCATTTAAATTAACAACAGTTCCTTTCCAATAGTAAAGTGTGAACAAGCAGGGTGCTGTGTGCATTTTCATTAACATTACAATCGCAGTTACATAAGGTAAATTAGTCAGACAGTAATAGCCTTGTGGTGCCGTGTGCATACTAAAAGGGATTGTGTGCAAAAAGGGATCGTGTGCAAAAAAGGAGATTGTGTGCAAAAAGGGATTGTGTGCAAAAGCAAAAAAAAAAAAATTAAAAATATGGGGGAACCGGGAAGGATGAGAGTCATGCTGTGATGATTCTAATATAAACACGTAACTTATGAGTCTTTGCCTCCAAATGTAAGTAAAGAAGGGAACGGAGGAAGATGGAGGAGTAAGGTAGAGAGTCCTACTATGCTTTGGTATCGGTGTGTGTGTAGAGTAATGTGTGGGTATGCCACCTGATGGGGGAGTGGGAGGAATGCTGTGTGGACTTGGGGGGGGGGGGCTGCTTGTTCAGACTTTACTATTGGAAAGGAACTGTTGTTAATTTAAATGGCCTGCTAGAACTAATGTATTTAAAGGAAGTGAAAATGGTTGCTCATACTTATGAAACATGTCTTTCTGAAGAAGTCTTGATAATAAATAAGATGACAGCGCTAAAGTTCTACAAGAGTTGTTGGTGTGATTTACTATTTTTTGAATGCTTTTATTGTCACGAAGTTCATTTCTTATATATATATATATATATATATATATATATATATATATATATATATATATATATGTGTGTGTGTGTGTGTGTGTGTGTGTGTGTGTGTGTAAATATACACAGATATATAGCTGGGATATGATACAGCAGTTAAGCATTACATATTTTCAAAGGCTGTGCCAGTGGGGGCGAGGGGCCCAATCAACAAAAGTGTAACAAGTAGCATCAACCCCCCCCCCCAGCTAGACAGGTAAAACATACAAACACACAATAAAGGTAAACAAACCACTGTTTCCCAGACTACAGGCAGGATACTACCAGTGGGAGAGACCCGCCAAGTCTAATCTTGAAATAAAGACAAGAATGTCCCTTGCGGGACAACCCAAAAATTTAATGGCTATTCGGGTTCCCAGCCATTACACAGATAACCTACTGCAGGGCATGCATGTTCCTGGACTACAAGGTTGAGGAAGCCTGATGACCCATGGGGCGAGACAATGTACATAATGGGTCCCGAGACGTGGAGAGTGGGCAGTGTGTAGTGGTGTGTTCAGACCCGGTATTATTGCTGTCCTCACCCCCAACCAGGGGTGTGAGTGTCCAATCCTACCCCCAAATGACGGATGTATACACAGCTGTCACTGTAGAAGAAATAGCCAGCTGTGGACCTTCCTGTCAGCCTTTCTGCACATCTCTGGATATGTCCCCTACTATCAGCCCCTCTGTGTGGCCCAATAACACCACTTACCTATTGACCCCTGTTTCATTACTACTAATGTTCACTGTCACAATTAGGTGACACCCTCCACACAACTATATTGGCAGAATCTGGAACCCCCAACCCACATGTATTACCGCAGCTGTCCCACACAACACATGTAAATAACACATGAAGGGAAACCTCAAGCACACTTGGATCACCACCTGCTCACCACCTGGTAAAGTTCACCCCCCCAACTAACACTCCATACCCCTACACCAACTACTGACACCGACACCTCCTGTTCTGCCTCGCATACATATCCCAACATACTGCAAACCTGCACTACTGCTCCCCCACCAATCAGTCAAGCGGCCTACTATACAGTTAAAATGTCCCCCCCTCCACCTATCTACCTACACCTTCACTATTCACATCTACTCTACAACACAGGTATGGCATAACTAAACCTAACCCGAATACCTGAGTGTAACCTATCCAAAACTACTAAACTGGAATCCCACTTCACCTTACACTGACCTTCGTCAACAGTCATACCTGACATGTAAACCTGACTTAAGCATGTATAATACTGACATGTAAAGGTACACCTGACTTAAACATGTATAATACTGACATGTCAATGAAGTAGCACGGGGGTATGTGGCAGCAAGCAGGATTACTCGTGTTTGGGCGGCGGTAAGCAATGACCACACTGGTTAAGCAATGTGGAGGCCAACCCAGTGTAAGACGCCGTAACTGGAGGTCAGCAAGTCTGAGCCTCACACACACCAGTGCATACCCACCTACACTTCCCTCACATTGCCTTAGGCATTCTGTAGCCAACAGCTCTTGTCATGGCCAGTAACAAAATAATCAGCACTCCCAGGTCCCCCCCCCACCCTGCACACTATAGTCCAAGTGAGTTACCACGAAGGCATGGCAGATATACAGTCAGCTGCTGTTATCACAAACATATCATCCAGTATAGGAAATGTATGTAAGTAGGTAGATTAATACCAGCAAATATGTGCACATTGCTCAATCACAGTATTCTGAGCAGTCTATGAGTATCAATGAGCAGTGCCTGTCCACACATACTGTGAGAACAGTAGTCTTGCATAATACTGAAGAGAGGAATGAAAATCGGGGCACGCCGTGGGGGCATGCTTCATCCGTGGAACCAGGAGATGGTGCTGGTCTGGAGTGTGAGCAAACCGCTGCTTCTCAACTCCCTAGCAGGATGCTACCAGTGGGAGAAACAGTGTAGACCAGCAAAGTCTACTTGTGACACAACAACAGGTCCATCCCTGGCGGGACGAACCAGACTTTGTGGGTCACAAAGATGTTTCCACCAGTACTGGAGGAGGATCAAGGGAAGGCTCAAACTTACGTGGACGAAACAGATGAAGAGCCTGCAGATGGCTGTGTTGAGACAGTAAAATGGAGGAGTACTGAGATGTGCAGAGAGGGAAATGTGTGGAGGTGTGGTATGGCAGGGCTGGCAACTGGAGAATGGATGGATGTTGTGCATGTGGAGCTCGGGGGCCAGGGAAAGGGAGCATGGGTATAACATTAAGGTAGAAATATGCAAATGAAGCAGAATAGTAATAGTGTAGTGGACAGAGCATCCGCCTAATGTGCACGCATTCCTGGTTCGACTCCCACTGCAGCACATTCTATTTTCCATGTGAAATCTGTATACCAACATCGTTTTGCTGTATAACCTACTAAATGACATTTATACTTGAACAAAAGTACTGCATTAAATGCACATGTGAAGTGTCAGTGTCATAATGAATAAGGCACTAGTAAGCAGGTGTAAGCACAAATAAGCAGTAGTAAGCATTGATAAGCAGTATTTTGATGGAGATGAAAAGTCTGAATTACGAATGTGTTGGCACGACTGACTGACTTCAATCCTAAGACCATCCATGTCAATTGCCAAGAGAATGAGGTACAGGACAAACAAATAAGCCGAGCAAGCATGGACATATGGACAGATATATATCTGTAAATGTAGACAGATAGACAGCTATAGGTATATATATATATATGTGTATGTATGACTCAAAATACGCATATAACAACACTCATACCTGGATAGATAAACATGTCCAGTGTATACATCCATGTATTTCGTCCCACCTGAATGTAGGAAGTCCTACATTCAGGTGGGATGAAAAACGTGTTTTTATTTGAGTGTTTAATTAAACCGGCAGTTTTTCAAACTTGCCTTTGGTGTATTTCATCAGTTTTATACATCTGTATATATATATATATATATATATATATATATATATATATATATATATATATATATATATATACACACACACACATAGATATATGCATATACATACCTAGATCTATACAATGTCCATATCTATCCCTCTATGTATGGGGGTTTCACATATACAATTATGTAGCTATACATATATGTAGATATATATATATATATATATATATATATATATATATATATATAGATATAGATATACAGATAGACGTGTATAGCATTTGCACATGTGAACAAACTCCTGATCCACTCTACAACATATCATACCATAAGCACAGTTAATGGTAGTGGGAGCACGAATGAGGGACACCTGGTCATTACTGCTATGTACCCCCCCCCCAGCCCCAATGGATATGATGTGCAATCCACCATCCAGCACCTGCAGTACACAATGTCAGGACCCTCAACAACACAGCTACAATGCTCCAACAGTAATCCAAGTCACCTGTACATGTCAGGGCAATATCTGTAACATATCATGCAGAAATGTCAACCTACCAAAGGGAATGTACAATGTGGAAGGGGCACACTACAATGGTACATATATGCACACACATCTATACATTGACAAGTATGTTCACACACACACATATATATATATATATATATATATATATATATATATATATATATATATATATATATATATATATATATATATATATATATATATATATATATGTATATATATATATATATATATATATATATATATATATGGGTCTAGGACACATGCTCGACTAGCATATGTCCGAACCACAAAACATCGAACACGCATACACAAAAGCACTTAACATCAAAAAGTGATTCCGTGTATGTGTAGTTAAAAAAAAAATCTACATTTCTGCAGGGGCTTCACCCCCTGCACCCCCCCTACTTTATTATTCTCACTCTGAGTTCGCACTACAGTGGGGAAAGGGAATTTCCTCTTACCGCACTGTAGTCGATCTAAAAAAAGGCACACACACGGGCAGCCGCGATGTTAAGCACTTTCTTGTATGTGTGTTTAATCAAGCATGTGTCTATGTGTCTGGATCCCATACATATATATATATATATATATATATATATATATGTATATATATATATATATATATATATATATATATATATATATATATATATATGTATATATATGTATATATATTGAGAAGATATATGAGATATATAGGTACATACACATATACACAGACAAAAGATATTAGTAGGTATACATATGTAGAAGTAGTGTGGATGTACTAGGTGCAAAGTATTTCCCTCCACCACAAGCCCTGTAACTGGTACTTGTGACATGTGTAGTGTAGCAACCATTCCCACAAAGAGAATACTTACATTACAGATATACCCACTCATAATTCAAAGGACATGAGACGACACACAGGTATGTATACACAGACAACCTTTATTGGTGTATTTTACAATAATGTATGCCATTACTTACAGCACATAGATTTGGACTTATTTAATCAGTGAGGAATGCAAGGCCCACACAAAACAGTAGATGCAGACTATGCGGATATATAACATACTATGCTGTCCAGGCCAAGCCCTTCAATTCGTACAACTGTAGACAAAGGATTTGCTATCAAGATAAGTAACAATAAACAGTAACAGGTGTAGTTCAGCAGCCTCCAGTTACACCCTGTAGTCAAGGCCTAGCGGGAATATTTATTACCTGTGGTAATGTCTATGTATCTGTCACATGTATGGACCCTGACCAACAAATGTTGTGGGAGTCCACGATATGACTGGGATGATAACAGGAATGCTAGCAGTAAATAATGATAGACCATTACCGAACAAACCCTAACCATATCACAGCAGGACAAAGCCAGCCATATATGTGGAAGACAGAGGCAGGAACACAGGGCCATACTCGCTATATTGCTGTTACACACCCTGCAAATTGCTGGTGTTGCAGGATTTATTGCAACAGACCCTTATGCAGGAATAACACATTAGGAACACAAATGGATGTAGCCATGTACTGATAGCACGCAACAGACAGATTGCCGGGGATATATAAAGGACAAGACCTGTGTGGTGCACAGGCAAAAGCAAACAGACAATCCACTGGCCATCATGTGGATAGGCCCACAGTTGAGAGCTATGCAGACAGACTGCATTCCATCCTAAACTACTATATACACGCAAACACTGCAAGACCAGCAATATACAATGCACATAACAACACTATTCACTCTGTCTGTAGGTCTGGAACCTCTTACGGTTATGTAGTTGGCCTGTGTCTGCAAGCCCTGCTGTAATAGATACTGCAACCTGCCGTCCGTAACACTGCTGCCCACATACAGGAAAGATGTCATCCATACTGGAAAGGTGAAGCGACAACGCCAACATGAGTCAGCAATTTATAGTACTGGGTTGCCATGACAATGATTAACTGAATCATTACACAGCAGGCTGCACGCAGGTAGCAACTGTCGCCCACTGATTGGTGCAGAGCCCATCACCTGATCATGTGCATCACCTACAAAAGCCATGCTGCAATCCATTCAAACCAACTCAATCGCTCTAGTGGAGAGGGAGAGAGAAAGAGAGGGGAAAAAAAAAAAGATAAAATGAAACACACACACACACGCACACACACACACACACACACACACACACACACACACACACACACACACACACACACACACACACACACACACACACACACACACACACACACACTGGGAAAAAAGAAAACCTACAAGCCAAAACTGGGAAGGCATCACACCCATCCTAAAATAAAAGGTATGTAAAACATAACTGTATGTAATTTAATTTAGTATGTGGTAGGATTACATTGGACCCTACTCTCTTATTAACAAACCATACAGTTAATATCTTAAATAACTAACTTTATGCTACAAGCTCTCATACCTTCTCGCCTCCAGCATGTGCACAACCAAAGCTATAAACATACTTATCCCAAAAACTGAGCATGGGCTCCCTTTAATAGCTTTTCACTCTACCACAAATACAAATAACACTTGTACTGTTACTTTTACAAAGATATGTAGATTTGAATTACTTGCAGAACCAAATATGCATCTTTGCTATTTCCTCCAGATTGCAGATTGAAGTGGGACTAATGCATCAGACAACGGGCAGCAAGTTTTTTCATTACACCTTCTCACTGAACAGATTACAAGACGGCACAACCACTACCCATATTGAAAAGGAAATCTTTAAGGTAGTCAGTGGTACTGCTCTTTAGGAAAGTTAGAGAAAATAACTTTGGAAAGAAGACAACTTTATAGTAATAATTGCCACTGGCAACTAACACCAGGCGAAACAGCTGGAATGCTGCAGCAAAGGCAAATAAATATAAAAAAGTACAGTACTAAAGCACCACAGTTCAATACCAAGTGCATACATGTATCCACAACAGTTGTTTGGTCAGCAGGACCCAAACAAGCAATGTTTAAACATTTTTGGATGCACGTGTGAACTTATGCAGCACAGCGACCAAAAAGCCAGGAGAAATGAAGATGCTACATTAAAGAGATACTGATACTTTGCTGTCAAACAATGTATTTCTACAAAAAATGTCATACTCACCAGTATAAATCCATGAGGGAAGCTGATGCAGAAAGAAACTCACACAAGGTTCCAATAGGGAAATACAGCGTACTGGAAACACAATGCTAAAAAGAAGTACCCTATCTCCTGCATTTGTATTTGAGCACTCAGGCTGGGGGAAGGACAAGGGAGCCATGACATCACAGAATGGGTGGGTCTTATTATTTTAGTTAGAATCAGATGACGGCTGTGGTGATGTCACTTTGGGGGAGGGAACTGATTAAAAAAAAAAAGGTACCTGCACTGCCTGGCCTCGATGATGTCAGTAATTGAGTGACTCCAGCAAGCTTTATTCAAATGTGAGAGAATCATTTTGTAAGTGAAACCATCACAGTATGAGAAGGTAGGCTTCTGTTACAGAAGTAAGGGGAATTATAAAAATTGTAAATGCTTTATTGTTGTTGCTTTACAGAGGACAATATAAATAGGCAGGAAAATGGCCGTGAAGTTGAGGAATACATTAGAGAAACCTGTTGTACTCTTTTAATAGGATATATGATGTTGAATGTTTGATATGTGCCATCTGTAGTTGTCCCTGTAATGATGTTCCACTGAACAACTGCTTTGGACAATACTGTCTGTCCTTGTAAGCAGTGGGACATACCCGCCAACTGTGCATATCAGCAATGAATGACAAAGATGTCAGCCATAATATCTGTGTGCGTTATGTTAGTGTGGACAATAGCTGATGTAGGTCCCTGCCGTCATGATAGACACATGGGTGTCAGAGCACACCACTTGCAGGACAGTCATGTTAATGTGTAATGTAGCATGCACAAATGCCATAGGTGTATAATAGGTGTACCAGCAATCTCACACCTTATATACCACCATTATGTTAGTCTGTATTCACATGTGACACCTGTCTGTGTTGCAGTAAGGCAGAACAGTGCAGCTGTGAATGAAAGACAGTTACAGAATGCAGGCCAGATGTCTGCATGCATTCCACATATAGACAAATATCTGTGTGATACAGCATGCGATGTGTATGTGTACAGATACACAGACACTCATATAGACATAGGTATATCAACAACGTACAACATATATCTACACTTATATGTACATAGATGTATATTTATATATATATATATATATATATATATATATATATATATATATATATATATATATAGTGGCACTGACAATGTCATGCAGGTGAAATAGTCTGTAACAGGCCAGCAAAGATAAGTGTCCCCAAAGGTAACATGGCTACAAACACATAGCACAAAACGTGGCACATACATATAGCACACAGCTTGGTACAATACAACATATGTCTCAGTGGTAGGTAAGCAGCTGACATAATTGCATTCTGTGAATGGTTTGTTGTAGCTGATATGGTGGGGGGAAACAAATATGTGTATTAAGAACTATGGTAACCCTGCTGTATGGGTGGCTCAGACCTGTTTCCATCTTTATGTCTTTCAGGGAACATGTCACATAGTCATCTGCCTGCATACAGCATCGCTGAAACAGAGGTTATTATCGACAAACTGGTACAGCACTATGAACTGCTGTTTGGGCAGACAGCCCACGACTAGCAGGAGAGGACCGCCCTGTGGAACAAGCTAGTCAACAGGGTCAATGATGTCGGACTGCATAACTGAAGCTATGAGCAGGTCCAGCATCATTGCAGCGACCTGCTTCGCCATGTACATCGGCGTGCAGCTGCTGTATGGGGGAACCACCTCAGAAGGGGGGACGACCCACCCATCCACCCCTCACCCGTGTGAAGGAGCTTCTCAGCAGCCTTGTGGCACCAGGCCGCCTGGAGCAACAACACCTGGCAGGGCACATTTTGGTGTTGGGTGCCAATGACACACCAGTTGAGAAGCATGCAGGTAAGGCCCCAGAGTACATTGATACACCACCCTTGTGTATGCATATGCATCTGTACAGGTACATCATGCAAATCTGAGATGTCATATACATAGTCTGCAGCTGTGTAGTAGTAATAAGCAGTTGTGTATAAGCTGTAATATTGTGGACTTCTACTGTTGATGTAACGTAATGCTGCACTCACATTTTATGAATACCACAGCTCTGGCCAGTGACATCAACTTTCACACACTCCTATGTAGGTCCCTGCAGGATACCACCATGGCAGCAGCCTGTAGCTGGTGAATATGGTTTGTGTTCATGCATGATGATATGCTGAGCATGTAATAGCTCTGAAATATCCCATGCACACATCTAACAAACCTACCCATACTGCCTGCTGTACACGTTCACGTTTTGTTGCTGTGAAATTCACTGCATCACAGTAGAGACCATGCTATGGTATCGGAAGGGTACAACAGACACATGCAAGATAACTAACATCATGTCAATATGCAATGTGTCCACAGGGATGTGAAGTATGGCGGGACACACGGCCTACAGTAGGGACATGTGTGAATCAACACCACCATGGCTGCAGCTGCACACAATCAGGTTAAGTAATCGTGGCAGACGTAACCCTGACCCCGCAGCACTCATGACAGCAGTGTGTGCACTCCAAGGGATATGCACATGACTAGACTTTCCAACCATGCGGAGGTCTGGGACATGTGTAGGGCACCCCCCACAGCCATGGAAAGGTCCGTTGGTTGTCAGTGTAATAGTCTTGTACCGGTCATACATGCAATGCTGATGTTGTGATCTGTAACGCAGACATCAGGCATTCACAAATGATAGCTGTTCACATATCATCCCAGGTATGAGTTGCTATAACACATAGGGGCTGTGAGCAGTGGAGCTGACATAACCGACACAGTACTACATATGCAGCGATGGTTTCTACACCTGCGAGGTATGGTGCACAGTACAAGGCAGGGTGTAGAACAGGTCCACAGTAATACTTTGTACATGGGTGCAGTGTTAACAAGGGGAAGGGCCATCACCTACCAATACAGCCCATGCCTCACACACATGTCTACTGCTGCTAGCATGAGGTCACTATAGTTGCACTGCATGCTGTTGAGCACCATATGTAATGCATGTTGACAGAAGGGTAATGGGAGGACTGTGTGTACAAATGTATAAATCCACATGTAGGAGTGTGTGTGTGTGTGTGTGTGTGTGTGTGTGTGTGTGTGTGTGTGTGTGTGTGTGTGTGTGTGTGTGTCTTGATTGTGTTTGTAAGTGCAATCTAGTGGAGTGTGGATGATGCATGTCAGATGTGTGTGTGTGTGTGTGTGTGTGTGTGTGTGTGTGTGTGTGTGTGTGTGTGTGTGTGTGTGTGTGTGTGTGTGTGTGTGTGTGTGTGTGTGTGTGTGTGTGTGTGTGTGTGTGTGTGTCTATGTATGCACAGGCGATAGTGGGATTGATCATATGGTAGTATGTCCCCTTGGGATTGTGCTGTACATGTACATGGAGTGAGACATGGGACACCAGGACAACCTGCCTGGTATGTGAACACAGGACAGCTGATAGCATAACAAGGTCTGTAGCATGGAGCATGCATTGGAAGGTGAAGTACATACCAGGGATACACATCATATTGCCAGCAGCAGATAGGTAACTGGCTACCCACATATGCAGCACTACAAATGCAATGGGGAATTACCACAGCACATCAGTGAGTGTATCCAGGTAGTACTGTTGTCCGCATGATGGGTTGCTTGTGCAGCAGATGTGGCATGGACTGAGCAAGACTGTAGTATGAGGCTCTGGTGCGTGACATATGTAGTTAATGTAGCAGCCCCAGCCATATAAGGGCCTTGTACACCATTACTGCCCATACACAGGGTAATACAGGATGACAGCAGTGAGGCCATGTACAACTTACTCCACCCTAGTCAGAGAGGTGATGTTGTAACAGGTCAGGTGTTGTAACCACATGTGTAGACATGGAGAGGAATGATATGTTAATGGGCAGTAGCAATGCATGTATATTAGCAAGTGCCATGCAGGATGGGGAACATATGTAACTGAATGTGGGACTGTCTGTAAACCCAGGGAAAGTGAGGTAGTAAGGTGGCTGTCAGTGTGAGTGTGTGTGAGTGTTTGTACTGTTTTGCAATGCTGTGCATGTCTTAAAGTGTGTATTTGTTTCCCCCACATGTAGCGAAGTGGGTCAGGGTCCCTCCTGCACACAGACTGAGGTAGGTGTCCCTACAGACACCGATGATGATGATGGTACATGTGAGGCACAGGTGGGGTTGTCAGAGGCCGACACTGCGCCAACATGTGTCATCACCCTCCTAGCCACCCCAAGCCCGCACACAGTTACAGTGCCCTTACAAAGCCCAGCACACGTGGCCATAGCAGAGGGACAGTTGGCACTTGGTGGCAATGACCAGGAAAGTGTGGTGTCCATGCCAACTGTGTTGGGTCACAGTTGGCATAGCCAGATGTCCAGAAGGCCACCACATCAGCAGATGTTCTGTGGTGCTCGTGGGAGGACCGCAGGTCATCATGCCCCTGGCAGTGGCACCACAACTGGTGCCACCAGGAGCATGTTTCAGGCCATAATGGAGGCAAAGGCATGTATGGAAATGCACACCAGACAGGGCCTGAGGCTGCACAGGTCTGCTTTCACAGCTGTAACTGGCAACTTCCATGAACTCGCTGGTGCCTTCCATGAATATACCGAGGTCATGGATAAATGGTGGGTGAGATGGTGGTCCTCCTCGACCATGGTATGTCTGTGCTAGAACATGTGGTGGGAGTGGTGCAATGGCCATGTGGACATAGGCAAGAAACACCAGCAGCTGGCCGTCTCCATGGATATGCCAGGATGTCCAGCCACTCCCGTAGTGGCAGTACCAGCCCCAGCACATCAGTGGGGCTGCTGTCCACACCACACCACAGCAGGCCGTGTGCATGTGGCCCTGGTCAGTCCAGGTGGGACATGGTTCCAGCGGACATATGTCATCATCAGGGGAGAGTAGTATCTCAAGGTTTGTACCTGCACATGCCCATGGAACCCCTGGCAGGCAGAGTCAGCGTGTCCGTGGCTGGAGACAGTGAACTGCACACCCTGCCAGGTATGGTCTGCAGCTGTCCAACATCACCCATATAGGGCAGCCACATGGCGGAACTGTGTGCATGCATACCCACACACTATGCAACCACACCTAGGGCAACCCCATACCAACACATCACATCACCACGCCCCAATCACTGAACCACACCCCTCACCCACACACATGGTGACACATGTTTGGATCGCCCTCAGCCTCTGGCACACCAGGAACACACCCTGTGCATATGATGATACCTGTGCCACATCCCTGTCATCCATAACATTGATGCAGGGACAGGCTGATATGGTTCTGATGCACACATTGACTGTAATAAAGTGCTGCAATGTACTGCAGTGTAGAATGTAGTCAGGGGTAATGTCTACTGCATACATGTCAGGTAGTGTAGCCATGCAGTTAAGATGACTTTTTCACACCCTGTGCATATGATGATACCTGTGCCACATCCTTGTCATCCATAACATTGATGCAGAGACAGGCTAATATGGTTCTGATACCCATGGTGAGTGTAATAGAGTGCTAGAAATGTACTGCAGTGTAAGATGTTGTCAGGGGTAATGTGTAATGCATACATGTCAGATAGTGTAGCCATGCAGCTATGATGCATCTCAGCTGTTGGAAACACCAATTGTTAATCCCATACTTTTATCCATTTGTGCTGCAGGCATACATGCGTCAGCAGGAGGATGGTCTGCAGTCATATTCCACAAGGGTATGTCAGTGTGGTGACACCATGACCGTGACATATCTGTTGTACAGTTGCACACATGCTGCAGGTATGTATAACAGTTATTGGCCATGCAAAATTGACCAGTGTTGGTACAGGTATAATCTGCACCCTTATGTCAACCCATCCACATGCATACACATCTTTACTTGGCGACAATGTGTCTAGATCCCTTCCCAGGTATGTAGTGCTACTAAACTGTGTGGCTGTCATTGCACACACGACACCATCTGTAGGGTGAGGTGTGTACCAGGTCACATGTTACATGCAGACCATCCACAGACACGTACAATATGGTAATTGGGATGTAATGTTTGTATATGGAGAATACATAGTGTGTCATACCATCATATACACATTATCCTGAGCCAGAAACACACCATAAACTCCACACAGCAGGAAAATACACTTGTAGAGTTTTGTAAAGTCATTTTAATTGTAGAAAACTGCCATATAAAATCAAGCGAACCAGGTTCAGTAATGGCATCCACTGTATCTACCTTAAAAGTAGATATAAACTTAAAACCTTTTCTAAATAAGGAAAAGAAAACTTTATTCAAGTTTATTTCCATATAGTTGTAAATCTTAAATCCATCTAAAGTAGCACATTTATCTTCGTATTTAATAGCACTGGAATCATTTCCCACAGGGCTTTCTATCTGTAACTGGTGTTGTTCCTGTATCTCCCTCTGCAATTCCCTCAGGGACAGTATTTATATGTTGGGGAAAAAAATGAATGTAATGAGTAGTATAAAGATGGATAATGCTTATTTACATAAGTGTCTGACATTGGAAATAGTACCAATGGGGCTGCATTTTTTTAAACAGCCCATGGGGTTAGAAACTACAAGTTGCAATAGGAATGAATTTAATCAATTAGTCAATGAATTTGGATATAGGTATATGAATTTATTGATTAAATTCAATGATGAAAAATTATCATTATTAATTAAAGAGGTTGAAGAATTAAATCACAGAATAGTCAGTGATTTGTTATTCAACCAATGGGAAAGTTTATACAACAAACAATTTCAGGGAGTGGAAAAAAAGACACGGATAGGATCTGAGAGAAAATGTAAAAAAATATATAGGGATATGACCCAATACAAGGAAAATAGGGCATACATATGGAAAGATAATGAATTGGAAATTGAGAAAGATAATGGTAAACAAAAAACAAATGAAGAAGTGAATAATAGAGGAAAGTATAGGAAAGATAACGAAAGAAGTAAAGAATATGTAAACAACAGGAATTATAGGCAGAATTTTCAGAGAGGGTGGAATCCACAATATTGGAAAAGGAGATAAACAACTGCTATAGAGAAACAACACCCGACGAACAACTAGGTGGGAGAATACAGAGATATGAACAAGTAGAAGAAATATTACTGAAACAAAATGAAAAAGCTATTGAAGAGGTTAATACCAATGAAATAGTTGTAGATGGAATGACCCACACCTACAATAATTTCAAAATTTATAATTACTCAAATTTTATATTAAACAGGGCACATTTTGACCTGCTATCAAAGGGTATGAAATATATACCAATACCACAGTTTAGACTAGTGGATCTACTATGTGAAGTTAAATTATTCATGAGGAAGTTAAATTTATCTATTTTCTTTCAGGACAAGAACAACAACAGGTCACAAGAAATAGTCAACAAAGGAAGCAAGTTAAAGAAAAGAAGTACATTCATACCACCTACAAACCCTAAAGTTGATTTGTATGAAAAACATGTATTTAGGGACATATATAGACTTGAGAACAAAAATAAAGTGAGGAAAACACATGACAATTTGACATCAGGAGAAAGGGATGTGTTAAAAAAATCTAACAGGGGATCAAAAAATTCGAATTATGAAACCAGACAAAAGGGGGAGGAGTAGTTATATATGACAAAATGGAATATATTAATAAAATGTTTACTTTATTAACAAAGTCAGGGAATTACCAAACAGTATATTTGAACAAGATTAATATAGCTTATCAGCGTACTGACTCATATATAGAAGAATATTGGGATAGACAATCGAATTAATTCTGAAGTATACAATTTTTTGAAAGTACAGCACCCGGTATTAGCAACTTTAGTTGGTATTCCTAAGATACACAAAAATATTATGGACCCCCCATTTAGACCAATTGTCTCGGGTAGTCAAGCAAAAACATTCTCATTAGGTGTAGGTATAGACACATGGCTAAAAGACATTTATAACCACATTCCTCACCTAATAAAAGACTCCTGGGATTTTTTAGGCAACTTCCCTATACAAGAAGATTGTAATAAGCTTATATATGTAACAATTGATGTTATAGGTTTATTTTCTTGTATTCCTAAACAACTTGGACTGGAATCTTTTTGTAACAATATAAGGAAACACACAAATTTAGACTGGGACAAGACAAGTTTGATTATGGACTGTATGACTATGGTCCTCGAGCATAACTATATTTACTATGAAGGAGAGTATTATAAGCAAAAGAAGGGTGTAGCGATGGGTTCAGCGTGCACCCCGATATTTGCAAATTTAGTTATATTGGACTGGGAGGAAATAATGATATTTCCTAACGAAATGTTTAAATATGTGAAACACTATACGCGGTTTTTGGAAGACATATACATTTTGTGGGAAGGTAGTAAGGAAGAACTAAACACATTTATTTCCTTTATGAATTCCAGCAGTGTTTTTTTTAAATTTACTTGTTCAATCAGCACAATAGGAATAGCATATCTAGACACATTTATTTCACATGACAGTGAAGGATTCAAGTCAAAGATATACAGGAAAAGTACATTTTCCAATGATTACTTACAATACACGAGCAATCATCCGAGAAAATGACTATATAACATCTACAAAGGGCAGTGTATAAGGGTAGCCCGTATGACATCAGGATACGATGACATGAAATAAGAAATGGAATATGTGACTAGTTTATTTGCAAAAAGAGGATATGACAAGGAAATGATGGGTGATGTTAAACAGTATGTTGTTGAGCAATGGGGTAAAAAATATACACCACTATTAAGGAGTTATAAATCTTGACACATGGTAAATAACATCAACAAAATAGAGAGTACAGGAAAATACCAACGAGCATGTGTGTTAGAGTATAGTCCCTATGTACATCAGATTAAGTATATAATGGAAACACATTGGAAAATATTTATGGTAGACGACAACATGGTTGGATCTATAGGAGAGACACCACTTTTTGTATACAAAATGGCAAGTAATTTAAAAATATTGTTAGAGAACAGTGGGATGGTTAAAGACAGCAGTTATACGGAAAGTCAGTACAAGGCCAGCAAAAAATGTGGCAATTGTAACCAGTGTGGGGTTATAATGGAGGAAAGAGAGTTAGTGTTGGATAATATAAATAAGACTAAAATTAGATTTAAATCTGGGAATTGCAACACTAATTTTGTTATTTATATGGCAAAATGTAAAATATGCCCTGGATATTACATAGGCAAGACCGAAAGACCTTTTAAGAAGAGAATATACGACCACCTATACAGTATTAAGAGAAAGGATGTCAATAATGCACTTTATAGGCACATTGAAAAGTCAGGGGCAGAACATAATTTTAAATTTGCTATATTAGAGCATATTAAACATAACCCAAAGGGAGGCAATAGGAAGGAGATTTTAAGTTATAGAGAAGTATGGTGGCAACTTTTTACAGACGCCTCAAGTACACCAGGATTGAATGACAGTATATCAATAAAACCAATTTTGTGAGAAAACAATATTAGATTAGTTAGTAATAAGAACAAAACACAGTATGAGGACATCATACAATGGTATATTTTAATTAGATGGAGGAAATGGGTTATGAAGTTAGAAAATATACAAAGTCGATGCACACTATGTTGAATACAAATAATTTAGTAGATACTAATAATATTACAGTACAGTATTTTATTGATACTTTTGTATTATAATTTTGTATTATATATTTTTTATTTTTTGTTTTTATTACAATCAGAAGTTGTAAATAGAAACATAACTTGAAGTATTACACAATAAGCCTTAGGGCTAAGAAATGCAAAGAGAATGTGTTTATAAACAAATTGAGCGCAGTTATGATATCAGAATGGATATGTCACTTTAAGAGCGGCAGTCAGATTATGGCACCAAAAAAGTTATTTAAACATCAGAACAACAAGATAGACTATCTCTGAAGAAGCCAGCATTCAGTTGATGAAAGCGCTTAACTAGTTTTTTAAAAAAGTCAAGTTATATTCTGATTTTATTATATGTACATTTTCTGGTTTGACCATGATGAGTTTGTACTGCAATAAAAGTTTTATCTGGAGTCTAAACTGCGTTCTCTCTGTGTTTTTTCATTGTTACACAGAGAAGATAGCGTAGTAGTTGCAGGGGATGTCAGATATGTAGAGCAGGTATACTAGTAGACTATTGCTACTGTCATTGGGATTATCTTCACAAACATGGTGTGTGTGGGAGTGCACATCTGTTTATAACATGTGTGCCACTGGTTACTGAAAGACATCCAAAGGACATCATTATACAGTACCGCTGCTAGCACGTAATGCCACTGTGGACTACAGCAGAGATATTGGCCAATATATGTGAAGGGTCTGACACAGTCTGTACAGTCCAGAGGTATACACATAAGCCCTTAGAGCTACACATGTGTACCATGTCTGACAATATGGATGTAGATGGCCATGTAGATGGGTATAACACATAACGACTGGTATATGATGTCCACCATAGGTCATGCATTCACACACCCCTGCCTGGCCTGACATGGTATGACCGCTGGTGCAGAGGTGCCATGGCCACATAATACCCAATAGGTATTGACATACATCTGCACTGCAGCCTACTGCCATGTCTGACATACATGACTGTTAAGGGAGGGCCAGCAGTGGGACATCTGGCTAGTATCTGCACATGACATCCCACTACATAGGTACACTCAGCTGCTAGGCATTTCACAATGCACTGTGCTGGCTGCAGGCAGACTGGCTCAACACTGGCCTACATCTTCTAAGGGGGAATGCACATGTACCTGCATATAAAGCAGGCTCAACAGGCATGTTACAGCACAGGGTAAGATACACCTGTGTGAAAGTGCATATCCACAACCAATGTAAACACAGCCGCAGCAACATATGGTTAGCTAGCATGGTATTACAGTATATGGACTATGTGTTCAACACCATCCTCATATGTGCCACTCACACATTGACCCTACATATACTGGCCTACTACACAGTTTGGTCTGGTGGCTGTCTGTGGTATGGGACATGTGTGTTTATGGCCCTACAAACATGTATGTCACTACAGTACCATACAGTGGGGTAGCATGTAACACCTGATAGTAGGGGAACTAGAACAATGTCATCTACCACAGTCTGTACACAGGCTAAGGTACGTATCAACACTACACACATTGTCGACATTCACCATAGGTGCACAGACCTCAGTACTGCACGAACATCCACAGAATGTGCAGGTAATGTCATGTAATGCAACCCCTACTGTACATAACATGTGTAGCAGTTGAATACATCAGTGGCCTGTTCTCAGATATGAAGCCCAAATTATGGTGTACAGCACATATGCACCACTTCATGCACAACATATGTACAAAGGTTGACAGAGGTGTGGCTGGAAGCACATACACAGGACCAATATTGACATGTTGCTGTGATAGCCACATATATTTACTGTTGTTACAGGGTTGTTGCAACATATGTCTTTTGAGGGATATGATGTCTGTGACTATCACAGCTTTCTCCATCTACTGAATGCAATACTCATGCTAGCTTTTGCAGTCAACAGCCAGATGTTCCATTGGTGACACATGCAACCATGGACACAACACTGCCCAGGCAGCAGATGACCCTGCAGATGGGGATTCCCCATAAACATGGAATTGACATGGCAGGTATTGAGACATGTACAACAGCCATATCCACATAAACACTGTTAAAGCAACATTACTCCAAATGCAGTATAGCGGCACTTACAGTCTTTAGTCAGGTCAGTCACATCCTCCTCCTGTTTGTTGCACTGTTTCCACAGTGTATGTTGTTAGAGGTACACTACAATCCATTTGAGATGCTGTTTGCCACACAACCGATTTAGTTCCTGCCCAGAGTGGATGAAAAGGGCCAACACCACCATGATGTTCCTAGGTATTGGAGTGTGTTTCCATACAACTGGCTATGGGAATGTTCCCACAGCTGTTTCACATGCAATCAGCTAGTGGAGGGCTGTGATTCGTGCAGAGGCCATCAGCTGATCATGAGCATTACTTACATTACACATGCTCCTGCTTAAGCAAAGCAGGTGTAGGTCTCCACATCCACCTGCGAGGGGGTGGGGGATGCAGACAGAGGCAAATACGTGTCAGGGAGGAGTGTGAGGGTAAAACTGAAGCATGTTAGTGCCACACATGTAGCAGCACAGGGTATCAAACACCTGACAGCTATGTAGTGCTAACACAGTTTGATGCAATTATTGGATGCACCACATGGGTTACCTGTTGTGGAGCACTCAGAACATATATGTGATGGTGAGTGACATCTGCAACAGGATACAGTAGCTGTACAGTAGGTGACATACACATGCCTGTTGGCATGAACAGGTGCCAGCATCAACACAGCCACACTCTCATAAGGACACACACACACATTGACACATGTGGCAGGGCCAGGTGTACAACTCATCGGTTGTGGGATTGCCACATCTCATCACTGTGCAGGTATCCCATGCACCACACAGGTCATACTGGGGCTGTATGGGTGAAGGGTATGGAAAGGTGTATGACATCAGACAGCATGCTGCAGTATGCCCATGGGGGTTGTAGGGAGTGTGTATGTGAATATCTGCAGCATGCAACACACACACAAACACACAGGGTGCCAGTACTGACATGCATGGGTGTATGTCTGCACAGGTGTGTGGTGTTTGACTGCGCCAGACGGCTGTTCAAGGCTAGGTGATGGGTGTACCTTAGCATCAGGCCACATGACAATGCTCTGCATTGTGGCTCAAGGATGTAGTGTCTGCATTTACCCACACAGGTGGGTATTGTATCCCCCATCCGGTCACCTGGGTGACTATTGTGTGTGGCCAATGCTGTGCATTGATTGCCATGTCTGTGTTCCTTCGTCCATGACATAGATGGCATCTGGGATGTGCACACCTCCCACATGCATGTACAGTGATATGTGGAACTGTACCTGGGGTATCCGGCCCATGTTGTGAACACAGATTATCATCAGATGTGCCAGTCCTGCCCACCTGTGGTGGGAACTGGTAATGGCCAACAGCTTTACCCTGCACCTACATTGAGTGCATTATATCAGCATTCCCTGGTGTCAGTGGCATCTGTCCATACAGGCATGTTGTCAGGCATGGTATGTCCATTGTAGGTCACATGTGATTTCACCACAGGTGGTGCAGGTGTCCATTGGGGAACATGGGGGAGGTGCACTGTCTGCATGTATGTGCATATTGGACAGATGGACAGGGTGACATGCCCTCTGTGGCCCACTGCTGTCACTCCATAGTTACTATCAGTGGCCAATATGCAGTGTACTACCCACATATTGACTGTTACCTAGGCATGTGTATGTGTATGACACATGGGTTGAGAGTGTGCTCTGGGTAACACTGGAGTTGCTAACTGTGATTAGCTGGCCTTGATGTCACATTTCTGGGTATGGCTTTGCACCCCAGCCTCTCAGCCATATCACATGTGTTATCCCTGTACGGTGGATATTGTGATATATAGTATGGCCACCATATAAGAAATATGCAAAACCTGCTCCACATTAGCCACACAGTCACAACCACTGCTACACAGGATACAGGTTACAAACACACACATGCACTCCTGTCATGTTTGGGAGTAGAACCCCCTCCCTAACTAGTGTATTACACTACAGTACTACGCAGTTATAGTACACGTCATGGACATTAATGGAGTAGTCCTTCCCCAAAATTGTATTTCACAATGATTGACATCAGCAGGATTGCCAAAATAGGGCATTTAAAATGACTGCGAGAGACTAGCCTAAAATGCAGTGCTCCCTATAAAGACAGTGGCACACACAATACATCCAAAACTGCCATGTGTGTGGCTTGAACCCTACTGTAGTTCTAATTCACACTACAGCAGTATGCAGTTATTGGACGTGCTATGGTTATTACTGGTCTACAACCTTCCCAAAGGTGCAATTCTAGGTGCATGACATCGGCAGCCTTGCCAAAGTTGGGTATGTGAAATGTAAGGGGTGTGAGTACCCTAGTCAGACATGCACACACAGTTAGCAGGTCTGGGGTTAGAACTCCCAACTAACTCCTTAAGCACACTATGGCCATTGGCTGTTATGGGACATACTACAGAGATAACTGGGCTCTGTCAGTCCCAGAGGTGTATTTCAAGGTGCGTGACATCAGCAGCTTTGCCAAAGGTGGGTATTTGAATTGTAAGGGATGTGAGTAGCCTAAAAAGGCATTGCTCTCTACACAGTCAGATATGCACACAAACACAAACGCACATACAGTTGCCAGGTTTGGGGTTGGAACTCCTAACTAACTAATTTATCACACTACAGCAGTACACAGTTGCAGGATGTGCTACAACCTTCACAGGGTTGTATTTCTAGGTGGGTGACATCAGCAGCCTTGCCAAAGTTGGGTATGTGAAATGTAAGGGGTGTGAGTTCTCTAAAAGCATTGCTCTCTACGCAGTAAGACATGCACACATACACACAGTTGGCAGGTTTGGGGTTAGAACTCCCAACTAACCCCTTAATAACACTATGGCCATACACTGTTACAGGACATGCTATGGAGATTACTGGGCTGAAACTGTCCCAGAGGTGTATTTCAAGGTGCGTGTCATCAGCAGCCTTGCCAAAGGTGGGTGTTTGAATTGTAAGGGGTGTGAGTAGCCTAAAAAGCATTGCTCTCTACACAGTCAGACATGCACATAAACACACACAATTGCCAGGGTTGGGGTTGAAACTCCTATCTAACTAGTTTATCACACTACAGCGGTACACAGTTACGGGATGTGCTACAGAGTTTACTGGGCTACAGTCTTCCTAGGGGTGTATTTCTAGGTGGGTGAAATCAGCAGCCTTGCCAAAGCTGAGTATGTGAAATGTAAGGGGTGTGATTACCCTAAAAGCATTGCTCGCTACACAGTCAGACATGCACACATGCACAGTTGGCAGGCTTGGGGTTAGAATTCCCAACTAACTCCTTAATCACACTATGGCCATATGCTGTTAGATGACGTGCTAGAGAGATTATTGGGCTAAAATCGTCCCAGAGGTTATTTCAAGGTGTGTGACATTAGCAGCCTTGCCAAAGGTGGGTATTTGAATTGTATGAGGTGTGAGTAGCCTAAAAAGCATTGATCTTTACACAGTCAGACATGCACACAAACACACACACTCACCAGGTTTGGGGGTTGGAACTCCTATCTGACTAGTTTATCACACTACAGCGGTATGCAGTTACTGGATGCGTTACAGAGTTTACTGGGGTACAGCCTTCCCAGCGGTGTATTTCTAGGTGGGTGACATCATCAGCCTTGCCAAAGTTGGGTATGTGAAATATAAGGGGTGTGAGTGCCCTAAAAGCATTGCTCTCTACACAGTCAGACATGCACGCATACACACACAGTTGGCAGGTCTGGGGTTAGAACTCCCAACTAACTCCTTTATCACACTATGGCCATACACTGTTAAGGGACATGCTACAAAGATTACTGGGCTGCAATTGTCCCAGAAGTTTATTTCAAGGTGAGTGACATAAGAAGCCTTGCCAAAGGTGGGTATTTGAATTGTAAGGGGTGTGAGCAGCCTAAAAAGCATTGCTCTCTATACAGTCAGACATACACACAAACACTCACACACACATTTGCCAGGTTTGGGGGTGGAATTCCTGCCTAACTAGTTTATCACACTACAGTGGTATGGAGTTACAGGATGCGCTACAGAGATTACTGGGCTATAGCCTTCCCAGAGGTGTATTTCTAGGTGGGTGACATCAGCAGCCTTGCCAAAGTTGGGTATGCGAATTGTAAGGGGTGTGAGTGGCCTAAAAGGCATAGCTTTCTACACAGTCAGTGACAAACAGACATGCACACATAAGCACACACAGACTCCCACATGTACAGTTGCCACGTCTGGGGTTTGACCTCCTACCTAACTACATGATCACACTACAGCAGTACACAGTTGCAGCATGCGCTACAGAGATTATTGGGCTACAGCCTTGCCAGTGGAGTATTTCTAGGTGGGTGACATCAGCAGCCTTGCCAAAGGTGGGTATGTGAATAGTAAGGGGTGTGAGTAGCCTAAAAGGCATTGTTCTCTACACATTCAGTGATAGACACACACACAAACACTGACACACACTCACACACACAGTTGCCATGTCTGAGGTTAGAACTCCTATCTAACTAGTTTATCACACTACAGCAGTACACAGTTATGGGATACACCAAGGAGATTACTAGGCTACAACTCTCCCAAAGGTGTATTTCACATTGGATAACCTCAGCAGGCTTGTCAGGGTAACGCTATGGGGTGGGCGATGTGTACATGGCCCATAACCCATTCAGGGATGACACACCACAAGCGGCCACACATGAGGTCATATGTCACAGGTATGTGTATAGGGCTACTAGTTGACTACGTCCTTGTACAGCCATGTTGCACAGCTGGCACGTGCACCACATAGTGTGTGGTGCTGACAGGTACTGGTCACTAGTAACTGCAGTGTGTGATATCTGCACCTGATGTGTTTGGGGCCCTTTGGCTGTGTGCTGGGTGGGACAGGTGTGGTTGGCTCCTTGTCACAGTCACCCTCTTCCACACATCTATATCCATCTTCCTTTGGCTTATTATGGTGTGTTGTCCTTACATATATGTCTGTATTCCTATCCACTGTGTTGTGCAAGGCATGAGTGGTGCATACTAACATGTGTCTGCACTAACAGTTGCAACTGCCGGATGTGTCTGGTCCACTGGTGTTTGCATACATGGCCTTCATGTGTTTTTGTGTGAGCCTGCCCAGTATGACCTTTCAGTATGTTGATGACTGACATTGCCTTTATTTCTCTAAGTGTGTGAGCCTGCCCAGTATGACCTTTCAGTATGTTGATGACTGACATTGCCTTCATTTCTCCAAGTGTGTGAGCATGCTCAGTAAGGCCATTTGTTTTGCATGTGTGGATCATGTCCGGTGGTTTGTACTGCACTGCTGACCTTTGTGTTGTACATCGACAGGTAGCATGCTGTGTCTGCAGGGTATCCACCGATCATTTGGCAGTGACTGTTGCAGAGCGGGGGGAACACCTGACTATTTCTATGTTTCTACACAGGATTGGGGGGGGCACCTGACTGTTACTACATTTCTATGTAGGGTGGGGGGCACACCTGACAGTTATATACATTTGCTAGGACTGTACTGGTATGTCCTGTAGTCCATTTCAGTCAGTAGTCTTACCTATCATGCTGGCTAAGCCATACCGGTGTACTACCATTCTTATCTTTTGATTACATACACATTAGTTTCTGACTTCCTAGCCATCGCAACTGACATCCCACTACCTGGCCTGCTGTAGTCTGTCCGTGTAGGCCTGGGGGGGAGGTTACCCATACCCCTCATTCAGAGGCCATAGTATGGCATTTGTTTGTGTTTGTCTACACCTGTCCTGCTGGCCGTGACTGTTGTTGGGTATGTGACCCCCCACCCCCTCCTGACTGGCATGTGTGAGTCCCTTATCTTGTGGGTGTCCCAGTATTAAGGGTGGTGCTGCAGGGATACCTGTCTCGGATGCACATAGTACACTGCCTACGCATGGTTAGGCACAGGTAGTGTAATGTTTGGCATCCCTTCTACTGTATGTGAGAGTCAGAGAGAAATTATATTCCCTGAGTCTCTCCCATGTCAGAGTATGTCCTATGCATTGCCTCTTTGCCATGGCCAGGGCATACTGAGCACTACTCCTTATGCCTACTGGGGCAGGCTCAGGTTGTTCCTCCTCTGAGTCACTCTGTGCCTGTGCAGGCCTTGGCATTGGTGGGGGGCTATGTGGCCCTACCCCTTGCTGCTCCTGATGCAGCTGTTTCTGCAGGATCATATTGTGTAGCATGGCACATACAAGGATGATTTGGGTACATGTAGTTGTTGAGTATTGCAAGGCTCCACCGGATGTGTGCAGGCACCGGAACCATGACTTGAGCATCCCAAACACACGGTCTATTGTGATTCTTGTTTGTGCGTGTGCATCACTATGGAGTTCTTGTTCAGGTGTGTGTGTGTTTCTAATGGGTGTCATCAGCTATGGCTCCAGTGCATATCCAGCATCCCCCACTAGGTTGACCGTGTGGGATGTCGCCATTGGCAAACTTCTGGTACAGCTGCATCAGATGCCAGATGAGGGAATTGTGATAACGTCCAGGGCAGCCAGCACACACGTTCAGTATTATTCCCTGGGCATCGCACATGACCTGGCAGTTGATGGAGGGGAAGCCTTTGTGGTTGATGTAGACCCTACTCTGCTCACTAGGTGGTGCTTTGATACATATGTGCGTGCAGTCTATTGCACCCACTACCTCAGGGTATTCTGCTATTTGGTGGAAGAGACACATATTGCTGGCCAACGCCTCACAGGTGAGGGGGAAATATACATGCTCACTGACATGTGCTGCCATGGCATCCAGGAACTGGTGGAGTACCCTGGATGCTGATGCTTGTGAGATCCCTATCATATACCCAGTTGGCCTTTGGAAGGTACCTGTAGCTAGTATTCTTAGGCCTACACATACCTTCATTTCCACTGCGATGGGTTTCCCTCTGTTAGTTCTGTGGGTCAGGCATGGCCAGCACAGCTCAAGAATTTGCTATAGGAGGTCCCTGTCCACCCTATAGCCCTCCACTATCTCCAGCTCATGTAGCCTTTGGTAGGTTACCCTGGGTCTGTATACTCTTCTCCGTCTCCTCACTGTGGATTGGTCAGCAGCATTCACATCCTCACCACCCTCAGCCTCTTCCACAAGTTGTATGATAGCTATTGAAGCCTCTAACATTTTGCTGTTGTGAGTGTTAAAAGTTCCCCACTTGTTTACACTGGAGGGGTAGGTGTTTGCAGAGTTTATATTGGTATTCTGGGCTGGGCTGGTCTGCTGCCTGTGTAATTGGCTGGTTCCGATATGTTTCACCTGGCAGCAAACCTAGTACCCCTTGATTAACTTCCTACTGCTGCTTTCACTTCCCATTGCCCTTCTGTTTCAGCCCGGGGGCATGCCATGCAATCAGTGTATCAGTGTACTCCAATGTGCACACTGCTGCTATTTCCTGGGTTCACTTCCTTTATCTTTCTGTAGATCCGGTGTGCACATCCGCTTACACTTTGTCATACATGCTGGGCAGGTTTAGACACACCCCCTGGCTTCGCAGTGCTAAGCTGGATGCAACCCCGAGCCACAGGGCTCCAATCCGCTGACAGTATGCCTGACACACCCACCCATGATGTCACCTACCTCCTAGTCTTGCACTCAGATATTCATACTCTTACACTGTTGGGACCTGCCTCACATGCTGGGGAAAACCAGGATTCACTATCCTTCCCCTCATTTGCATAGGATTGCTTGCTAATGCATAGTTACATGTGTCATACTGTGCCTCCCCCCTTAGCAGCCACTATTCACTAGCCAGATTGTCTTTTGCCTGCCATTGACTTGCATGGCAGAATACTGATTTTAGTTAGACTGCTTTTTTTAGGTTTATTTTCTTATTTCCCCACCGATCTCATTTGCACGCCTCTGTCCTATGCTTCAACGGCCATGATCCAAAGACATATAATAAAAGTTGTATTTTGTACATTTTGCATTGTTTGCAATGCCAATGGCCTTCTACTTGCCCATTGGCATGCTTCCTCAATGATATACAGCCTTTATTTGGGGCTGTCATATCCCCGTTTTGGATTTTGCAGTACTGTACTTGGTTACTAACCGAGTACATTTCTGCATATTATGCTAGTCCTGCACCCCCTGATTCCTGCTTCCTGGATGGCAGATTTACCTCATTTGCCTGGTTTTCACCTGCAAATGGGGTAATTTGCATACGGGGCTGGGAACATGTAGCACTTGTGCTAGAGCGCTCGCGCACATCAAACGAGCATGTATGTGGATCGCTCGGCCACCATATTGTCAAAAATTCCTCTTACACTAATCATGCACGCCGTGCAAGCTTTTGAGAATCTGGGGGTATCTTACTGTTGTGATGTAAGCCTTGTAAAATACTGATGATAAAAAGTAAAAAAATCTGTAGTGAAGCCATTATTACCAATAATATTTGTAGGGTTTATGACAAAATACTGAGCCCAACTACTCTGAGCCTAAAATATCACAAGTACAGAAAGTCGCAGCAACAAAGTGCCACCCCAAGAAACTCAGAAAAATTGAAAACAAATACTTTTTGCAGGATGGCTCCATGTCCTAAACCCCAATGTGTGGATTTTGCTGCCAAGTTGCACAGGCTCAGACAATACAGAATATTAACAAAAAAAAAAAAATGTCCTTTCCTTACTCCAAGTGGACATCCCTCAGAAAAAAAAAAAACATTAAAAGTAATTGCAGACATTTCAGCCACTAGTACAATAAAGCATCAGCATTACTACTCTCTGCTTTAAGATGTAAATGGCAAACCGAATGAAATGACAAAGCCCGCCTGTGTCCTAGCCTCAGTTGTAGATTGGTTGGAATCTCCTAAATATTCTTACCTCTTTCCTGTTTAGTCCTGGTAAGTTCCACAGACAACAGTTAAAATCCATTTTCATGCAATGACTAGCAATAAAATAAAATGAGAAGACTATGGGGGAATTTAATAAAGCCTACATGGTTTTTTTTCCATGTAGGCATCGCACCTCACTGCTTACATGGACACGAATGTTATGAGATTCAGTAAGCACTGCTGAGCAGCGTGCACGCACATGCAAACAAATAAACTTCTGTGGCATGCAAATCGCATATAAGTAACTGAATCTTATACAAATGAGGCAGGTAGAGTGATCCAACAAGAAGATAGGAATCTGTTCAGACAGACAAATGGAGGATGTAAAACTGTAGATATATGGACAGTAATCCCCTGAAAATATAATACCACATACACATATCAGCAAAACTATTATCCTGTATGTCAAAAAAAATTAAAAGAAATAAGAATTATTATGTTTTTAATAATCTTGGCATGTTTGTGCTGCATGCTAGAGTGTGCAAACATGCTTTATAGAAAAATTAAAAACAAACAAAAAAAAAAAATTGGAAAAAAAAGAAATTAGTATTATGTCACACAAATGTATTAGAGGACCTTGCATGGGATCCCTACAACAGTTCATTGGTGCTCTTCCTAACATGGTAGAGTTATGAAGTGCATAGTTTCCAGGCTGTATGCAAATGAGGTGAAGTTACTGAACAGCAGAAAGGAGTAATCGTGTCTGCATATCCCCTTTGTGTAGGCTTAGAACCATGTTGATATTTCACAAGATGTAGCTGACATCGGGGTGGGGGGGTGGCATGTCCACTGAATTCTAAGCTCTTTTAAGCTTTTGTGTGCATGTTTGCATGGCATGCTGCCTTGCTGAGTGTGTCTCAAAATCGGATGCATTCAATTAGTTTTGACCCTTGTTTAAGCTATGCTGCATGCTGCAGCACTGTGTGTGGCATCACACACTGAAATAGGGCAATTAAATGAAGTTAATTATGTTGTAGGCAGGTTGAATGCATCATAGCTAGCCAATCACACATTTGATACCTACACAGAGCTGTATAAAGTATGCATACATCCTACATTCTGATTTGCTCCAATACTATGGACCACTGGGATGCAGACTTGGGAATTTTAACTGGGATAATGCTAGGGGTTACTGCAAGTCTGCTACGTCTGTATGTGCTAGATGCTGAAGCCAATGCTGCTGCTCCTGCTGACAATTGGCCATGACAGAGAAGGAGAAGAGTGTTCAGGCCAATGGTAACCTTCCAGGAGCTACAGGAGCTGGAGATTGTAGTACAAGAACTCACTGAGCTCTTCCATCCTCAACTCAAACCCAGAGCCAACAGAGGGAAACCCATCCCAGTGTAAATAAAGGTATGTGTCACCCTTAGGATACTAGCTACAGGTACTTTCCAAATACTAACTGGGGACATGATGGGGGTCTCACAGGCATCTGCATCCAGGGTACTCCACCAGTTCCTGAATGCCATGCTACCACATGCCAGTGAGCACATTTATTTTCCCTTCACCACTGAGGCGAGGGCCAGCAAAATGCAACACTTCTACTGTGTAGCACACTACCCTGAAGAACTGGTTGCAATAGATTTTACTCATGTATACATCAAGGCACCACCTGAAGAGGGAAGAATCTACATCAGCCACAAGGGGTACCACTCCAACTCCCTGGTCATGTGCAATTCTCAGGGGATTATCATGAATGTGTGTGCTGGCAGCCCTGGCAGTTATCATGACTCCCATATCTGGCATGTATCACAGCTGTACCAGATGTTTACTGGGGGGGACATCACATATGGCCATTTACTGGAGGATGCTGGCTATGCACTGGAGTTGTGGATGATGACACCTATCAGAAATGCACACATACCCATGGGAAAATGCCATAATGAGGCACACACAAGCTAGGATCATCAAAGATCATGTGTTTGGGTTTCTGAAGTCATGGTTCTGGTTCCCCGATATATCTGTTGGAGCCCTGCAGTACTCTCCAGCCACATATACACATATGTTCACAGTATGTGCCATGCTAGACAATATGATCCTGTGGAAACAGCTGCAGCAGAATCAGAAAAAGGAAGGGATACACAGTCCCCCCACCACAGCCGCAGTCACAGAAGGACTCGGAGGAGGAACCCCCTGCTGATGTCCTTGTAGGTAGACAGACATCCTCAGTATGCCCTTGTTTTGCCTAAAAGATATGCATAGCACATTGACTGACAACTTAGGGACCAAGGAGCTGACATCTTGACTTACTCCTACTCACCTACAAATATTAAAATTGTTGCCAAACAACCCACACAACCTGTACCTATCCATGTATTGGCTATGTACTGCATGCTTCAGATAGAGTCAGCCCTGAACTACAGTTCTGTCAACTGCTGTGTTTGCAAGGTAAGTCTCTAACCTACACAATACTTGTAAGGATTACTATTATATGGTATTGTATGTATGGATCTGCTGCATTTATGCAAGTAAATATAGTGGGCTATTTGGACAGAAGTAATATCCACATGAGACTACAGATACTCAGTCCACTAGTATGTGTTCCATAATATTCACTAGGCCTCATGGTTGGAATATTCCCTACATCAGTCAAGGGAGATAGTAAACAGTTGGGTCACATGATATTTGGACTACTGGGTAGTTCAGCAGAACATGTGGTGTTGTTCCCCCACCCCCAACACAGCAGTGTTCTCATATAACTGCTTTAACAGTAACTTATTAATGGTATATCAGTAGTCCAGGCAATCTCAGGACACTAACACAGAAATTGATCATATATTGTATGTTTCACTTAACTCAAGAATAACAACAAACATATGTATGCTGTTGATTGTGTGATGAATGACTCCACTCTGTCTCTCAGCTTGTGTGGCTCAGTGGACTAGGGAAGTTATAATGGGTGATGTTTGGATGTGGGGGAATATTATGCTGGTGTTTTTACAGACAGTCAGTCTGTGTGTAGTATAACATTATGAATCTCTGTTACGTATTAATTACATCAGACAGCTGAAGAATGCCATGGGCAATTTGAGTGAAGTGCAGTAGTGCAGACAGAGGGATAGATGTTATTGTCTGTAACATACAAAATTCCGGACTGCAGTACAGGTAGACTTGGGCTGGCATCATTTTATAAGTATGACAGTCTCACTAGCCTTGCTCATACACTTAGTTAAATTGAGTGGAGTTCTGTTGCACCTTTATCAAAATGACATGTAATGTATAGATATGTGCATACATATATATATATATATATATATATATATATATATATATATTGCTATGTATTTACAAATAGATATATACCTATATATATATATATATATATATATATATATATATAGTTTACTATGAAAATGTTGAGGTGGCTTTCCTTGACCATTCACAACCCCGACCCTGAACAACAAAATAAAATCATGATGCTTCTTTAGAATGCCAATTCCTTCATAAGAAAGAATTGACATTCGCCCACTCACCATCCTGAAAAATATCTGCTACGAGGTGGTAAATGTCTTAGCATTTGGAAGGGGGGCAAGTCCCCTTGCACCCTCCACACCACCTGCTACTTATATATTCTAACTCCAAGATCACACTACAGTGAGGAAAAGGGTAATTTTCCCATTCCCCACTGTAGTGCCATGCCCTTCAAAATACCAACGCTCCAAACTATGAACAGAATCTCCTTATTGACTTTTTCACAGTCGACAGGAATTGTGTTTTTGTCTCTCTGTGTTCGTGCTTCCAACTGTCGAGGAAAGCCACCTCAACATCTCGACATTTTGATTGTAAGCCGATATATATATATATATATATATATATATATATATATATATATATACATATATATAAACATGGGTCTACTTCTTTTCACTGAAAGCTCAGTTACCTGCACACAATTCACTGCAAAGCTCATTTCACTGAAAACTCATTGGACTGAAACTCATTTCGTTGAAAGTTATATATGGCCTTTCCCCCACTGTAGTGCAATCTTGGAGTTAAGTAAGGGGGGTGTGGAGGGCACAGCTCCCTACATTGGGGGTGTGGGGGGTGCAGCCTTGCACCTATTTTAAATGTTTAAAACCATACATATGGATACTTACAAGTCCAATGAATATTTCCAAAAGACAATATATAACCAAATTATGTGGAGGGCTATGCCCCCCACTCCCCAATGTGGGGGGCTGTACCCCCCACACACCCCCTTACTTTATGTACTAACTCCAGGATCACACTACAGTGGGGAACAGGCCATATATAACTTTCAATGAAATGAGTTTCAGTCAAGTTACTTTTCAGAGAAATGAGCTTTCAATAAATTGTGTGCAGGCAACTGAGTTTCAGTAAAATGAGCTTTCAGTGAAATGAAGTAGACTCATAAACATACATCTCAGTCTCTCCTCATATATCTACGTAACACATATACATATCATATGCACAGACAGCTACATTTATATATACATCCCTGTTATATATGCAAATATGTGTGTGGATGTCTTTGTTGTCCTGCATACACTAATAATGGTAAGTAAACCTACTCTGTCACACATCTTTAATGTTGCTCAAAGGATCCAAAGTAAGAGCTCAACAGTACATAATGCACTTACGTACAGACCCCTGTGCCTGCTGGATGTCACCACCCATACAGCAATACGTGGGCAAGAAGTGTAATGCATAATTTTGTCTATGCAGGCATGGACAGGGTACATTGTTCTTGCTCACATGCTTGCCCATCCAAGTGCAAACAGCCACATATGACCATACTGGTATCTGTAGATACATAGCTAGGATAAATAACAGTGATCTGACTGTTAGGATAATAGATGCAGATAGCAGTATGAAGCAATATCACGCTGCAGGGCACAGATCCTGTTCAACACAAGCCTATTTTGTTTAATCCACAAGTAGTTTGCTGTGATCTATATATATATATATATATATATATATATATATATATATATATATATATATATATATATATATATATATATATATATATATATATATATATATATATAAAGCAGTTGTCAGCTGTTGGCACATGTGGTAAGTATTGTGATCTATAGTGTGTAGGACTAAATAGGTAGGGGTTTTAATTTCATTCTAGGCCGCATGGGATGTCTGTGTATGTGTATCCACCTACAAAACAACTGAGAATCCCTCATTGGCTATCAAACTATAACGGTTCTGCACTTTTTGGTCCTGTGAGTTGCTGCTGGCTTTCAAACTGCCTTCTTCTACAAGGCCTGATGATGTCATCTACCTTAAGACTACCAGCTGCCATTGCAATACCAGAATCAAGCTGTGGTGTGTGCGAGAATTACTGTGATCTATAGTGTGCAATACTAGATAGGTAGGGGTTCTAATCTCACTCCAGGCCACTTGGTGTGTCCTTGGGTATGTGTGTTCTGCAAAACAACTGAGAATCCCACACTGGCTATCAGACTGTAATGGTTCTGTTCTTTTTGGCCCTGTATGTTGCTGCTGGCTTCCAAATTGCCTTCTTCTGCAAGGCCTGATGATGTCATCTACCTTAAGACTACCAGCTGCCATTGTAACACCAGACTCAATCTGTGGTGCATGTGATACATATTGTGGTCTGTGGTGTGAAGACTAAGTTAGAAAGAGGTAGGGTTTCCAGTATTTTATTTGTAGCAGGTGATGTGGGCCACCAAATGCCTGACCACAACTAGGCCTGCTGATGCTACCAAGCATAATATGTCCCAAAGAGATAGTAACAGCAGAGACAAGGTGTGTTGCATGCATCATGTACTGTGATCTGTAGTGTGTACCATTCAATAGGTAAATGTTCTAATCTACATACAGCCAGCTTGCACTATGTGTGTGCCATGCCATGTCCTGTAAGCAGTAATTAGAAGTGGTGCTATCCTCAATGTAGCCATGTTTGAGTGGGTAGCTGTTAGAGCATTTTACATCAGCTTATGGAAGCATAGGATGTTTGAACTTCCCTAGCAAAATGGCCATACAGCCCTCACAATGCTAGACACCTTTATACCCTTATTTATATGATCAGCACATATTGCCCGGGCCCAAGAGGGACACAGGCAGATGCCCTGTGGTGAAATGATGGTCACCCAGCCAGTCATACAGATGGCATGTGATGAGGTGGACTGAGGTGCTCTGTTTGCTATTAGGCAGAGCTCTGTTTTAAGGGTGTGTTAAAGTCTGCTAGACAGATCTCTCCCACCAGCATGTATTACTAATGTCTCATACTAGGTTAATGTCCTTAGAGTGATTAATCCATATACCATGTCACCTACAGCTATGCACCATTTATAATCAAACAGGGTCACACATTGCCCTGTATGCAAGGCAGAGATCAACTCTGAGTAGTCTATATGCCACAGGCTACAATGACACTGATTTTAGATGATCCCTATTGAACAGATACTGAAAACATGAAGTTTCCTTGTGAGGGACCATACTGTAGTGTGCAACTTCCAGTAGTGCTTGAAAAGGTACATTACCAAATGACCCTTGCACTCAGATATTAGCATGCTGAGGAAAGAGTAGATGGAGGTTATGAGTATGTCAGTTACGGGTGACTGTGTCCTCAGCTATGACATATGATTCCTGTCATACCACTGAGGAGAAATGGCAATCTCAGGCACATTAGGTGGAAACCTGTGTGCCTAGGCCTGTGTGCCCAGTTCTATCACCCCTGAGTACATACATCACACGTTACAACTGATATGCTACTTACAGGTGCATAGGTGTTACTGATGGAAATGATACTACATATATATTTGCATGGAATTTATGGCCATTAGTATGTCAACAGGAATTTGTTCATCAATACCCTCTTGTAGGATATTGACATAACTCATAACAGACTTTATGAGTGCTCACAGTTTGCAGGCATCAGGCAACATTGTTAGCCACAGACATTCAGTATTCACTTGTTTTGTGGTTAAATGGACTCCAAGCAGTAGAAGACCCAGGACTCAGCCCTTTTGAACACTGCTGCACACAGATCAGCTATTGGAGTTGGATGTCAAATGTTGAATATGTGTGCCATCAATGGGCCACTTAGTGACCCCTACAATGATACTACCATTGATGCCTAAGTGGGTGCTTTTGTAAATGATGGATGAATGATGGATATAGTTAGATGGCTTGGCTAAGTCCAGGGGGTTGTATGCCCTGATGTCCCCTCACCGAGGTCCTTGGTGACTGCCTTAGAAATGTCCACCATGTTTAACAGCCATGATCCCCCTGTCATACATCCAAACTGTGTACAGTCAACTGTGTGTAGATCACATATATGTGTGCTGAACAGCTCCATGATGATTGGTCCTACGGGCATACAGACATGGACACTCAGGCATAGAGGTCTATTGATCTGCTGATCAGTGGATGCACCACCTCTGTGCAAGGGTATAACAGTTGCTGTTCTCCAGTCAGCTAGGGTGCAGTCAGTGGTTTCAGTATGATTGCAAGGTGTTCCCAATGGTGTTAGTATTCCTTGTCTGATCCCATGTAGGATGCAGCCTGGGATGTTAGCATGTCCAGTAGATGTTATGTATCCCTCATAGAGATGCCAATTATGACCTGCTCTGTAGATATGGAAGGTATTGGACAAGTTGTAGGAATGTCATGTGGCACATGTGGTGGGAACAGAGGAGTGAAGTTGATGCAGAACCTGTGGGACTACAGGTTACCTATGAGTACAGACCCATTATATGTGGCATCATTATGTATGACCTCACAGACAATATGGGCCTGTCCTTTGAGGTTGTAGATATAACTACATTGTGCATTGTGATTCTGCTTTGTGTGGGTGGCTAATTTTGTCACTTTCTGTGTCTACATGACATCACAACAATATGTGCTCTTTTTAGCTGAGAAGGTTGTGCCTCCATTCTAGGGGGGCACCCTCACCCCAACTGTCACACTGCAATGTCCACCTCTTATTGCACAGTCTACTAAAGGCAGTTGTCCAACGTGCAGGTTTGCTGTGCCATGAATAGCCTTTGTTTCTCCTGTCAGGTATAGCTGAGTCCATGTAGCTGTAATGCTGCTTGCATAATGCATGGGTGTAGAGCTCTGCATATTTGCCTGTCCCATCTGGGGGGGGGGAGGTTCAGTCAAGCTATGTAAACCATCCCACAGGAGGTAATAAATTGCTTTCTTGAAATATATTTATGTATTGTCTGCAGGTGGGGTTAGCTCTGATATTTTTAATTAGACTTATCTGTGGTCAGATCCCACCAGGGAGGACCTCAGATTGAGGGGCTGCAGTGGTCACCCAAATTGGTAAACACATGATGCATTACATTGGTTCCCCTTGTGGGAATGTTATGGCACTGCTCCAGGCATTGTAGTTAAGGTCATGGTCTAACTTTTGGCAAGTGAGCTGCAGCACGACTAAGAACACAGATGGTGGTCACTCAATGCCACCCCAAACCATGGTGTAATGATATATCTTGATAAACACACGTACATCCAAATATGCACAGCAGGTGTCTGGATTCATGGAGCTGCTCTTGTAGCCAGCAATTGCTTGATTATGTGCCCCTCCAGTAGTGAATGGCTCCTGTAGCGTCTCTGGGAAATGACAGGGTTTCCCTAAATCTGGATGTGTATCTATCCTTAATGAGTATGCATACATCGGCTGCACTACCTTGCACACTGTAAATTTGAGGTCTGAACATATGGAAGGATGTGTAGTCTGGTATGGCTGTGGTGCTGTCCACAGCCATGAACCAGATGCACATATGTCTGCATATTCTAAGGTCGGGACACCTTCCACAGAATGTGGTTCAGCGTTGCCATTCCCAGTATGTAGCATCATAACCATGATGTTGTATAACAATGGTGTTCTCATTGCAAAGTTCTCCCTCCAGATAGTCCATATAACATGCATTGTGCAGGTGTCAGCAGCCTTGGCCAGTACTCCAAACCTCAGGGGTAAGAGATGAAGACCATCACTGGTGAAACATTGATGTCTGTTGAGCAAGGCTTCCCAGGCAGACATGTAGTAGATCCCCTTACAATGACACCACATGTTAAGACAATTACTGACTTCCATCAATTTCCATGTGTATGGAGCCATCATCTTAGGTAAGGGTCAACTGCAGCTGAAATGTATGCACATACCCATGAGAGACGCAGACTGGATAAACTTATTCATGTGTCTGCATACAGTTCAGTGACATATATTCCTAGTTGTACATACCTGCAGGAACTATGATGTCAACATTATGTTAACTGATATTCCTTGAATTGCAGCAATGTGTGGCATGGCGTATTGTGAAGCCCATAGACAGCTAACTGTGATCTTTCCCACTGTAGCCTGTTGACACAGACATCAATGTGTCTTATGATATAATCACCTATGACTAAAAGGTGTGATTTTGTGTTTTGCCTCAGGTGTTTGACCAGTGACAGAGTGGTGCATGCAGTATTATGTCTACTGTGCACTCCAGAGGCAGAATATTCTAAGGTGTCTGGCAATGTGTCTGTTAAGGAGCTGCACACATGTGGGTGTGTGTGATGTGGGTGTAGGTGGCGCAGGATGTGAGCTGTGCATGTTGGCAAAATGCTCATTTTCATATGTAATGACTGCTGTTGGAGACACCATGGAAGCAAGGTTTGAAATGCAGTCACATCTGTTGCACATTGTGTTTGTGTGTCATAGGAGTAGAGGGGTGGAGACACTTTCTACATCTCATCAGCAGGTCCTGCAAAGTTAGGGTCATGCTGCCACACCCTTGGTATTGACAGCCTGGTATACAGTGTTTGTAGCCGCTCCTTGCAGAGAAGATGTGGATGCCCATGCATGCATAGAGGACTTGTTCAACTTTGCTGACATTACATTGGCTTTGCAAGCCTACAATGGATGTCAAGCAACCAGACAACATACTGTCTGTTGTGTGACATGATGTGGGAACATAGACATGTGTTTCAGGTACATAACTGTACAGTATGACATGCCTAGGGCACCTGGCAGGTGGACACACTTTGGCCAATGGTGGCCAGTCCACTGTAGTAGGCCTCACAGCCATGTCATGCAGATATCCACCATTAATCTATTTAAGGGCAGAATACATGACTTGCTGTGAAATTGTCACCTATGATGGATCAACACCACTGTGCTGCTTGTTTCAGCAAGCCTTGACATCTGTGTCACTGGACATTGCACATTATATTGTGACACTGCAGCAGTGTTCCTAATCACAATCTTATCAGTTCCCTAGTGACATACCACCAACCCTGGATGATACATGCAAAAGGCAACTGAGTGTCCAGGTTGCTAATAAAGGCATCTACCTGAAGAAGGGTATGTGAAGCCTACAGAGCCTTTCACAATGTAGGACAGCTATGTGGATGAACAAACAGTCTGTGTCCTGATTCTCATCATGATTTTTGTAGTAATATGTTGCATGTGATGACAGAAAATATATCGGAGGATGGTATACTATGTGAAAGAGGTTTTGGTGAAACCAGCATAAGTAGTTGCCAGGAACCAGCAATTCTGTGGACTCCCCTACTTTCCACAGTCTTCAAAACGTAATTGTGTCCTTCCAGTACACACTGCTTGGGTAGTATCCAACTGCAGAATACCTGTGTAAAACCCCCACCTTACCTACAGAGGGTATACATATTGCACTTCCCAAATGTGTTTGTCTGTGCTCTGTACAGACACCTTGGATGACTCTTTTTTGGAACATGGTGTAAATAATTGCAATACTTTCTTTCACAAAAGACAACTAGCATGCAGTGCCAAGCAGTGTATCCAGATCTCTGAGTCATGTGATATGAAATGCCATAAAAGGAATTAACACGGATACAAGAAGTAACAATGATGTACATCTACTGACACTGGACCAAACACCATTTGTTTTGCTCAAGGCCAGATCATGCTACCTACTCTAACCGGTGGACCTCATTGAGTGTTAAACTATGCAATGGATGAGGGGAATATGACTCACTCCATTTATCATGGTCTGACAAAGTGTTTGACAATATTAGGCCAGCAGGCCTTGCTGAAAACTGTGTAGGTTATTTACAGAGTGGTATGTCAGCTGGCAGATAAGCAAGTGGTCTGATAGTCATATTCTGAGAAGATAGCATTGGGAGACCTATGTCACAGTGATGCCAGTCACCAGCAGATTTTCCCAGACATCATTAATGGAGTATCCCTTCTAGACATTCCCTTCTCTGCAGTCACGGCCACTGTCAGTGACCTCTGACTGACTACATTAGCAGGTGGTTGCATATTAGGAACTGTCAATGAATCCCACACAGAAACAGTTATCCAGGATGGCCTGAGACACACATTCAGTTGTTGTCTGAGGCACTGACAAATAGTAAATGCAAACGACTGTAAAATACTATTCTTTGGGAAGTCATCCAACTCTGAAAAATATGGTAGTGTCCGCACACCGCACACAGTTGAGCCATTACTTATGGAGTTATGGACACAGACAGTAATGCAGCCTTTGACTTTCATTGGTCAGTAAGATGTGGGGATCCATTTAATTTTGTACAACCTATACAGAAAGGTATGACATGTAAATCTCAGGCTGTCATTGTCATACCAAATTTGGCACTCATCACACCTTTCATTGAGTGCAATGGCACCTTTGCTATGTCACTACACAGGCATATCTTAAAACTGTAGCAGCCACACAGTTTCTATGGTAAACCAATACAGATTGCAGATAATATGCCATATGCAGTCTGTGTCAAGACTGTACATGTGAAATCTGTGTCCTACATGCTTTGGAGGGGGATATGTATGGCTGCCATCCAGGGAGTTGTCAGATCCTACTGTGTACCTACAATGTATACATGCCTACACCATAGCTGTGGTATAAATAGTACATGGTGCAGAGACAGATATATAACACAGACACTACACCCTATATGTAACAGACCCCCATGCATGTGAAGCACATATCTACTGTAACACACATCATGTGCAAGTTACACAATGGGATGCAGAACAAGACATTCATAACTGGTGAAGGACAAATGACTGTAGTGGACACAGAAAATTTGTTGATGGGCCATCTTCATCACTACAGCTTATAGATGTGTTAGCGTCTGAAACTCTGAGGACACTTATGAAGGGTATCAAACTATTTCATAGATTAGGAAATACCTGAGTAGGCTGAATGTTGCCATTGTCCTTGTAAGGCTGTTATACACATATGAACCTATGAAGCCATGCACCTATAGTGCTGTACCTTGCTGAAGACATATTTCTTTAGTGCTGACATTCCATCCTGTGTTGTGATGTCTATGGGTTTATTGTCACTGTGTATCCATAGGTGTCCCCTACAGACTCTTGAAACTGAAACTTAACCAGGTTCATGACACACATTTCACTGTGGAAGTATACAGCCATTATAACATCATAAAGCATGAGGTACACAAAATTATGTGGCTTACTCATTACAAATGTCTTCATACAGTATCTGTCAGTGACCAGTACAAGTTGCATGTCAAAGCAACACTGCATTACGTAAGTACATATTAATTTATATAGTCACCCTGTGCAAGAGACATATAGCTTCATTTTCCTGCATTTATGATGAGGATGATACGGATGTGGCACAGGTATCATCACTTGCACAGGGTGTTTTGTGGGGGTGCAGGTGGCCATGGCTGACCCAATAGGTTGAAAGCATGTGTGTGAGTCAGGAAGGGAGGCTGGCAAGATGGACCTTGGAAATGTGCTGTGTGTGTCTGTAGGTGATCTGAATTTGACAGTGATGTGTGAGTGTGTGCGTGAACACAGTCAAGCTCAGTGCTAACCCTACATGTGTGTATGTTGGACAGCTTTGAACCATGCATGGTAGAGCTGACAGTTCACTGTCTCCTCCCCCAAATACGGGAACTGGATCTGCCAGGAATTGCACTGGCACCTCCATGCCCAAGGACAGAAATTATGCTAGTACCTGATGGGGACTGCCGTCTGCTGGGACCGTGTCCTCCACGGGAATGCCCAGGACCACAAGCCCATGGCCTACCATGTCTTGGTGTGGACAGCTCACTCCCCTGTGGAGCACTGGATGTACTGCCACTACAGGAGTGTGATTGTGTACAGCCACAAGGACTCTTAGCAGATGGGGTTGCTGACCTACGTCCACAAGTTTGACGCTCAACTTCAACCAGATGTTCCAGCACAGACAATTTGCATTCCAAGACAGATGTTCTGCAGTTTGTCTCAGACCACCTTCTTTCCACTCCATCAGTGAACTGATCCAGGCACCAGTGAGGTGGAGGCAGTCACAGAAATCAGACTGTGCTGCATCCATAACCCTGAGCATATGTCTAGAATTCCTTTCAGAATGTGCTTGTGCCTCCATGATGGCTCAAAATATATGCCAATTGACCCATGATGTGACACCTGCAACATGTGGTGGAAGGACAGCAGGCCTCCTATGAGCACTCCTATTAATCCACCTGTGTGGATCCTCGCCAGCTCTCTGGTTATGGCCAGTGTCTACACTCACTGGTGCCATAGTTGCAAAACTTTAATGTTCAATATCGTCACCCTTTGATTGTCTAATATCTGTAGCCTCCAGGGACTGGGTATGCATAGGCATACTGACTGTGAGTGGTGACAATGAGGGTAGAAGAGGAATTTCAACCTCTGAGACAGATTCAGCCCCTGAAACCCCAACTTATGTCTCACTCTGTCCCCCATCATCATCAGAGTCAGCAGAGACACTGACATCAGGTTGTGCAGGGGACAGAGACCAACCCCACTGTCAACTGTGATAAGAAAGGGAAAAACAGTACATTAATATCTGCAATATAATTCTCTGCAGTACTATGCTACAATATATGTAAAGCTCTATACACTGTTATCACTAATACAGACCTGTTTAAAACCCAACTTCATATAGTAGGACTTGAGGACACTACTTTTCCCACAAACAGCTGTATTTACTTGTAAATAAAAGCTCTTTATCCAGCAATCTCATCAGCAGTCAGGAGTGGCTCATGCTATAGGACTGCAGGACTGCAGCCCCCCCAGCTGTGGAAAGAAAAAAAAACAAAATAAAAAAAATGTTTAAGTCCCAGACCTCTGTGATTGCACAGATTAGGGAACTCCAGACTGCTTTGTCAGCAGTCTGGATAGGCCATCTCTGCCCTGCCCAGAAGTCTATGCAGTGATGACAGCACAGAACAGAAGACATCCAGACTGCAACATCCCCAGGCTGGAGTCTGCTCTTGTGAGGAAACCTTCCCCAGGACGACATTAGAGCCTGCTCTGACGGGGAAACTGTTATTGGAGCCTGACCCAAGTGCTATATAGTGGTGGGTAAAGAACAGGCTTGAACCCTGTACCTTGGGGCCCATGTGGCAAAAGCCTGAATTCCCTACCCACCACCATTTGTACAAAATGTGCAGATTTTTCTCTCATACTTGTTCTGTTCCTCATAAAATCTGTGGTTTCCATAGTTTTGTGTCCTTAGAAAGTCAGTAGTGCATTGGTGCAGTGGTAGCATTGTCCTCCCTGTGTTTGTATGGGTTTTCTCTGTGTTCTGTTCCTCATAAAATCTGTGGTTTCTGTATTTACGTGTCCTTGCAAAGTTAGTAGTGCATTGATGCAGTGGTAGCATTGTTACCTGACAGCTACAGGTTCTCTGGTTTGACTCTTGGCTGGGGTGCCTTCTGTGTGGAGTCTGCATGTACTCCCTGTGTTTGTGTGGGTTTCCTTTGGTGTCCACCTATCTTACAAAGCCATGTGTCTGTCTGGAGTGTTTCTCCCTGGGCCCGTGCTGCAAATTGGCTTTTGTTCCAAGTCAGACTTTCCTGGTTAACACATGTTAAATAAAAATGACAAGCATTTGAATTTCAGACTTCATATTCTTCAGAAAGTACATGGTAACACAAACACTTTTATTCTAGCAATTTTCTAAGTTTATAAGATGGATATTTGAAATTTGTCCCTATTTTTGGGACTGGACTGTATTCTCCCATTATTGGCTTTGTCCAGGTTTTTTGTGCTAAGGTTGAGAGCTATGTTAAGAACTTAATTCACTGAATATGTTTGGGGGTTGTATTCCCCATTATTGTCTTTCTTCATGTGTTTTGTGCTAAGAGGTTGATGGCTATGGTGAGAACTGAATTCACTAAATGGTAGCCATTTAAGTTTCAGTCTTCCTCTCTTTCACAAAACAGTTGATTTGGCATAATGGTATGTTGCTCTGACTGTTTTGCATAGGGTCCTGGGTTCAAGGCTTGGCAGTGAAATGTATGGTGATAACACAACATTGTATTCTAGCAAATTTCCAACATTATACAAGCAATGTTTAAAATGCGTCCCTGGTTTTTGGGCTTTGCCCCCCCCCCCCAATACATATTGGCTTTTTCCAGATTTCTTGTGCTGCAAAGATACAGCTGAGTAGATTTTACAAGGAGCTGAGAACTGCAGGGGAGCAAAAGTTTAGTGCTGCTTATGCTATATCTGCTTGTACTGTTAATAGCACAACAAGTACTGCACTTGCTTTTGATGCAGAAGGCTGTGGGTTCTACTCCTACAGTAGATAAATGCATTACCGATACTGTACTGTGTTGCAAAGGGGGTGGATGCTGCACTCCTTTTTGGCAAAGATACCTAGTAACTAGTAACCTGTTATCAGTTTGCTATCCATTCCCTATTGCAATATTACTAGCTTATCTTTTTTTAGTGTAAGATATGCAATTTATTCCTCAAGGGCAACAGGCACTTTATTTGTAGATGAAACAATGAAATATAAAGTTGTTTGCTAGCAGCAACCTCTTCATTAGTTACAGATCTCTTTAATGTGGAATTATTTAGATGACTTTTACTTCTTCAGAGATTGTGTATATGTACTGATACTGGTGGACTGTAGAAGTTTGAGTGGACTTTTATGATGGAAATGTTCTGAATTAGGCAGTTTTGTCATTATTGGTGCATCCATTTTGTTTCATTGTTTACTGGAAAAACATTCAAAACAATACATTTAAAATACCCACTAAAACTGTACTGTATTGTACAAGGAATATAATTTAATACAATCAGGAAGGTGTATGAAAGAGCATGTGTATGTTTCGTGTGCAAGGGGCTTGTGATTTGAAAACAGCCCAAACCCAAAGTTAATCTTTATCTGCCCCTGGCAAAAGGTATTTTCTTTGAATGTGGGTTTCAATGCTGTTTCAATGAATGTGAGTTTCAAGGGCACAAAAGTTTTAATGCTAAGTCTGTTTTCACTGTGAGACTGAATTGCTTTGTTTAGTAGATATCTATTAGTGTTTGCGCTGTAAAATGTAAAATAAAACTTTCAAATGAAATCCAAATCATTGCAGAAGTAAAGCAGTATGCACATTACTGTTTATGGTAAATGGGGTGAAATAGTCAAGTAATGGTTGATTGGAATGGCTGCAGGGGGGGTGGCTCCATTCGACCATGATTTTGTAAGGGGGGAATAGTGGCAAACTCAGCAACAGTCCCAGCTGAACTATATCTCTCAACTGTCCAGATTTTTGCAGAATGAATAGATTTTTGCTTCTTATTTTTGGTTTGTTCCTCATAAAATTTGTGGTTTTCTGGCAAATCATTTAAGAATGAAGTCACTAAATAATGACAGACATTGAGTTTCAGGCTTCATAACCTTCAGCAACATGTATGCTAAAGCAAGACCTGTTATTCTATCAACTGTCTCAGTTTATACAAGAGCAATTTTTAGTACTGTTTATATGTTCCCCCAGTATATTTCGCCTTGTCCAGATTCCCTACATTAACAGGTTGGGAGGTACCTGCAAATAAATTGCTTTATAGAATTAGGCATATCCACACCTCTCAACTGTCCCTGATTCTGGCTAAAAATTTTGCTCTTCCCCTAATAATCCCTCCACAAAATGGCAATTTTGGAAGAAAACATGGAGGGTTTACAATTAATAAATAGCTGTAATAATCAGAGTTATAGATTACTTTTATTTCAGAAATGCATGTAGATTCTTTTATTTTGTCAGCTGCTCAAGTTAGTAGTACTAATATTAAAAAAAGTGTCCCTTCTATGACAGGTTCCCAGCTGTATTGTGTGGCTATTTTATATTTTTGCATTACATTTTTGGTCCGTTTTTCATAAATTGTGTTTTTTTTTTTGGCAAATTAGTGGTAAATAATTAAACACTGAAGTTAGAAAATAATGACAGACATTCCAGTTTCAGATTTCATACCCTTCAGAAAGTTGATACTAATGCAAGACCTACTATTCTATTATCTTTCTAAGTTTATAAGAACAATATTTAAAAAAATATCCTTATTTTTGAGCCTTTGTCCCACTTCTATGCATGGCTTTGTCCAGATTTCTTGCTCTGAGGTTGGGAGGTATGACAAATGTGTCAGGGCCATCACAGTCATCCAGAGACATTTCATATTGTGACATACTTGTTGCACCCCACTCCCCCATGTAGTGACTCTGGATGTGTCCAAGCAAGGAAAGGAGCAGTTATGCAGTGTAAATGTGCAGAGTATCCCCCCATCCAAAGTAGACCCAAGTACTACAGTGGCTTTTCATCTGTCCTTGATTTTGCAGAATGTTCTGGTTTCTGTCATATTTTTATACTGTTGATTTATGCTTATTATTATTCAGAAAGTGCCTGTTGCTCTGTGTTTAAGTAGCAATGCTTTTATGACCATCAGCTAAGCTTGTCTGAGATTGTAAGATGCAAGTACGTTTTAATAAGCATACAGTTAAAGAATTGCCAACATTGAAAGTCTTTCTGTTGTTGCCATGCAGAAAATACTTACATAACTAGATAACGTATAAGCCTTGGGTATTGAAATGCATATGACAGTATTTGTAATAAAGGATAGCATTACATTATTTTAAGAAGCTCATTACATTTGGTGGAGACTTGCAGTCATCTTTGCAGGCTTTACCTGCAAACTAAGCAGAATGCCAAGCTATCGTGTGTGGTCCATAACCTGTGCAGTAATCCTTTAAGCAATGTATGTTGAGCTTGTTTCTTGTTTGCATTTCATTTTTTACTTTGATCATGTTTTTCCCATGAAACAAGTAGATAGTCGTTGTCAGGCAGCAGGTCTTTTTTGGATAAGAAACATTTTTAGAAGTGGGGCTATCACAGAGATTCCTGCTTTCAGCATGTTACTTCATACTTTAATAAAGCTGAATCATCATTCTCTTTCAGCTTTTCCCGTTAGGGGTCGCCACAGCGGATCATCTCTTTCCATTTCTTCCTATCCTCTGCATCTTGCTCTGTCACACCAACCACCTGCATGTCCTCTCTCACCACATCCATAAACCTTATCTTAGGCCTTCCTCTATTCCTCTTACCTGGCAGCTCCATCCTTAGCATCTTTTTCCCAATATACCCATCATCCCTCCTCAGCACATGTCCAAACCAACGCAATCTTGTCTCTCTTGCTTTGTCTCCAAACTGTCCAACATGAGCTGACCCTCTAATATACTGATTCTTAATCCTATCCATCCTAGTCACACCGAGTGCAAATCTTAACATCTTTAACTCTGACACATCCAGCTCTGACTCCTGCCTTTTTGTCAATGCCACTGTCTCCAACCCATATAACATAGCTGGTCTCACTACCCTCTTGTAGACCTTCCCTTTCACTCTTGCTGGTACCTGTCTGTCACAAATCACTCCTGACACTCTTCTCCACCCATTCCACCCTGCCTGTACTCTCTTCTTCACCTCTCTTCCACATTCACCATTACTCTGAACTGTTGATCCCAAGTACTTAAACTCGTCCACCTTTACCAACTCTACTCCCTGCATCCTCACCATTCCTCTACCCTCCCTCTCATTTACACACATATATTCTGTCTTAGCCCTGCTGACCTTCATTCCTCTGCTCTCTAGAGCATATCTCCACCTTTCCAGAGTCTCCTCAACCTGATTCCTACTCTCACTACAGATCACAATGTCATCTGCAAACATCATAGTCCACGGGGCCTTCTGTCTGATCTCATCTGTCAACCTGTCCATCACCACTGCAAATAAGAAAGGGCTCAGAGCTGATCCTTGATGTAATCCCACCTCCACCTTAAACGGATCTGTCACTCCCACTGCAGTCCTCACTACTGTCACATTACCCTCATACATATCCTGTACCACTCTTACATACTTCTCTGCCACTCCCGACTTCCTCATACAATACCACAACTCTTCTCTAGGCACCCTGTCATATGCTTTCTCCAAGTCTACAAAGACACAATGCAACTCCTTCTGACCTTCTCTGTATTTCTCCAACAACACTCTCAGAGCAAACATTGCATCTGTGTGCTCTTTCCTGCCATGAAACCATACTTCTGATCACTAATCATCACCTCCCTTCTTAACCTTGCTTCCACTACTCTTTCCCATAACTTCAAGCTGTGACTAATCAGTTTTATCCCTCTGTAGTTACTGCAGCTCTGCACATCACCCTTATTCTTAAAGATAGGTACCAAAACACTTTTTCTCCACTCCTCAGGCATCCTCTGACTTTCCAAAATTTCATTAAACAATCTAGTTAGAAATTCCACTGCCATTTCTCCTAAGCACCTCCATGCTTCCATTGGTATGTCATCTGGGCCAACAGCCTTTCCATTCTTCATCCTCTTCATAGCTGCCTTACTTCCTCCTTGCTAATCTGCTTCACTTCCTGATTCACTATCCCCACATCATCCAACCTTCTCTCTCTCTCATTCTCTTCATTCATCAGCCTCTCAAAATACTCTTTCCATCTACTCAACACACTCTCCTCTCTTGTGAGTACCTTTCCCTCACTATCCTTTATCACCCTTACTTGCTGCACATCTTTCCCAGCTCTGTCCCTCTGTCTGGCTAATCGGTACAGGTCCTTTTCTCCCTCTTTAGTGTCCAATCTCTCATACAACTCTCCATGTGCCTTATCCTTAGCTTTCGCCACCTCTCTTTGCCATGCAATAAAGCTGAATATAAATTATAACTAGATCTGCAGTGCAAGGAGAAGTGGTTTTAGCTGAGTTATACTTGTTTTTCTTATATTTGATTTTTGACTGGCATTCCAGTAATGTACTTAAAAAGTAATTTATTTTTTCATGCCTCACAACTTTTTAGTTTCCATCTAGATATTAAGTAAGCTGTCATGCAGCCAATGCATTGAAATATTGTTTTTCTTCTACACTTCATTTTGTCTTGATTGGATTCTCATAATGATGGTTTGGCACCCAGGGCAGCGTATGTAATTAAAGTTACAGTTTTTGTGGTTTTGAGCATAGCTCTTCCCCTTTCTAGTTGGCTACACCCATTTCCATTGACCCCACCCATCCAGTTGTCTCCTGCAGCCCCCCCCCTTTGATTTGAAGTCACCAGCCATCACTGTCAGCAGCAGTGAGGTACACTGTTGACATTTGTGAAGACTCTGTACAGTTGACACATATGACAATCAGTAATGTCCTGACAGTACTGTCACATCTATCAGTGTGGTCATGCCTACAAGGCATAGATTTGACTCTAACATGTGTACAGTCAGAAAATATCTGTGTAGTTGGCAATCATGCCAACAGTAAAGCAATCCAGGCAGCAGAGCTAGGATGACACTTTAGGGAATAGATTGCTGTAAATCTACATATGTAACAAAAGTGTCATGCTTACCAGGAGCAGGACCACAGCCTTGTCCAATACCTGATGGACCTGTGAAAAGTTGAGTTGAGGTAATGTAAGTACCACCACATTTTACACTATAACAAGGTAATACATCCATATATCTCACATTTACAATAGCTACTGTGTTAATTGTTATGTTGGTCAAAATCTGAGCATGTGATTCAAACTGCAGTTAAACCCCTCCCCCCAAAGAACAAAAACCTGACACCCACATAACAGTATGTACACCTTGACACTCTAAATGCTACTGTATTCCAATGCTGATCCAACTAAGCTTACCTGGGTGCTCCTCTGCCATGTATGGTGTGATGGATGCCTGTGAGCTGGCATGTGTTCCTAGGTCCACCTTGAATTTCTTAGTGGCTGAGGGTGGTTGTTCTGCTGCAGGCCCTCCACAGGTGACACCATGATCCATGGCTACATCTGCTGCTCTTCTGCGAGCAGCATTAATCATGTCTGTTGCACTTTGTCAAACCTGCTCATATGTCCTGCTCTTATGACCTATCACATTCACATCACAGATAAGGTCAGCCCACAGTGCTGTTCCCTGTTTTGCCTCTCCCTGGACAGTAGGACTTCATGGTGTTGATGGAGCCCTTCCAGTATTATATAATTCTCTGCATCTATGATAGGGGCACTGCATCTGGGATACATGTTTCCTGAAAGACAAAAAATGGAAACACGTGTCAGAATCACATATGTGGAAATATGCAATGTAGAGGTACAACAAGAACATAATGGCTGGCAGTATCCACTGCCTGATCACACATGTCATATCATATTCCACAGTGTGCAAACATACTAAACGTGTGGATACAACTAAGATACTAGCGATAGTCAGCTATTTCCATATGTGTCATGACAGATACTGCTGTATGGACATACACCCAACACTGGAGTCCATTGTAGTGTGTCCCCTAGGGGCAATCACCCTGATAATATGTCAAAACAACAGTGCCAAACAAATAGCAGTGTGCCATTACAACCGCTACAAAGGGACAGTCCCACGAGACCAGTGTGGCACATTGACAAAAAAATTCCACTCTTGATGTATTGCACATCTGTTGTAGGTGTAACAAATTTGAAGATTGACAACATTTTATTTAATGTTTTTTAACAGGAAAGTCCAACTTGGAACAAAGCCAATTTTCAGCAGAGGTGTGGGGAGAAATGCTCCAGATGCATGCCTTTGTAATGTGGGAGGAAACCCACATGAAATCAATGAGGACATGCAGACTCTGCACAGAAGGTACCCCATCCAAGAATCAAACTGGAGAACCTCTTGCTGTAAAGCAACAACACTACCACTGCACCATCCAGGTTAAAGCTATAGGGTCTAAGAAAGGCTTAATGTGGTAACCACCATTCCCCCTAAGTATATTCAGTCATATACATCATGTTGTAAACAAAAAGGTTACATACCTAATGGAGTACAATACTCCTCTGTTGATATGTGCAGATAAATATTAAGTTTTTGCAACATGTTTACTGTGTGAAGAAAGTCTCATACAGACTGGTTCCCCATAGCCAGCTGTTTGCCTTTTTAATATGCTTCTCATTACCAGGTGAATGACTCTTAAACAATCCATGGTTCTAAAATGCTAATTGCAGCCAACACAGCTGATTTGCAGTATCATCAGCCAATGACATGCAACCACTGAACAAGATATAAGGCCTTCATGTAGATTAGAGGCCCTTTCTGATATGTTGTGTTGGACATTACTGGGGTCAAGAGATTATGTCCTCAAAGAAGGTAGGTCTGTAGCAGCTGCTTTTACATACAGATGTGTGTGCTACAGGCTGCAGCTGCTGCAGGCAATAGGTATAGGCAGACAATGTGAACACTTTGGAGAACAGCAAGCTGTAAGGGTAACTGTGGGAGCTGTGTCAGCCTTGTTGTATAAGCTGAGCCAGAGTGAAGGTACCCCTTCCACTCAAATTAATGCATGTGTTTAAGGTAAGTATTTTAGGCAATGGTATCACTAACAGAGTACTAGGCAACATGTTTGTTGTGTCCTTGAGCAACATAGGGGTAAATATAAGATTAAGTCAACCATTTGGGCAATGATCAGGCCATGTGTTACAGTGCGGAACTCATTTGGAATGTGTATGTTGGCAGTCCTTGTTACTAGCCGGGGCTTCATATGTGTTTGTTAATTGTGCAGCTGTGCTAATCTGTAATGTGATTATGAAAGGATTGTGTGCAGCACTCTGATATTAATGGGCCTCATTTGCATTACCTAAGTTAACATCCTCTGTGAATGCATATTAATCCATGACCTAACACTTTATATACTTATAATGTTGCTATAGGGACACGTGAAGTGTGCTACTATCTGCAGGCCTGTGACTTCCATAAGGGAAAAGCAGACATTTCATTTTTAATGCATTGTGTGGCTAAAGAGTGCCTGACTTAGTCATTAATTGCTGGGTTCACAATAATGTAATTTAAATGCTACACACCACTGGATTTGAACCAAGGACTGTGTGGCAAATATACTGTTTGCACAGCATTTAACAGACTGGGCTACTGAGTTACTGTCACAGGAGGTGTATTTGTCAAGATATAAGTGCACACATACAGGCTGTGACATACTTTTTTTACTTCCACCATTATGTGAATGGTTTTATATGGATGTATTTCTCTGCCAGAGTCTCAGCTGAACATGTATGTTGCCATTCATGTTTTAGCAGGTGTATTTCTAAATGCTGATGGTAAATATGCATATTTACCTGCTATTAGAGACCTTTATATCCATTATTCCATGTCTGGCTTTCTACTGGTGTACTCCTGCACCAGACTACAAGTTACACTCCCACTTTTTCCATTACTCTTTAAGCAAGTTTGAGCAACATTGTGTGATGTGCAGCTCTGCTTAAACTCACTTAATGACTGTAACTTGCAGTTACTATATTCTGCATAAAGTGCCTGTTTTACTTAGCTGTATGGCATGACATGTTAATGCAGTGGTCTGTAAGTGCAATGGTCTTGGGTTTGAACTAGGGGACAGGTGTTTATTTTGTATGCGTTTATTATAATTTAAAACACATATATCAATGTAGCTCCAGTTAGCTGAGCTTAGCAATGTTGCGAGATGTGCCATGTCACACAGTGTCATGCAAAAAATCTTTAAAGAATAGAGTAATGGGAAGATAGGAAAGTGCTGAAATGGGGTGCAAGCAGGGAGAAAAACATAGTGAAAGGCAGGTAGGTATGTGCAGAAAGGGTGTAGGAAAGAACCATAGATATCCATTTCTTGTACAGCAACAACTGTGCACTTTGACCAAATTTGTACATGACTTTCGACTCTCATCCCCAAAGTAGGGTTAACAACAAAATAACTGAGTTGTGAATCTAATTGGACCAAATTACGTGTATCCAGTGGGCAAGTATGTGAAATGGAAAGCAATGTATGGGAATACACATTTTTTTAGGACAGGTGCCCAATTTTTTTAAGATGAGAGTCGAATGTTGGGGAAGGGACATAGGTACATGTGGGTGAAGTAAGTTGGATAGGTGAGAAAGCTTTTGCAGACAGACAAGACAGCAGACAGGAGTGATGTGTGACACAAGAGGGGGTGAACACCTTGGATGGGGAGGGTGCTGTGGAATCGCAGTCTCATGTGCCTCCACAAGGTAGCAACATGACTCAAGTCCCCACCCATGGGACTGTTGGGGTAGCAGTGGTGGAGGCTGGGCTCCAGGGTGAGCCTGCCCCACCAGGGTGGCCAGCATGCTCTCTATCCAGCATAGGCATTGTCCAAACCCATGGTACATGATCCTGCACACCAAAACTGGCAGCTTATCATGAGTGACAACTCCCCCTCCACCACTGTGTCCAAAGGGTGCCCAATCCCATCCCATGGGACAGAACTACCTGATGTCACAGGTAATGCAGGGGCAGGAGAGGAGGCACCATCAGTCAAAGTCCCAGACATGCTGGGGCCTGATGCCACTGCCAGAGGAGACAAGGTAGGCAGATCAACTAGGACCAGCCTACCTTGACACACTGTAGTAAATTTTTTATAACCATAAGTTAAGGTTAGTAATAACCAAACCACTGTCAGTATTAACATAATGGAACATAATATTGATTAATCCAAATACATATTAAGGTGTATTATGTGTAACACAGCATTAAATAGCATAACAGTAAGTATGTTAACAGCAAGCCAGTATGAAATAACCCATAAGGTCAACAAAACATTTAGTTTAACAAAATGTATTAATATTAAATCATAATAATAAATAACAATAATAAATTAAAGAAGATATGGGGTGGGAAGAGAGAGAGAAATATATACCATTAGTGATGTCACAGATGATATCCCTAAAAACGACTGCTTATAAAAAATTCTACAGGTGTGTAGTGTCAGTTGTGATTACAGTGACTACAATTCCTCCGTAGATGATGTAGCACATACATGCCCCTCAAGCTGTTAGCATGGGAAGTATGGGCCAAGCACTAACAAATGCGGTACACAACTACATGGACCTGTTTCACATAATGTGCACTTACATGACTACCATGGTGTTCTGTAAACAGATTTGACAATGCACTGCATTTCAGGTAATCATTTATCTGTTAATCATAGACCAAATAGATAGAGTGGTTGTAATTACATTACGAAAAATCATGACAGTTGAGAGATATGTTTGTGAACATTAAGTAGACCAGACAGCTATCATGCCTTAGTTGGCAGGTGTGGGAGTAGAACCCAAAAGCTGTGACTGAAGGGACATCTGCAAATAATGCAACAATGGACTGCAGCAACATTGAAAAGAAATGCAGTGAATACAGCCCTACTACAAGGATTTAGACACATTTTATTATGAAACCACTTTACACTTTATTGGTATTGCTGCTAAGTATCTATGAAGTATACAGATGATATCTGCCCATAAAAAGTACTACACCTATATACTTTTTGTTCCTGCAGTGGGTGGAAAAGAGGGCATTGTGTGACTGAAAGTGTCCTGGAGACAGCCTTGAACCATACTGTGGATTGTGCAATATATTTTTAAAGCAATTACTTTTGCATTCCACAGTTATTGCAGTTTTACAGTTGACTGCAACAACATTACAATAGACATGCAATGCATACAGCTCTACTGCAATTATGTTACGACACCACAATTCTTCTTTACACCTTTTTGCTTACTGTTACTGGTATTATTTATTGGTTATTGCACAGCAGCTTTTATTGTTTATTTATTGCAGTACAGTTTTTATTGTTTATTATTTATTGCACTACAGTTTTTATTGTTTATTGCACTACACTTATCATAATATATCCACACATACGTCACTCATGGCACATCCTGGTCAGGTGCCTGGCATGGGACTGCATGTCATGGCCCTCTCAGCTTCAGCTGTTGGAAGAGAAGCATACCATTATACATACTGGTTTGCACAGATTCAGCTTGTATTTTAGTAAAGTAGTGGCAGAAATACTTACGTATGTCTGGGGTATGCCCAACCCTGGCCTCTTGGGCCCAGGTGTCCAAATACCCCCTCTTTCTATACTTCAGGTCATCATAGTGGTGATGACACTGCTCACCAGTGTGAAACCAGTAGCACTGGTAAATTCCCTGGCCCAACAGATCCCAGGCCGCAGACTTACATTCTGAGCCCTGGTAACCACCCTGCAACAGCCTAGGTTCATAATTGCATATCGAGAGCCCAACAAACACCCTAGAATCTAGCACACCCCCTATCTGTGCCAAAAAGCACACACCATCTCCAACACCACCTGGCATACCAATAGTTAGACAGACTCCAATAAACAGTGTAGAAGTCCCACATATTGGCCTTAAAATAGGCTGTTTTCCCACCCTTATATAATCAGACTGCAAAATTCAAAAAAGTGCCGTGTTGCTTAGCATCGTGCAAACCTCCTTAGTGGAGCTGAACATCACAAAAACTCATACAACCATGATTTTAGTGAAGCTTATCAATGCCCAAACAGTAGTAGCCATTAACCATGTTTAAGCAGTGCTTAGCACTGCACAGCTCTTGTAAAGATAACAAGTTTGTTTTTAAATTAAACAAAAGATTAAATTACATTAAAAAATTATATGAGTATTAGGGACTTGAACCCAGGACCTACTAAGCTTTAGGCCATGACTCTACCCATTTAGCTACTTGGATAGTATATAAAGTAGTCTACCTTCACATATACTAGTAAGCTACCTGTTAGCATTGCTAAGCACCACACAAACAGGCTTAAACATAACCAGAAATAAATAATTAATTACATCCGTTTTCTACTTTAGACATCTGGCAGGTGTCAGTACTGTATGTGTTAGCACAGCTCGGTTCTGCTGTGCTCCATGCTGTGCAAATGGACAAAAAACTTATCATAATTAATTACATCCGGCTTCTATTTTTAGATGTCAAGCAGATGTCAGCTGTGTATGTATATATATATATATATATATATATATATATATATATATATATATATATATATATATATATACATACATAAGCACATCTTGGTACTGCTGCACTCCACACTGCTCTGGGCAAATGGACATTAAAAAAAAAAATTTAAAAATTTAAAATTAAAACACAAAATATTAATTCACAGCACATTTCAACTGTAGCAGGGTACATTACAGGGAGTCTCGCCCTGTACATAACATCTCTCCAGGAATTTCCTGGACAGTCCAGAACCACAGGATAGCTGCTACACTTCTGCCTACATGGATTCAATATCCCTGTTACTATGCTCTGCCTCAGTAGAGCACCATGATTAATTTGCATGGTGCGCTGCTGAGGGGGAACCATGGCCGTGTACATAGATACATTCTGTGTAGGCTCTAAATGGAGCCTACATGGATTTTATTGAATTCTGGGGTATGTGATCTGATCACTCTCATAGCTTCCTAGGCATTTCTATTAATGTATATGTTAAGAAATGTAAATTAATAAATAATAAATAAGTTATATAACTGCTGCCTTCCTGTGTAGAATTAATGTATTTGCCATATACCTGCCACTCATCTGTGTAGTATCAGTGCAAGTTATTTTCCTGCCACTCGTGTAGATAATCCATCCTGTGTGTCTTGTGTAGTACTGTATTAATGCATATGTTACTTTTCTTCCACTGTCTTGGGTGGTATTATTGCATGTTACATTCCCGCCACTCATCTGTGCAGTACTGTGCAGTATTATTGCAGAAGTAACAGGTCTACCGCTCTTTTGTATAGTATTTAATGCATAAGCTACAGTCCTATCACTTTTTTGTGTTGTATTAATTCACTACTTCCTGTGGAAACTGAATATATCCTCCTAAAAGTCACACCACTTCTTAATCATTAAATCATCTCATCAGATTTGATCATAAAAGTAATGGTATAGCTTGCATCCTGGTCACATTATTTGCTGACTGTAAGCAGCCTGCAGAGGTTTGACTAGATAGTCTCACATGTTAGCAGTCTAGTGAGATGATTTTATATTATAGATCAGAATTGTAGATCAGAATAATTAACTGCATGCCATCTGAGTCCCCACTGAGGGATACAGCTGCTCAACACTGGATAAGAAACAATCCCCCTAAATGAGATAGGGTACCAGATGTCATTTTACCACATCTAAGAGAAGTACTACCCACCTGAAAATTCTTCCTCGCTGACAAGAATGAACCCAGGAAAAAGCATGTTAGGTGCAAGGAACAGCAGCCCTGTGTATCAACTATTAAGACAAGTAAGCCCATTTAAATCTAAATTGCCAGAGACACAAGGATTATGTAAAACTTGGCACCAGTGGCCAAACCATATAGAAACTCTAAACAGCCAGTAAATCTTCCACTGTAAGAACACAGTAAAAGTGCTGCTAAGTGCACATGGACATTTTTTTTTTACTTATTTTACTGCACAATGCCCTCTCCCTTCTCTGAGTGCTACAGACACTGCCCATCACCTGACTGGCTGAACAGCTCATGTGACAATACACAGTACAACCTATTTGATTTTAAAGACCACTATCAGATCCCTAGCTGTCCAATCTCCATGCCTCCCCAGTGGATACATATGGTCAACACAGGTAATCCACTTGTTATTTACTCTGCCAATTTATCTCCAGAATTGAAATGCAATGCCACTTATTAACTTCTTCTTAATCTTTAAACTATTAGTGTTTTGCAATACTTCATAGGTTCATAGGTTCATAGGTAGGTACTAGGCTATTGGCCCTAGGGCCTATATAAGCCTAGCCAAAAAATGTATCCTGGATTTCGCCACCCAAAAAAATTATTTTCCTGTGCTCCTGTCGAGCAGAGCCACAGAAGTGATCCCTGGGGTGAATTTCCCATTTCCCATCCAATCATCAAGATTTTTCTTGAAGAGTGCTAATGAGGAGCTCTGTTTGACATAGACAGGTAGTCTGTTCCAGAGTATGGGAAGTCTCTGGGACAGAAATCTATCCCTCCAGCATATTCTGTTTATTCTGGTGACAAGGTTTAGGTCCCTAGAGCATGTAGCTTGGAGGGATTGGGATTTCTTTAAGTGGAGCATGTCCAACAGCTCTGGGTTTGACATAGCTTTGTATGTTAGGCAGAGATCGCCCCTGAATAGGCGATATGTGATGGAGTAAAGCTGTAGTTTTTTGAGACGGTCTGCATAGGGCATCTGTTTGAGGCCAGTAATCCTCTTTGTGAGGTATTTCTATGGTCTTTCCAGTTATTGTAGATGTCTTATGAGGTACATACCAAAAGGGGCATTGTACTCTATAATGGGTCTAATGAGTGATGAGTACAGGGAATCCTCCAGGAAACTATAATATTGGGTGATGTTATAAGAGAATGGCAAACCACAGAATTTGAAAATCCAGTCAGTAGTATACATCTGTATGAGTTCACCCAACAAAGAAAAACATCACCTAAGTATATCAAAACCACAGTCAGAGAATCAAACCTCAACTGGATCCTAATATCCTCCCCATATAAAATATAATTTCATGGAATTCTGTCAGACAGCATAAGTAATCACTTGACAGTATATATACCATAAGGGACCAAAGCAACAGTTGCCAAACACATCATTACACCCTTCTAAGAAAACGTACTACTTTTCATGAAGACACTTTTATTAATACACTACATCTCCTTAAATGTGAGTCACTAAAGATTCCCCCATAGAAGATGTTGTCTCTGAGTTCAATAAAATCCTCCTAGGTGTTATAAACACTTTAGAATCCCCTCAAAACAAAAATAGCCAAAGCCAACCTTGCCCCATGGCCATCCTTAATTAAACAACTCATGAAACTGAGAGACAGTACATGGAAGTTCCTACTTTACTAACATATTGATAACTATGAAACCTTACAAAACAATTTATTACTAAAGGATAGGAAACATATTACTCAACCAATCAAAATATATGCACTAATTATCAAATCTGTTCTGGGCCTCAATCAATAAACTGTTAAATCCAGTACAAGCTGCAAAACACCAAGCACACACAGAAATAAATTGATACTATGGCCAACCAATTTTTTTTTACCTACTTCATACAGGCTGTATAATCATTAACTAACCAGGTGTCTAATCAAGCTTTCAAAGTCCCTACTCCAGCAAATAACATCCTTCAGCATTTCTCCTTCCAACAACTCCCTATAGATACCATAAAATACCTCAAATAATTAAACCGTACTATAACTGCCCCTGATGAATACATTAAAATAGCAGATGAAGCAACTGCATATCCAGTTTCAATTCTGCTAAACTGATCTATATATGAAAAGAAAGTCCCCTTGCTATGGGAAAAATAATTTCTTATTCCACTGCACAAAGATGGAATCAATACAGATCTTCCAAATTATAGGCCAATTTCCATTTTATCTTCCCTATCCAAAATATTAGTAAAATGTAATCACACGCAACTTTTCAGCTATCTAATACATAACCATGTTTTGACTTCAACTCAGCTTGGTATCAGTCCTCAGCAGCACAACTACTACTTTGTTGAATGTTGTTAATACTGTCAACCCTATCTCTCAACTGTACAGATTTTCACAGAATGTCTAGATTTCTGCCTCATATTTTTGGTCAATTTCTCAAAAAAATGTGTTTTCTGGCAACTCACTGAGGGTTGAAGTCAGAAAATAAAGACAGATATTTGCGTTTCAGACTTCATACCCTTCAGAATATTCATGTCAATACAATACCTGTTATTCTATCAATGTTCTAGGTTTGTAAGAGTAATATTTAAAAAGTGTCCATATTTTTGGGCTTTTGTCCTCCCATTATTTATGGCTTTGTCCAGATTTATTGTTCTAGGAGGTTGAGAGGTATGCTGTCAGCTCCTATAGACATGCTGGAATCATAGCCACCACCATTGTCCTAGACTTACCAAAAGCTTTTGCTACTTTCACACACCATAAACTCTTACATAAACTCTCAGCATTGGGGCTCACCAACTCTTCACCAGTGTGGTTCCATAGCTACCTCTCAAACAGTGTACAAGAATGAAATAGGGAAAAAAAATGATTTCCCCATCTTCTTGCCAGTAACTATCTGTGTCTCATATGTATCTGTACTAGACCCCATACTTTTCAACATATTCATCAATGACCCCTTTATTCATCAAGCACTGCTTCAGAAAATGCTACTGTAGTTCAATAAGCTGAAGTCTCAACCCTAATCTGGTCTGCTAGATCTTTCTGTAAACTCCAGGACTTTATACAACAATCCTTTTTGACTAAAACATTGCTAATAATTCACAACTACTACTAAACCCTAAAAAATAAAATAAATAAACAAATTACTGACATTTACCCTAAAATGCATATTTACCCAAAACAATGGTATTCACTATCACCTTTACCAACAACACCATGATAGCACAAGTAAACCACACAAAATTAATGGGTGTCATCACAGATGACCAGTTGATATCTGATCACCATGTATTACACATGGTTAAAAATCTCAGCAAAAACTAGGTAAATTATACAGGGGGAATTCAGTAAAGCCTACATGGACTTATTTGCCATGTAGGCATGCTGGCACCATGCTTACATGGAAGTAAGTAGATATGCGATCCAGTAAATGGAGCTGAGGGGCGTGCACGAGCTTGTGGATATGGAAGTGTTTGAGACATGCAAATCACCTCATAGGCAGGTGAAATGCATGCAAATGATTCAGGTAGAGTGCTCCAGCAAGCAGATAGGCAGTCATGCAGACCCCGTGTTGGTGTATATAATGTACACAGAATAATTCTATGTATAGAATGTAAAAATGACACCAGGACCAGTAAAAGTGTACTTACAGTGGCAGAAATAGCATAGAGAACACAGATATGTGCAAAACTAACCACCATGTGTCCAAAACCATATGGAAAATAATTTAAAATAATTTTATTTTTTTAATACCCTGAGTATGTTTGCATGACCCACCACAGTGCGCAAACATGCCGTTATGAAAAAATATAAAAAGATTGTAAAAAACAGAATTTGTGAGTTTTTAACAATAATGCATTAAAGGACCATGTGTGGACTATGTACAATGTTAGATGGCTGTAGTTGCTAACGAGCCAGGGCCTGAAATCATGTAGTTTCCAGGTACTATGCATGGATCTGTATTGCAAATGAGCTGTGGCTACTGAATAGCACAAATGGGTTTCTGTATCCACAGATCCCATCCGTATAGGCACAGAAACATGTTGGCATCCACAGAAGAGGTAGCCAACATCAAAAGGGAGTGTGTCTGCAAACTTTTAAGCTCATTGGAGCTCAACAGTGCCTGTTTGCGTGCACACCACGGAGCTGAGCAGGAGAGCATGTACACTGACTGCTAAGCTGTGTTTACTTTTGCGGCGCATGTTTTATCATGTTTGTGCATGTTTGCAGGGCATGCCACTGTGCTGAGTGCGACCTTCCATGGGGTGTGTCTACTAACTTTTAAGCTTTGTTTATCTTTGCGGTGTGGGTTTGAGTGGTGCAGTGCAGTGCACAGCAAGGAAGTCTGTCAAAAAAAAAAATAATTGGCTGAGAAAGCCAGTGATTTATTAATTACTGATGAGCCCTGTTTCACTTAAACTAGGGTCATTAAACCCCTTAATGAGGTACTTGGCAGGAGGAATGCATTATAGGTAGCCAACCACACAGGCTACACCGGTCTGCTGTTATATAAAGCACAATAAAGGTTGCCTACACCCTGCAATCTGATTTTTCCCTGATACTCTGCACCACTGAAGTACAGACATGGGAATTTCTGAGAATGCTTGAGGCTGCTACTGGTTTGCTACAAATGTATGAGCTAGATGTTGAGGTCAGTTTAGCTGATAATGATGCCGGTGTTATTGCTATTGGTTCATGTGTTGTTGCTATGCACTGGAACCATGGATGATGACACCCATCAGAAATGCACACACACCCACTGAAGAATGCCATAATGAGGCACACACACAAACTAGGAACATTATAGAGTGTGTGTTTGGGCTGTTGAAGTCACAGTTCTGGTGTCTCAATATATCTGGTTGAGCCCTGCAGTACTCTTCACCACATGTGCACAGATGTTCACAGTATATGCCATGCTACACAATATGACCCTGTGGAAACAGCTGCAGCAAGATCAGCAAAGGGAAGGGATACACAGCCCCCCACCAGTGCCTAAGTCACCACAGCCGCACTCACCAGGGGACTTACAGGAGGAGCCCCCTGAGGCTGTCTCTGTTGGCAGATGTAGGTGTTCCCAATATGCCCTTGCCTTGGCCAGCAAACAACTTATAGCACATGTACTGATAACTTACAGCCCTAGTGACTGATACCTTACTCTGACTCACACTCATATTAGTAAAAATGATGCCAGCCAGACCACACAACCTGTACCTTATCATATATTGGTTGTGGACTGCATGCATCAGACAGAGTTACTCCCAAACTACTGGTCTGTCAACTGCTGCATTTGCAAGGTAAGTCACGCTCCTATACACCACTTATAAGGGGTACTATAATATGGTAGCATATGTATGGGCCTGCCGCATGTATGCAAGGGAATATAGTGGGCTACATATAGTGTGCTACTGGGCTACTTTCAGAGATCTATAGTGGTCTACTGGTCTACTTGTACAGATCTAACAGCCACTTCAGACAACAGGTACTCTGTTCACTAGTATGATCCCATAATATCCACTAGGCCACATGGCTGGAAATTCCACGACATTATTCCAGGGAGGTGACATATAGTGAGGTGTCACTGGACAGTCGCACAACTGTCTTTGCCAGCAGAACATAGGCTGGTTGCCCCCCATCCCATACACATCAGTGTCCCCATATAACTGCTGTAACAGTAAGTCTGCAATGACATACCAGCAGATGAGACAATTCCAGTATGTTGTTGATAATGTGAGGAATGAAACATCTTTGGCTGGTGGCTGTTGTGGCTCACTGGGCTAGGGACAGTAGCATGGGTGATGGTGGTGTTGGTTCGAATCTGGCAGTGTCCAACATCTTTTGCATGTCAGGTATTCATATGGTGGTATTCCCACAGACTGTGATAACCCCACAAGCTGTTACTGCAAGAAAGCTGGACAAAGCCAGCATGAATGGGGGCACAAAGAGCCATATGTACTGACAGACATTATTCATGCTCTGAGTAGCCTAGAAGGTAGCTAGTATAAGAGCAAGCTGCAACAGATCAGATTATCTGCAGAATGTAAGGGCTATCACTTAACTGCGTCAGTAGTTACAACAAGTCAGTGACCGCTGTTTACAGTATAGTACTGGAAAGCCACAAATGTATGAGGAACACAGCAAACATGTGGGGCAAAATACTGGACATTCTGTGAAAACATGTACAGGGAGAGGTATACAGACTGTCACCCTGTGTGTGTGGTGTTACATCATGTACCCCAGTCACATCATACATCCTAACCTCTTAGAGCAGGAAATCTGGCCAAAGCTATGAATAAAAGTGGGACCAAGGCCCACAAATTGGGACAGGTTTTAAATAGTTGCTCCTACAAATGTAGAATGTTGATATAATAACAGCTCTTACATTAGCATGAACGTCCTGATGTGTATGGAGTCTGAAACTCAAATATCTGTCATTATTTATTGACTTTAATCTTCACTGATTTGCCATTAATTTGCCAGAAAACCACACTGTTATGTGAAATGGGCCAAAAATATGAGGCAAACGTCTGGACAGTCTGTGAAGACAATTGTGAGTTTTGAGTCACATATTAAGGTCAGAAAACAGCCGGGGAATGCCTTGGACAATGTCAGGGAACTGCAGTACTGTGGTGACAGGTGCAGCAGCCAATGGCCTGTAGCATACATAATCCCAGACTGGAGTACAGGTAGCTTTGGCCTGGAATCACCTTGTACGTACTGACAATCACAATGGGCATGCTACTACACTAACTAACTTGAGCCCGAGTCTGTTGCCTCTACCACTCAAAGAGCTATGTGGAAATATGCACATGCATACATACAGCTGTATATACATATCTGTCTCTCCCTATCAGTATGCGGCACACACACACACACACATATATATATATATATATATATAAGAACAAAAATTCGAGGGAACAAGCTGCTAAGCGTAAGGAAAACAGATGATAAAGTAAAATCCACAGTCCGGTAAAACTGTTCCAAAGAAGGCAACAAAAGTCCATGCGCTGTAATATTAGAGCTTTTATTAACCACAAGCACTTTCGGAGAGACTCCTATCTCTCCTTCCTCAGACAAAAATGAAACAACCAGTTGTAATATCAAACTTTCTTTAAAAAGGGTGTTGTTAACTAATTAACCAATTAGAAAACAAATTACCAATTACCAATTCAACAGCTTGTGAGTTTAAAATCATACAGAACCAGCAGCTAAAATGTTAGAAACAAAACAAAACAAAACTTCACTTTAAAAATGTGAATAATTTCACCATTTAAAACACAAAACTTCCAGCCTTTTCTATCATAAAGGGATATAATATCTATCAGTGCTCTTATACGTAATATACACTGTTCTTATGTTGTGTAAAAGTGTATACACAAATACGTAAATTATAAATTACGTAATAATTGCAACTACATCCAAAGGCTGAGCCTTAAACATTTAAATTTAAATTTAACTCATAGTGCTAACATTTAAATGATTGTTAGCATGGAACTACAAAACTCTCATGAGTAGCTTTCCAAATATTAACACCTATAAGTTTAAAGTTTTGAAATTTAAAATTTTAAAACAAAAACTTCTATACATTTTCAAATGTCCTATTGTTATAAATATGCTCTAAGAAGAACCAATTATTAGTTTTAGTGTTTAATTTTTATAATACCTGCAGCTTATAATTGAGCGAATATGTAAACCTAATGTGTTTCAATATTTATGACGACACTAATAAGTTTTGTGGTTTGTTAAAAATGGATACAAACCACTATGTCCATGTGGCATTATGTTGTTCTCTTAAATGCGATACATGCGTTAAATAGTTGATCAATGTAAAATCCTACATAGGTCAACTCAACACTTCATTTCAGAAAGTCCCTATGCATTTGTGTTAGACGCTAGATACAGCATCATTCAAAATGGAACCAAATCAAAAAATATGACTTAGCTATGCATGGAGAGTTTCCAAAAGCTCCCTGCTGAGTCAAAAGATGCTACCTTTTACAAGCTAATAGTTTTAAAATACAAGTGAGCGATATTGCTTCATTTAAGCCAGGGTGTGTGTGTGCAGATGTCCTAAGCTGCCATAATAGCTCTTCCTTTTCTAACAACAATTGCCATGGACCTGAAAACATTTGTGTCTTAATTTGTTTCAGAACCATAAATCTGAAACTATGTTCTTTATTGTCCATAACGTGGAAGGCCAGAGCGTTGTTAGTGTCGCTCTTAGAAATAGCATATAAATGCTCATACACTCTTTTATGCAGTGCCCTCTCAGTCTTTCCTATATAAAAAGCAGGGCACTGCTTACAGCTTGCCACATACACCACTGCCTTAGATGAGCAGGTAAAGTTACCTGTTAATTTGTATTTCACATTGTTGATAACCACATAATTACCTTCCTGCATGAATTTACACTGGTTGCACAATCCACATTTAACCATACCCTTAACTTTATTAAATGAACTATTTTTGTTCATTTCTAGCAATGCCTTTAAGTTAAATCCTTTCCTAAAGGCTATACTGGGTGTTGTACCCAACAATTGCTGTAAGTTTGTATCTTCTTTTATATTGGCCCAATTTTTCTGCAGAATTCCCCTAATAAAATGGTGATCAATTGAGAACGTGCACAAGAATCTGACTTCTATATCAGCTTCTCCACCCTTTCTGTTCAGGCCCCCCACAGAGTCTTGGTTAGTCATCAAGTTCGGCCCTGCTCTGTTAAGGATGGGTCTAAAGTAGCCGGATTCCCTTTTGTGTTTCACTTCAGATACGATCTCCAAAATGAGAGAATTGGGATACCCCCTATTAGCAAACATAGCAGTTAAATTGGTACATTCATAATTGAAATCCTCATCTTTGGTTATCATCCGCGCCCTAACCATCTGCCCTTAACCACAGCTCTTTTTTGATGGATAGGGTGGCAACTACCAAAGTGCAGGAATCCATTAGAATACGTGGGCTTTCTATAGATGTTACTAGTAAACATAGCCAGTTTTCTATCTTTGGTCAGATTAATATCTAAAAAGCTAATTTCGCTCTCGTTCACTTCAAATGTGAAATCCAAGAAGTGGGTCATGGTCTTAATGTCATCAATAAAAGGAGCCACCATATCCGAGGAACCCTTCCATAACATAAACATGTCGTCCTGGTATCTTGTGTACCAGGCGACATGTTCTTTAAATAGTGGGTTATTAAACAATAATGTGTTTTCCCATTGTGCCATTACACAGTTGGCAAAAGACCCCCGCATGGTGAGCCCATTGCTACGCCAGAAACTTGCCTATATATAACGTTGTCAAAACTAAAAAGTTGTATTTTAACACCATTTCTAGCAACGTTTCAACTGTGTAGACAATGTTTTGTTCCACATTCCTTGTCTCTAAGAAGTCCCTTACCCACTCCAATCCCAACTGTTGTGGAATGACCGTGTAAAGTTCCTTCACATCTACAGTTAGGAAGCTTAAGTCAGGGTCAAAGGGTATTTTATTTATGTTCTCTAGAAAGCTCCACGAATCCTTACAGATCTGGTTTTCTTTTTCTAAGTATGGTTTTAAGACAACATCCACATATTTGGCACAAGACACCAACATAGACCCTCCCGTCTACTATAGGTCTGAAAGGGGTTCACAGATAGATTTATGAATTTCTGGCGTTCCAAAAAGGAAGGCATTCTAGGTGCTGTGATGTTAAGAAAGAGTGGATATGAATGTCTATAAAATCTTCCAAGAATAAATCTTCAAGCGTAGCCTTCACCCTATTAAATGCTGTAATAACCTCATTAGTGCTAGTTTTTTCATATGGGCCATCATTTAAGTGGGAACTTAACTTGTTAATATAATCCACTTGATTCATAAAGATGAGCCCATTACCCTTGTCGGGTTTCATAACCCGAATTCTACAATCCTGTAGTAATTTGATAAAATCCCGTTCCTCACGTGTTATGTTTAACCTATGTTTATATTTGTTATTAAATGAGCTTTCAGCCAAAAACCTTAAATCTAGTTCACAGGATTTTTCAAAAGTTTTTAAGTTTCCTATCAAGGGTGGGTTAAAATAAACTAGCAATTCTAAAAGGTCTAATGAGGGTAGAGCTTTTGCCTAAGACAGCCAAAAGGTTCAATTTGCGGACATAAAGTTTAAGGTCCACAAGAGTTTTAGATAAGTCCATACGGGTATCAGGGACAAAGGACAGTCCTTTTGAGAAAAAGTCAGCCATAGCAGGAGAGATGTTTAATGTAGTATAATTAAAGATCTTAAAGTCTCCTTCGGTACTGCAAACAATAACAGGCTGACTGGGCTCCTTTATCATCTGTTGTTCTGGTTCTGTTTGCTCCTCAGGGCCATCCTGTTGGTGTTCGACCTCAAGTTCCTCTCCCGTGGGTTCTGGACCTGGCCAAAACCCTGTTGATGTTCTCCCCGTGCCTGAACTGCCCTAGTGCTCTGCTTTCTTCCACTCCTTTTATTGTTGACCACAGGTACAAAGACCTGCTGTTGTTCATCATCCAATTCGACATCCTCTTCTTCATCAATAAGGGATTGTTACTATTATGTCCATCCTCTAAAAATCATCCAACTCATACATATTGTGAGCTCTAGTACCCAAATTTTTCTTATTGGCGTTAGACGATGCCCCTCTAACTTTGTTGCTGGTTGAGTTGATCTGTGGGGGTTTAGGTAGGCTTTATTGTCAGCATATTGCCTCATGTCTCTAGTGATTTTCTTTTTCTTATTGTCACAGAGCTTATTAATAGAGGCATCAATGCTGGAAAACACTCGTGAATAATCATATTTGTAGCGCAAGAAATCATAGTTATTTTTGATTTCTTGTTCTAGACTGGCCAAGTCGTTCCTGTAAATCTCCACTTGTGCTGTGTAATAATCTATTAGCATCGCCATGTATTCAAAACACTGTTTATCAAATAAGGCCAGAAGTTGTCCATGAAATTCAGAGCCTTCCTCTAAACCTACTGGGAACCTCCATTGCCTAAGCCCTTTAGGGACTATCTTCCTGTCCAGGCATTCGGTTAAATAAGAGATTTCGAGCTGCAGTTTTTTACACCTGAACAGCTTATGATCGAAATCCCCAATAAGTTCTGCAATGTTATTGATGTTAGCCTCATCAGTAGTCTCTGTGTTAACTACCCTGTCGTTGTTTTGTCAGTGGTCATAAAAAAGTTCTTTCTGTTTAAATACAGTGATACTGTTGGAAGAGAATCATTAACAGAACTAACAGTACCTTGTGTTCCGGCGTTCGCGAAACTATGTTGTGTCCTTGCCCAGCAGGAATGTCACTAACATCCAATGATGCCCCGCTAGTTGGTTGCTGATTTCTAGTAGCCAAACCGGTAAGCGGTACAAGGTCATGAGTTCCAGAGTTCACATCAACTCTTTGCGTTACTAGCTGCATGCTGGTTCTTGTGTTAAACGCGTTGTCCAACAAATCCATTCTCTGACTAAAACTATCCATTCTTCCCATAAGTAAATGAATGAGAGTGGTTAAATCTCCATCGGCTTTTCGCCTCACAGTCTTTCACCTTAGTTCCCGAACTGTTGCCAGCAACACCCCATCTTGGGAGAACAATGAGCCCTGCGAAACAGCGTTTCCCTCGTTGGACATGACCAACTACGATTCCAAAACCAAACAGACTACGAAAGAACAAAAATTGAGGGAACAAGCTGCTAAGCGTAAGGAAAACAGATGATAAAGTAAAATCCACAGTCCGGTAAAACTGTTCCAAAGAAGGCAACAAAAATCCATGCTGTAATATTAGAGCTTTATTAACCAAGCACTTTCGGAGACTCCTATCTCTCCTTCCTCAGACAAAATGAAACAACCAGTTGTAATATCAAACTTTCTTTAAAAGGGTGTTGTTAACTAATTAACCAATTGGAAAACAAATTACCAATTACCAATTCAACAGCTTGTGAGTTTAAAATCATACAGAACCAGCAGCTAAAATGTTAGAAACAAAACAAAACAAAACTTCACTTTAAAAATGTGAATAATTTCACCATTTAAAACACAAAACTTCCAGCCTTTTCTATCATAAAGGGATATAATATCTATCAGTGCTCTTATCGTAATATACACTGTTCTTATGTTGTGTAAAAGTGTATACACAAATACGTAAATTATAAATTACGTAATAATTGCAACTACATCCAAAGGCTGAGCCTTAAACATTTAAATTTAAATTTAACTCATAGTGCTAACATTTAAATGATTGTTAGCATGGAACTACAAAACTCTCATGAGTAGCTTTCCAAATATTAACACCTATAAGTTTAAAGTTTTGAAATTTAAAATTTTAAAACAAAAACTTCTATACATTTTCAAATGTCCTATTGTTATAAATATGCTCTAAGAAGAACCAATTATTAGTTTTAGTGTTTAATTTTTATAATACCTGCAGCTTATAATTGAGCGAATATGTGTAAACCTAATGTGTTTCAATATTTATGACGACACTAATAAGTTTTGTGGTTTGTTAAAAATGGATACAAACCACTATGTCCATGTGGCATTATGTTGTTCTCTTAAATGCGATACATGCGTTTATGTATACTATATATATGAAAAATCTTAAAATTTCAAACGTCATATGGTTAACACCATATGATCGAACTTTTAAAAGTTTGAACATTTTAATGGAGATCTCCATACAGTGCAGAATGGGAAGATTTCCCTTTTCTGAACTGTAGTGTGATCTTAGAATTGGTATATTTAAATAGCAGGGGGTGAGTGGGGTACAGGGTGGCTTGCTCTCCTGCTTAAACCATTCAGGTAGGTTTTTTTCTTTGGTTTATTTTTTTTATTACATTTTCGAACTTTTAAAAGTTTGATCATATGGTGCCGACCATATGACATTCAAACTTTTAAAAGTTCGACTATGTAATATAGACACTAAAGTGCAATGATACATGCACTCCCCACATATATCAACATAACACATGTACATAACATACACACAACAACATTTAAGGAGACATCCCTGTTATACACATTTATATAGATATGGGTGGGGATGTATGAATGTCCCCACATACCCCACAATGCTGGGGTTATCTGCACTGCACTTACACATCACAACAGTTGGCCAATGGAACCAGTCCAAGGCTGTAACAGTACATAATCTACTCATCCACAGACCCCTGTGCCTGCAGACTTTCACTCGGTAGACAGACACAGGTATGCAGGTGGTGTAATGTAAATGGGTGCAATGCATGCCTTGGACAGGCCATATTGTCCCTGGCCACATGTCTGCCTATCAAACTGCAAACAGACACATATGCCCAGACAGGTAAGTATACACATAGCAGAGATATTACCAGGTATTCCACTTATGACACTAGACATGATAACAATACCATACAGTATCACTCTGCAGGCCACACATGCTGTCTAACACAAGACCACTTTGCATACTCCACAAGTACTGTACCTACATCAATATCTAGAACAGATATAACCTGTGGTGCATGTGATAAATACTGCGAGCTGTAGTGCATAATACTAGATAAGTAGGAGTTCTAATCTTGCATCATCCGTGTGTGTGTGTGTGTGTGTGTGTGTGTGTGTGTGTGTGTGTGTGTGTGTGTGTGTGTGTGTGTGTGTGTGTGTGAGTCAATATATCCCCTTGCAGCAGTATGGGCTATCTGCAAGCAATGGTATGCATTTTATTGGCCTATGACTGGCTGCTGGCCCCTAAAGTCCCTCCTGTACAAGGCCTGCTGATGTCATCCACCTTAAGAGCACTGGCTGATAATCTAACAACAGGTAAACTCCATAGTGCATGTGATAAGTATTGCAAGTTATAGGATGTGCTACTAGATAGGTAGAGGTTCTAATCTCACATCATCCAATTTATGTGTGTCAATACATCCCTAGGCAGAACTTCAGAAAAGCCTGTAGGAGCTATTTCTGTCCAATGGTTATGCATTTTATGCCCTGTGACTAGCTGTTGGCCTCAACATTGGCCTCCATTACAAGGCCTGCTGATGTCATCCACCTTAAGAGAGCTGGCTGACAACCTAATAACAGATACGTTCTGTGGTGCATATGATAAGTACCGAAAGCTGTAGTATGCAACAGTCGATATGTAGGGGTTCTGTTCTCACATCATCCAATGTCTGTATGTGCGTGACATGCATATCTGGATTATTTCTGTGTAATGGTATGCATTTTATGGCCCTGTGACTGGCTGCTGGCCTGTAAAGTAACTCCACCACAAGGCATGCAATAAGTAATGCAAGCTATAGTGTGTACTACTAGATAAATAGGGGTTCCAATCTCACATCCAACTTGCATATGTGTAAATATATCCCCCTACAGCACTTCAAACAAGCCCATATGGAACATCGCTGTGCAATGGCTATGGATTTTATGCCCTGTGACTAGCTGCTGGCCTCAACATTGGCCTCCTTTACAAGGCCTGCTGATGTCATCCACCTTAAGAGCACTGGCTGATTAACTGATGCCAGATAAATTCCACGGTGCATGTGATAAGTACTGCAAGCTATGGCCCCATGACTAGCTGCTGAACCTAAATTGCCCTCATCTATATATGCATAATTGATGTCCGCCACCATCTAGATTTGTACATGCAGCATACCCAGGTGACATGTATCAAGGGTAGCGGACCTTGTCACAGGGTATGAAAGCATGATGACTCTGACTATCCACATTGTTCCTGACACACTGTTATACACATATGCACTTAGAGAGACATGCATGTATACTGGCACATCTTGCCAATGCCATATTCATGCTGTGATGCCTTGCCATCCTCTGCCACTGTATTGCTGCCATGTGTCCATAGTGGTCTTCTTCAAAACATCTAAAACCCATAATATCTAATTTTATAACATCGAGAACAGAACATCTAAAAACCAAAACATCGAATTTCATAACATAACTGTGCATCAGAAAATCGAACACTACAAATCACACAAAAGTAACACCCCCTCCACATATAACAACACCAAACTACCAAACACACTTTTTACTACTTTTCTGCAGGGGCAAGCCTCCCTGCACACCCCATGTAGGGGGCCCTGCCCCCCACACCCCTGTAAATTAAATAACCCAACTCTGAGATCGCACTACAGTGGAAAAAAGTTAATTTCCTAACCCCATTGTATCACGATCACCATAAAGAATGTACCAATAATGTCTATATCTCTTACCTGTATGACCTAAAAAACAGATGCAGAAAGGCAAAATAAACACTATATAAAGAGTAGTAATTCCTACACTGTGTAAATAACAGCTATAGAAATAACAACTACAACGTCTCATAGTGATACCACGAGATTAGCAGATTAAACTATAACATTTACATATGTGCTGATACACTATTACATATTATACATTTTAGATGTTATGACATTCGATGTTATGAGTTTTAGATGTTATGGGTTTTAGATGTTCTTGTCTCAATGTTATGAAATTAGATGTTATGGGTTTTAGATGTTTTGAAGGGGACCCATCCATAGTCAAATCACTCAGACTCCTGGGACACAAACATACACAGGTCCATGACACACCTGTAATTCTGTAACACTACTGCCACTACTGAAAGTGTACCATCAGGCAACAAAGATTCACAAAGTTTGATGTTTAGTCAAGACACATGCTCACATAAAGTACTTGTCATGGTAAACAACTGCCATGGCATAACACTACTGCACTACACAAACACATGTAAAGTGATATAGTTGCCCTGTGCATCAGACACATTTGCAGGTATCTGCATCAATGGCACAGATGTCAGGAATGTAGCATGGGTATTATCACATGCACAGGGTGTGGTGTGGGGATGCCAGAGGCCTAGACTGTGCCAAACAATTGACAGCTGAGTTTGAGTTTGAGGTGAGCTGAGTGTGGCTGAGTTTTGGTGTTTGTCTCCCCCCCATTAATTATGGCTTTGCCCTGATTTCTTACTGTAGGAGGTTGAGAGGTATGTTAGGCATAGCTGCCAACCAAACAGAGACGGATGTCCATGAAACAAGGACTTAGCCAGAGTACATCAGGGACATTCAGGGACACTTGTACATGTTAAAACTATTTATGTGTGATGTTGACAGACTGAGAGGAGGTGAATTATAGTACATCATCTGATGTTACAGGAGTGTACACCCTTACTTAGTGTCACTATGTCTTATGTGTAATCCACTATCTGTACCACAACAGCCGACCGTTGAAAGAAGGATTGACAGGGACAGACCAGAGGCGTGATTCAAAGCAGGGACAGTTGAGAGGCATGCCTGTAGGTGTTGGACAGAAAAGTATCACTGTCTTGTCAATGTCATAGGTGTCATACAAGTCTACTGTTGTACTCCCTATTGCCCATACCTCCATCCTCTCATCTGCATCCTGTTTTATGGGGAAATCTAGTACATACCTGGTAGACTGATGTATTCCTTTTTTTAAGCATTCCTCTGGAAATGCTTTAAACATACACTGTCTGTGTGAGTAAAATCACATACAGACCTGGTCCCCATAAGCATTTGCTTACCTTTTATAGGTAATGCTCATTAACAGGTACTTGCCTTTGCACCAATCTTTGGCTAAGAATTGCTAATTGCATCCAAAACAGCTGAATTGCACTATCATTAGCCAATGACACGGCACCACAGTGCAATATATGAGGCCTTTGTGTAGGCCTTGGTCCCTTTCTTAGTTTTTGAGATGGACATTAATGAGGGGTGGAGACCAGCATCACAGAGGGTAAGTACAAATACTGACCACTGTAGAGATGTATGAAGTATGTCCACAAGTTTGAATCATATGTTTGGTCAGTGTCCCATGACAGTGTGGTCATCTGGCAGTTCACTGCTCAACATTGTGGGTTGAGGTCAGTAGGGGGAGGGAGACATGAGTGTCACACTTCATACCCATCAGAATATGCATGTTAATACAGTAGCTTCCATTCTATCAACTTACTATCTTTGTAGGGGCAAACTATGAAACATGTCTTTATCTCTGGGCCTCTGCCCCCTTATGCATGGTTGTGTCAGGATCCCTTGTTATATGGGGATTGGGAGGTATGGTTGGTCTGTAGCAGCTACCTTAATATACAGCTCTGTATGCTCCAGGCTGCAGCTGTTGCTGCCGCCTAGGACACATGGGGGGAGTGTGAAAACTTTGGAGGCCAGCAAGCTATATGTGTAACTGTGACAGCAGTGGCAGCCCCGTTACAGCAGAACCAGGATAAGGGTACCCTTTACAGTCCAATCAAGGCATGTGCTTAAGGTACATCTCTTATGCAACAGTGCCAATAGCAGAGTAGTAGGTGGCATATAGTGAGGCTATACGAATATGTGCAGTGTGTCCCTACTGCAGGTCTTTGACTTGCAAAACTGAGTAGCAGATACTTTAGTAGCAGTAACCTATGGGAATTAAAATTGCATGACTCAGTCATTACTTGCTATCTTCACAACAATGTCATTGATGTGCAACACACTGGATTCTATCCCAGGACTATGTGTGGGAAAATGTAATTTATGCAAGGCATATAACAGACTGAGGTATTGAGCAAGTGCGGCAACAGGTGTATTTTCCAGATATATGTGCATACATACAGGCTGTGACATACATTGTCTGCATCCATCAGTATGTGTATGGCTTTCAAAGACAGTTGTTCTACATTCTACAACATGATCCCAGTTTAACATATGTACTGTGCCACTGATGCTTTAGCAGGTGTGTTTAAAGTTGTTGCAGATAAAAGGGAACATGTACATGCTATCTCAGGCCTCAAATACTGCCATTATTTATTTGGCTGTCTACTGGTGCATTTTTGCATCAGAGCCCCAGGTACACTCCCATTTGTCCGATTAGTTTTTTTTTTCAGTCTGTCATTGGCAATCAGTATGTTTTGCTGGAAGCACCTGTTTTGATTAAGATCTGTGTGGCATACTGGGTTAATGCAGTAGACTATAGTTTACATGGGCCTGGTTTCAAAACATGGCAGAGGTGGTTATTTTGTACATGTGCCTAAAACTGTGAGAAACACATAAGATTATTAAGGCACATTAAAGGTCAGCAGATTTGTGTGGTGCAGTGCTTCACTTAGCTCCACGTAAACCTGCTCTAAAAATTAAAAATAAAAGAAAAAGGGGGTGATAGAACAGTGGTGAAATGGAGGGCAGCATGGGGAAAACATAGTGAAAGGCAGGTAGGGATGTGTAGGAAGGGTGTAGGAAAAAAACATAGCTTTCAATTTCTTGTACAGGAATAGCTGTGCATTTTGACAGATTTTGTGGATGAATTTGGACTCTCATAACCCCTGAGGGAGGGGTGAGGACAACATAAAAGTGTTGTCAAGACAATTGGACCAAATTAGTTGTGTCCAGTGGACACGTGTGAAATGGAGAGCTATGTATGCCGTGATTTTTTGTGGGACAGGTGCCATTTTTTTTTTACTAAGTAGAGCGTGGAATGTTGTGGAAGGGATATATGTACATATGGGGAGGTAAGTTGGGTAGGAGAGGGTACAGTTGAAGACAGACAGGCAAGATAGACAAGACAGCAGTGTGTGACACATGAGTGGGGTAAACACCTTGGATGGGAAGGATGTTGTGGAATCTGAGATGCATGTGCCTCCAGATGGCAGCAGCGTGACTGTCATCCCTACCCATGGGCAGTTGATACTGCTCCTTCACTGTCCCAAAGCTGGCTGTGCTGGAGGCTGGGTGGCAGGGCCAGCATCTCCCACCATGTTGTCCAGTATGCCCTCAATCTGATGCAGGAGATGTTCATAGCTCTGATAAATGATCCTACACACCATGGCTGGTAGTTGATTTTGGGTAACTACTGCCCATCTTATCCCCTGAGGTGGTTCCACCCAATGGTGGTACAGGGACAGCAGAGGGGGTGCCACCGGCCTAGGTCCCAGATATACCAGGACTTGGTAACATGACCAGCTGAGGTAGAGTAAGCAAAGCAGCAGGAACTGGCCTACCCTGTTGTGCTGTGGTGATGGAGGTATAGGAATATGTATAAGTTAGTTATGAACAAATCCATTGTTAATAATAACATGATGCCAGAATACTGGAAATAACCCCATTACATTTCAATGCATATTATGTGAAACACAACAATAAATAACAGGACAGTCAGTATACTAACAGCATGCCAGTAACAGTTATGGCATAAGGCCAACAGAATAGATAATTCAACGAGATATGTTAATATAAAACCATTTTAATACATAACAATAATAAACACATGCCCCCAAATAAAGTTCTATGTAACAACATATGTTAATAGTAAATAATAACCAATCAATAACAATAATAAATATATGAAGATAAGGGGTGAGAAGAGAGAGAAATACAGTCCATTAATACAATTATGGGTTATATAGTTTACAAAAATCCTGCTATCTACTCTATATGTCTGTCCTTTCTTTATGTGTAAAAGTGCCTATAGCTGCTGTAGCATGTACATACCTCTCAAGCTATGTGCATGAGACAGTATGGGCCAAGCAGTAACAACTACAGGTTCACAACTACACAGAACATTTGCACATCAGGTGTACCTATATAACTACCAAGGTGTACTATGGGTTGAAGTATTGCTATTTTGCTATTTACATAATCATGTTGATGATAAATCTATGACACAGGGATTATGCACTAGTAATTATATTACATAACAGGGTGACACTTGAGAGACATTTATGTGTACAGTACAGAGAGTAAACAACTATCATACCTTGCTTGGCAGGCATGAGGGTAGAACCCAATAACAGTGACTGCAGGGGACATTTGCATCAAATATATTATATGACTGCAGCAACCTTTAACAGACACTCCAGGCATACAGCCATACCAAAGATTACACATTTTATTTCTTTTATTTTAGTATTATTATACTTGTTTCCTTTATTTTATGCTGTATTTTTCACATTCCTGGTACTGATTGTAACAGTCTATAACATCTAAACACACATTTATTTACTCATAATATTGGATACCTCACCCATTTACCTGTAGTTCCTGTGGAGAGAAAATCTATAATCATTATGTGACTGATACTGTAATATTTAGTGCTACATAGCACTGGATTCGAACCCTGGTCTGTGTGTGGCAAAATGTACTTCATACAGAGCATTTGGCAAACTGACTTGCTGACTCACTGCTGATTACTGACTGACTGATATTTGCCTAGAACGCACCTGGAACCAAAATATGACCTGGCAATAGTTTTGTTTTATACTTGACTGCAGTGACAGTTGAACACACATACATGAATTTCAAGCATGACAGAGATATTAGGTAACCTATACATTACAACACAGAATGCAGGTGTACACAATATATTGTTAGCGTTGAAATATTTGTGAAGTGAGCAACCAATACCTGATTATGGGTTATTATTTACAGTCTACAACTAGTATACTGTTATATATGACTGCAGCACCGTACCTCACAGCCTGAATGCATATAGCTGACACGCAATGGTAAAAACAAGACAATCCTGATATACACAATTTAGCTTGGTGTTATTATTATTGGTTCATGTGTTGTTGCAGAACAGTTGTCATAATTAATTTCTTACAAAATGGTTCTGAATCTACACTTATTGTGCAACAGACTTTATTAGATATACCTTCATGCAGGTACTGGTATTGTTTCATGCTTTTATTGCAGAACAGTTTTCATAATTGATTACTTGCAAAACAGCCCTAATTCCACACTTATTGCACAACAGACTTTATTAGAGATGCCTTCATGCAGTTACTGGTATAGTGCCGAGTTTTTATTGCACAACAGTAGTCATTGTGCATGTGTTGCAATACAGCTGTAATTCCACAGTTATTGCACTATAAACTTTATTGCATATACTTTATTACGGTTAATGCTTTAGTCTTCCCTGCTTATGGCACTACAGTTCACAGTATGCACCTATTGCAGTACAGCTGTAAGTTCACTTTCATTGCAATACATTCTTTACTGTATATACTTAATCACAGTTAATGCTTTACTCTTTCTTGCTTATTTGACTATAGATAGCAAAATACATCTGTACTCACCACACTCATGGAACAACCTGTCCAAGCACTTGGCATGTGCCTCAGTGCTGCAAGGCCCTCTCCTCTGTAGTTGTTGGGAGAGAAGCACACCATTGTACATACCAGTTTATCAGATTTTCAGATAAGGTATTGGTGAAACAAAGGTTAAATTACTTACAAACTAGGGAGCATCCCCTGCCTATGCTTCTCAGACCCAGCTGTCCAAGAGATCCTCCTTTCTTTGCTTCAGTTCATCACGGTGGTGACAAACCTGCTCAGCTGTGTGGGGGGATACCTATCACACTGGTGAATTCACATGGCAACAGGTCCCAGTCCTCTGCCTTGCAGTCTGATCCCTAGAACCATTCCTGCAGCAGCTGTTCATAGTGTTTTTTTACCAGGATTCCAACCATGATCCTGGACTCCTGAATGCCCCACCACTGCACCTGGAAGTGCACACCCTCTCCAATGCCAGCCATAGTCACTATACAGGTAGAACTCAAACAGATTATGCTCTATTCCCACTGAGTGAGCTTTATATAGCCTGTTTTATCACCCTTAAATGCTGTTGGACAACATTTAAAAATGGGGCTCATTGCTTAGCAGTGCGCAACCCAGCTCAGCTCAGCCAAGCAGTACTTAGCAGTGCTTCATGGTGCACAAACCAGACAAGTGGTGCAAAGCAGTGCATAAAAATCATCAGCCATTATTGTGTTTATGCACTGCTTAGCAGGTCTTAGCAGAGCTTAGCTGAGTGCAGCAGGCCACTATTTAAAAATAATTTGTATTTCAAACACAAATGCTTACTTGCCTTTCATGTATTCAAAGCCTGTACCTACTGTACCTACTGCATACGAGGCTATAATTATACCCATTTAGATAAGTGGATATGTAGAGTTTTGCTATATCTTTACATATACCTCTGAGCTACCTTTAAGCAGTGCTGAGCACCACACTGCACCATGCAAGCTCGCTCAGCTAGACTTAAACTTGATCATTACATAAACAATTAAATACATCCAGCTTCTATTTTTAGATGGGTGGCAGGTGTCTTGGCACTGTTTAGCACTGCTGCGCAAGCATGCTTTAAAAAACAAAACAAAACATTGAAATTACATTGCTATAATACAATTGGACATTGCAGGGAGTGTGTTACTCATCTGCGGACAAAGTTAGCACTACACTCCCAACACTGATTCAATAACTGTGTTCCATGGCTCTCCCTCAGCAATGCGCTATGATTAATATGAATGGCATGCTGCAGAGAGGGAACTGTGTATACAGACATGGTAACATTCCGTGTAGGCTCTACACTATGCCAACATGGATTTTATTAACTCTAGGAGACAGTAAAAGCCTACCACAGTGACATAGCCAGAAGATGTATTGCCTCTTCTTTCTTACTGCCATCTCCTCTCTAAGCTGTCCCAATCTATATTAACTTTCAGCTCTCACATCTGTCCTAACTTGACGATGTTATAACAAAACAGCCAAATTTACTGCAAACTATAACAATAGTACACTACTCTGTGTAGCCCTTTGAGAATTTATCTGGTTAGAACTCCCACATCACCTAGTTCTTGTTCAACCTACTATAATACACAGATTTCTCTATAAGCCAGAAAATGGTTTGACCCTTAACAATTTAACATAACACTACTCCCCCCCAGAAAATTTTATTCTGTAGAGAGAAATCACTAATCACTAAAGCCAAATCAATTAATACTGCAGGTGACTCTCTATATTCAAATGGTGTAATTAAACTATGAAACCACATCCTGTTACCACTGAAATTCATTCATAAAAATGAACTCATATAAAACAGAACTAAAACTTCCCCTAACAAATCAATGGATCTCCTTCTATATACAGAGCCAGATCGAGCACTAGATGACCTAGGCAATTGCTTAGGGTCTGTTGGCTGGGTGGGTTCACTAGGGAAGTTGCCACAACATTTACTTTTTAATTAATTTTTTTTTTAACAGTGTTCTTCTTTAAGAATGCACTCTGTGTCTATGCATGCATCAATGCATGTACATCTACATTCCTGACTCTTCTCTGCATGCATCGATGCATGCACATTTAAATGTTCTTGTTATTTCTCCTCTTCTTACTTTCTGCTCCCAGAATTTAAGCTTGGTTTGCTGCCATACAGGGTTCTTTCTTTGCTGTTATAAGCCAAATGATCTATTCCTTGTAACTAAGTGTGAGCTGAACATTCTATTCCTTGTGTGTGTACAGCAGGTTTTCAAGGAATTGTGAGTTTCATGATTTTTAGTACCTTTTCAAGGAATTTGAGTTTTATGAGTTTCAGTACATTTTCAAGGAATTGTAAATTTCAATGGAAGTGAAGTTTACTGTTGTTCATGCTAGTCAGTGTGCAGCTGTTTTCTTTAGCTGATGGCCATCAGTGTTTGTGCTATACAGTTTGAAAGCAGCATTAGTTCAATAAGTTGTATATTTGCTTTTGGTGTAGAAGACTGGGGTCTACTTTCATACCACATATGGATTGCTGATACTGAGGTGTACTTTAAGAGGGGATGGGGGTGCTGTACTCCTGAGTCTGTCCTCCTTTGAATGAGATGTCTAGTAACTATTAACCTTTTAGTGAGTTGCAAGCCTTTTCCTATTGCAATATTTCCCCTTACCATTATTTTAATGTAACAGAGGCAATTTATTCTTCATAAGTTCATAGAATGGGATGCCAAGCAACTATGCACTTGATGTTGGTTTGTCAGCTATTTCCTATTGTAATATTACCAGCTTACCATTTTTTTAATGTAACATAGGCAATTTATTCTTCATAGGTTCATAAGTGTATGCTAGGCTAGCAACAACTAGGGTCCTTAAAAGCCTAGCAGTGCAACCCAAATGGGACCCACCCCATAAATCTGACTTATATTTGATATACAGGGGGTGATTTGACTGCCTCTGTCTATCAGAGGGGCAGCAATCAATGGATTTTAGATGAAACAATGAAACATAAATTCCCATAACAAATCTTCACCAAATCATAAACACTTTTACTAGCATCTCTCAGCTATATACATAATTTTGTGACACTGCCCACACCCACCTCTATACTTCTAATATAAACCATATAATAATCATATATATATATAATTATCTATGACATGCTTTATACCATACCTCTTAACTATAATATTAACATTTCTGCCTTACCTAATTACTTCCATCACTTATATTTATTTGACTTTATAAGCACTAATCACATGATCTCTTATGTATCTCTTATATATCCAACAAACCCACTAATAAACCTCTTCAAATGCTCAGTGTTCAACATCTGCTAATGTATATGTTTTTAAACTGTAATAGTTACTTTTGTTCATACATATGTAATGTAATTAGTTAATGTACATGCAATTGTTAATATATATTACTTAATGTCTGTTCATGTATATTACTGAATAACTGAAGCTTTTCGCCTTGGCTTCTTATGAAAAGGTTTTGCTTTATTAAATCCACTTGGACAAACCTGGTAAACAAAAGTAAAATAAAAATAAATAAAATCTATCAGACCACATGAAAACTTTATAGTTACCTCCCAGCCATACCTCAAATTAATAAGGAAGAGATACTAATTTTGGAACACATACTTAATAACCAAAAAGTCATAGTCATTGCAGCTGTCTACATGTCAACATCCCCAAACAATAGTAATAGAATCAAATACATCTTAAATTTGTTAACCACTAACATCCAACAAGAAACCCAACTAGTTGGTAACCTAAACCAGGACTGAACCACAAAAAAAAAAAAAAACTTTCTGTGCCACAATATTAACCTCTATAATTTCAATCAACTAATCAAGAAACCAGTTAGAACTAACAAACAATCTAAAACAACATCCACTCTAGACTACATGCTGACAACCAACCTTGAGAAAATCAAAATAGCTGACATTCTCACAGATACCCTAAGTAATCATGATCGCTCCTATATCCACAGAGATAATTACAGGCCAGTTTAACCCCTACACTTCAACTATGTAAGAAATGTAACAAAATTTGACAAAACCATGTTCAATTATATGCTTAAACAATGTAACGAAGAGCCATTCAAACCCCTTCCACTTGATGAGGCTGTTTGCTACTTCAGCAACTCCTTTATAATCATATTAAATTACCATGCTTCACGAAGACATGAAAGAGTCAAAGCAATTACTACCCCTTAGCCAAGCCGTCAAAACAAAATACCTATGAAAGATAGGGACAAAGCCTGGAAATAATAGCAAAAATTAGAATCTATACAAACATAGAGTGATATCACTGTCTTGGGAACTGCAGCGACATCCAAGTTCTTACTGACAAAAGAAATGTTTCCCCACTAACCAAGTTAATCTTAAAAAGAAATCGCAAGCTCTTCTGGCAAAACCTAAATAACCTCCTAAAATCCAACAGAAAAAAAACACTCCATACCATTTTTCCAACAGAAATGAACAATAACACAGCAGATAAATTCAACAAATACTTCATATCCTGTTCCTCCAAATAACAACAGCCCAGTCTTTTGGTCCTATACTACCCTTTAATCTTAATTTCAGATCCCAATTCACCTTGAAAACCATCTCTACCAATACTATCAAAAACACTTTCAAAAACTCAAGTCCATGATGATGGCATCTGACTATCTATATGGTAAATGCCTTAGCATAGCTGCTGAAAGCATAAGTTATCCAGTATTCATCCTCATTACCAGATCCATAACAGAAAGCAGCATCCCTGCTTTATGAAAAGCATCATTTATAATTCTTCTCCAGAAAGGTGGCACGTCCCTTGAATTGTCTATTGCTCTATAGCCATCTTCCCCCCACTCTCAAAAGTACTTGAAAGATGTATCCACCAGAAACTCCTTACCTTTCTATTAGAAAACCAGCTACTCTCACCCACCCAGCATGGCTTTAGACCCCACCACAGTACATAAACAGCCTTACTACATTTCCTTGATTCTGTTAATCAAAGTAGAAACTCAGGCCAAATTGTCTCCACTTTCTTGATATGTAAAATACCTTTGATGTGGTTTCACACCAACCCTCTTACATAGAATCCAGCTAATTAGTCTAGCCGCACCTGTCAATAATTGGTTCACCAGCTACCTAAGCAATACTAAGTATATAAAATGGGCTGATTCACATGCCATGTACCTGCCAATCACAACAAGGCTCCATTCTTTTCAACATATTTATAAATGACATGTATAAACAATCTAAACACTCTAAACATACAATCATCGTCCAGTACATGTATGACTCTGCAGTAGCCTGTTCTGTCTCTAGTTTATCCACCATACAAAGCATCACACAGGATGCTTTCTCCTCTGTAAAACACTTTCTAAAAAGTCTGAACTGTTAGTAAACAAAAAAAGAAAAAATGTTATTTATTCCCTAAGTGATAAATCAAAATGACTCAAATCTCAATATTCTGTCATCAAATAACACAAAAAATTGAAATGGTCAAAAACACTAAACTACTGGGCATAATCATTGACAATAAGCTAAAGTTTGACCTTCACATTGACTTTGCAATCAAAAAATCTTACAGGAAGATAGGCTGTCTATACACAGCAAAACATATACTAAAGAAATCACAGAAAAATTGTATTTATTTTATTTATTAATTTATTTTATATTTGTTGACCGGACTGGTCTGACTGGATATATGTCCATTTTCAGCAGAGGCCCGAGGAGAAAAGCTCCTATGAACACAAATAATAGTTATTTTACATGACAGGATTTTAAAAATCGAGGTACAGCTTTTAACAATTCTTTACATTACTTTACATTGCTGGTTTAAGATTCTTTATACATGTAATGATTTAGGGGATAATACAGGAACATGTAAGAAATGACATGAGGTTAATATATGATGATTTAGGGAGTAATACATTAAGGTGTTAGGAATGACATGAGGTTAATATATGAAAACACACTCTCTTTAAAGGTTAACAGAGACTTGGCTAGTCAGGGTTAGCACAAGGGCATAATCAATGTGTTTTGAGGTATAGTTTCAGTTTGTTTTTAAAAAGTGATATTGAGGAAAGCAAGGTCAGGTCACTAGGGAGTGAGTTTCAGAGTTTGCCAACAGTGTTTGAGAACAAGGAGTCACAAGCCATATTGTTGGTTTTGCTTAGTTGTACAAGTAGTTTGAAGAGCGTAGGGTCATAAGATTATTATAGGGGGTGATAAAGTTAGTAAGTATTGGGGTATTGTAGGTCGATACAGGATCTTGAGTGCAATTGTTATTTGGTTATATAGCAGTTGGTTTGGTAACTCTAGCCAACATAGTTCTAGATTATGACAGTGATGGGTTCTGAAAGCAGAACCAGTGGCAAATCTGGCAAAATTGTTATAGGAGATTGCTAGCTTGTTAAGGTTAGTTATACACAAGTTAGTAAATATTGGGGAGGCATAAAGGAGAGTAGAGATTAAATGGGTGTGGACGATAGTAGTCCTAGTTAATGGAGTCAGAAAGGGTTTTATCCTGTAAAGGGAAATAATAGCTGCCACCTCTTTACTCCTCTCTACCCTTCTATATAACTCAACAATATTCAAAAATCTCCCCTCCACCATCAAACACTATCTAGAAAAATGTTATTATAAAATTAGTATACTTGCATGCAACCATATGGATCCCTATCAGATGATCGAGTTTTCAGAAACTCAAAATTGATATAGTCAGGATCATATGATAGAGTTTCTGAAAACTCAAAAGTTTTGAATGGAGATCATAGTACAATGAGGAACAGGAAATTTACCCTTTTCTTCACTGTAGTGTGATCTTGAAAATCACCCACTAAACACAGCCTCTGTGGTCAGTCTCATCCACTGGCACATTCCTAACAAAAACCTGAGGTCCAAAGAGTTCAATCTAGTGGATTCCAATAAATTAAACAGTTCCTATGGCTACTCATTGTTCTCAGTCATCATTTCTAAAGCAGGGAACAATCTTCCAAACACTATCAAGCTTTTGACCAGTATATACAACAATTCAAAACTAAACTGAAAGACCACCCATGCAAGAGTAAACTATGTAACTGTGCCTTACCCATGGGCAGTCTCTCACCACCCCCTTCTACCCATAAACATTTTTCTCCAACTGTATCTCTTCCATATCAACAAACCCAAACTACGTTTCCCATCCAATGCTCTGTTTTCAACTTATTCTACCTCAATTATTAACTCAGTATAGCCAATAATTTACTTTTCTTTTTGTTACAGTAGCATAAAGGCATCCAATTAGTAACTCCTTTTCAAAACCTTGTAAATGTGATATGACTTGTGCAAAAATTTTGTAAGTGTTATATATTTATTTGTTATAATCAACTATGTAATCATTTCATATATGTATATTGTTTTCATCACTTTATTATAGGTAACCTGGAGCTTTGCTCCATAGACCTCCTCTGAAAATGGGCACCCAAACCCAGCTGGACTTTCCCATAAACAAAAGCAAATAGTTAAGTATCCAAGTCCAAGAGAAAATTGCTGACATTTTTTGTCACAGTAACATAACTGGATTAAAACCATTAGACAGCTGTTACTTTAAAATGAGCTCTGTACCTGTACATTAAGAAAATCTTACTTTCTGCAAAGTGCCTGCATTAAGGAAAACTTACCTTGCTGCAAACCAGCTCCCAACAACAATAGTCATTACTCAGTAACAAGTATTCAATAAAGCAACAATGAGAAACCAAAAGGTTTATTAAGTAAAATGCACATTTTATTTTTGAATGTTCCTTCATTAGAGCTAGACACAATGAACATCATTTGTTAAAATAATTATGATATTAACTGTCCATACTAAAACAGATTTTTTTTTGTTACAAATAGTACCTTCTTCTACACTGGCATTCTCTACACTGCAGAAATGTAATGGCAAATATCATAGACAGGATTTAATTCTAATACCATTTTTAATTTATTGCTGCTATGTATCTGACTGATTAAAAAGGAATAAGATTGTGGATTGAAATTGGGCTCTACTGATGGAGATCTTCTTCTTCTTTCCGCAAAACATAAACTCTATCCCAGAACATATAAATACAGAGATCTTTGTTTATTGTTCATGCCTGGATTCTACTAACACTTTTCAAAAGGCACTTTATCTTGGAAGTGCATATCTGGATTATATATAAGCACCTAGAGTAACTCCATTTGCATCCTGTGCTCATATTGCATGAAACTGAACAAGTTGCCAACATAACTGTGCTGGTATGTTTTTTCTTCACACACATATTTTTTTTCATTACACACCTATCCCCTACTTTCCTCTACAGGGTAACTACAGGCATAGTCACTGACTCAATAAATAAGTAATTATTTCAGTTATACAGTCTCCTCCTTGAAGAAGTAAACCACTTCCCAGTTTTGCAGTTTACAGGTGTTAATATCTAACAGGTATAGTGGTACATACAATACTCATACCTAGCAATTGTTGCATTAACTTGTGTCTCCACATGCAGTCTAGAATGGTGTCTATGTTTGCACTTAAACAATTGTTCAAAGCTCTCTCCTCAAACCAGATTTTGCATTTTAAACCTGAACATTCTTTCCACCCAGTGCAAACAAAAGTTTGTAATCTTGTGCAATATAAATAAAATAAATAAACAAATACTCACATTTAGAATGAAGCTACAGTTTCTAGCCACAGCGGTGAGGCTGCATTTCAAATGTATATATAGAACCTGCCTTCTTTCGTCCGACATTAGTGAGCCTATGGCCACCATCAAATTTTCTTTCTTTACTTGGCTCAGCAGATCCTCACCACTATACTATCTTATCTGTAATTCCTTTTAAGCAGGAATTTGTTTATTATAACCATCTCTCTTGATTAAATGTATGTTTCTGCTGCTTGTTCTTGTTGAATTTCTACAGGACATATGCACATTGGACTGTTTGGAGTCTGCTGTGTCATCACTGCTTGCTATACTTTCCCTCAGGCACCGATATACAAGCTGTTTCTTTAAGCTCATAAATGGTAACTTCAGTGCTATATAAATAGTTCTTTCATGTATATATACTGTATGATCAAATCTATACCTCTCCTACTTTGTTGGTCTCACTCCTTGGTCACTGCATCCTGGAAAAAGAGCAACATTTTTAAAATAATGGATGCAGTATTTGTTCTTTTTCTGTGATGCCATGATCTCAAAGAAAGAATGGAGTGAGATAACCCATATTTCAATAATTTGTAGCAGGCAATGAAATACAAGGAAACATGACACTCAAGAGACCAAGCTTCAAGAAACAAAACTAAGCAAACAGACTTTGAACACATGGAGAGAAGATGTCTGTCGGCTTAGTGTTTATGTGTGAATACCCCACACCCTGTAATTTGCCTACTTATTATCAGAATAAAAATATCACAAGTTTTAGAAATGAAGGGACTATATATTATGAAAGTGGTTCATCTGGTAGCACACTCATATTTGTTGTCAAGCAGATAGAAATCTATGGGTTGTATTCCTGAATTTATATGACTTCATCAAGTTTTCGGTTAGGAAAGAGTATAGCAATGTCTCTTCCTTTTTTATGAGGTCTGTCAGCCCATAGACAGGCATACCATTGGGGAGGAATTCTGAATTTTTTATGTAGGGTTTCAGCCAAGTTTCAGTTGCAACTAATATATCTGGTTTATTCAGGGGTATCCAGGCCTGGAATTCAGGTATTTTGTTTCTGATACTTTGTAGGTTGATTGTTGTGAAATTTAATGATGTATGTGAACTAGGGAGCTTGGTATTCAAAGGGTTATGTTCAGGGTTTGGGTGGATATCTCAGCATAGAAATATGTTAGATTGCTTATGCAGGAAATTGAAAGGTGTGAGGTTTCTTTTTAGGTGACTTGAGATAGATATATAATCTCAAAGGCTTTTCTGGAAGGGAAGTAGTTTTAGTTTGGTTTGGAAATCTATATACAGAGCATACAGGCTAGAGAATTGTTCTATGTAGCTGGGGATAACTGGGGATTGTATGGCAGTTATAGATGTGATATCCTCAAATGTCGAAGCTGTGTGTAGGGGAGTTAGTTGACATAAGAGGCATAGTAAAAGGCTAAAGAGGCAAAGTAGAGAAATAGATGTATGGATGGAGAATATATTGGATAAGGAAAAGAAGTACTGCCAGTTGTTATTTGATATAGATTGATTAGATGTGTTAGTAAATAGTATTAATAGGAGGTGAGGCTGGAGGTGATGTGAAGATACTAGATTGTTTTTGAAGTAGTAACCAAGTAGGTGAGTGTTTTATGATTGGATGATGGAGTGGTAGGGGTCTTAAATTTTATTGGATAATTGAATGGGAAGGGAAGGTGATGGTTATTAGAGGAAAGAATGGGGAGGACTTATGAAGAGAAAAATATAATTGATGCAGGGGTAGGTGGGAATGCGGGTAGGATAGTTGAGCGGATTGAGCCTGAGCGGAGCAAGGTTGAACAGAGTGGGCAATCCCAGGTCAAGCAGAACTTGCTCTAAAAACAATCAGTGAGACAGGTAAGTGAAGTAGAGTATACTGTTACAGGCATTGGGGGTGTGACAGCAAAGTGAGAATGGCAGAGAAATTCGTAAGAGGATAGAAAGGCAGGTGCAATATAATGCAAGGTATGCATTAACAGAAGGAGCAGTCTAGGTGAGGGATAGAGTGGGGAACTAGCCTGAGAGTACCAGGGCAGTTAAACCTTAGGGAGAGTTAAGGAACTGCAGTCAGAAATGGTTCAGTAGAAGAGATGCATTAATGGTCCTGAAATCTCAGGTACATGACCAAAAAGGCAGGTGTGGGCTAGGGGCAAGAGGGAATGGGAAAATAGGACCTAGAGCACTGGTGGTGCATGGGGAGCTACAGTCTAAACACAAGGGAAAATAGCATATAGAATATTAAAGTTACAGATCTGTTTATACATGCAATGAATGGGTGGATAAACAGTTCTGATAAGCAGCTTGTATTCTTGTCCATAGAAGGACCGTGGTTCACTTTAGAATGCAATTAAAATCTTCCCTATTTGGGGTTCCTCAGAGTTTCTTTGCTTTTTAACTGGGAAAGGGGGAAGGCAGGGATGAGTGTTATTCAATGAATGGGTGGATAAACAGTCCCGGTAAGCAATTTGTATTCTTTGCCATAGAAGGACAGTGGTTCCCTTTAGAATGCAGTTAAAAGATTCCCCATTAGTGGTTCCTCAGGATTTCTTTGCTTTATGACTGGTGAAGGGGGAAGGCAGGGATAAATGTTATTCAATGAATGAGTGGATAAACAGTCCCTGGAAGCAGTTTGTATTCTTGGCCATAGAAGAACAGTAGTTCCCTTTAGAATGCAATTAAAAGCTTCCCTATTAGTGATTTCTTCATGATTTCTTTGCTTTTTGACTGGTGAAGGCAGGGATGAGTGTTTTTCATAATTTATGCTATTCAGCAGCAATGGTACTGAACCATAGTATCTCTGAGTCCATACATCACCAAGCAAGTCCATGAGGAGGGCAATGAAAGGAGTGGAGAGAAATTGTAATTCCCTCCTTAATGCTTGGACCTTCTGCTTCTTGTTTTAACAATGTGCAAACCTTTTCCACATTGCTCAGCTATACTATTCTGCCTTCCACTCATCTCAGTGTATAACATCATTTCTCTCTACTAGCAGAATGCAAACCTCTGTAACTTTTTTCAGAATGTGCTTCAAACAGATGATACTCCCTGGGCCTTGTCACTCAAAGGGATTCCTCTACAGGTTGTACCATAGTTTTGATGCAGTGGGGCTGCTGGTAATCTCTTATAGTACAAAATCTAGCTCTTGTTTTTGTATATCTTCAGTATGTCTCTTACACATTACTCATCTGCAAACAGATAGTAATTCCTGGTAGCCTCCTCTGAATGATCTCTAGAGAAGGTAGACCCCACCTCCTATCTTCTTCTAACTTACCTGATGTCCTTCACATGCTGTATATCTTAACTTTTGTGCAATTCTTTCCTGCATTTTGCATGCTGCTCTTTATTCCAAGCATTCCTTTTTATCCATCTTCTAGTGTCATATTGAAATCTTTTCCAAGTAAGACAACACCGTGATACATTCTACATTTCCTCAAAAAGCTAGCAGTGTAACTTAGGTCATCAATGTGTGGGCCACAAGAAATATGGCTATGTTATTATTTTCCTATCTACATCTTACAACAACCCTAGTCTTCTTAGGAATCTCTCTGCCTCCACCAAACATTCTAACCTATAATAGGTCATGACTGTGAACCACCACCCCAATCTTCTTCACTCCATTGGTATGGTCTGTGCACAGTATTTTGAAACTTTTATGTCCTAATTTCAATGTTATCCTTTTGGACAACTCCATCTCCTGGATAAGAACACCATATAAACTTTCACTATTCTACCTACTTACTAATCACCCCCAGACTGCTAATGAGGTTCTGCAAACCTACTTTCTAAATGACAAACCTAAAGACACCAAACCCTACTCTTTGACTTTGCATTAGGAGTGGCAATGATCCCTTAAGTGATTCCCCTGAAGCACACAACACCATCCATATCAAATGAATTATTGCCAAGATCCCCAATAGCAGCACCTACCTAAAAGGCCAGAGCTCAAAGAAAAACTACAAACTATATCTGTCTTACTCTTACTCTAAGCACAGACAAAATTGGAAGCAATCAATGAATTCCTCCAGTCCTTTCTGTCATGGCTGAACTAATAAATCCTCCTTTATGTTTCACTGGTAAGAGTAGGTGAAACAGAGAACTTACTTATGAATATAGGGTTTAGTTACCACAAATAATTCAGTAACTCCATACCCTGACTCTCTTTTTAAATTATAATATAAAACTTTCTTAATTGCAGAAATAAAAGAAAAACATTTCCTACTCTTTTTTTCTGTAGAACCCAAAACTAATTATTCTTTCCAATGGGGTTACTGTTTGCATATCATTTCCCCTCGCAGATCTGGTAAACATACAACCCATGAGACTAGAATTCTCCTTTCCCCATGATTAAAATGGAGACTTGAAAGTAAATTTGCCCACTAGTAATCTTTTGACTTAGGCCTGAAACTCACCAATATTCCACATTTTGGTTAGATAGTTAGTTGTTAACTGTTTTGATAGACTGATCAACTGACGCTTTTCATCCATGACCTATGTTCAGAGATTAACAGAATTTATAGAATAAACAGCAATTTGCATGCATACATACAGTAAGGTTCAAGTTCATTCCACAATGGTTACAGTAACTCATGAACAAGAACGTAATCCACAGTACTTAACACCCTAATTCAAAACTCTTTATTTATAAGAGTTTTACAATATAATTTTGCATAGTATTTATAAGTCAAGTATTGCTCATCAACAGGTTTCCTAGCAGGTACAATAGTCAAAATAAGTCATTACATACTCCCAGTCCAGCACAGATACCTGCAATTTACTAAACGTCATCTCTAAAGTAAGTACATGTATTCTGTTTGAAGAGGTCTACTTTCAGTTTATTTTTGAAAAATAATAATGTTTTCTGTGAGTGAGTACTTACATGTATGTGACCCTAGGAGACTGGACCATTTTTGAAAAAAATAATGATGGTCTTATTAGCAGAAGAGAATCATTACATCTATTTCTGGTGCAGTGTGGTGTAGTCTTGACTAATAATTTACTGCATAAAGATGAGCAGTGTTGCAATTTTTTAGATAATGGGTGAAACATACATCAGTACCCTATTGGAGGATGAACACTTTCCAACAGGGTATAAATGTACAAATATCACCCGGTAACAAGCAATTCTGTACTTTGCTGCAACATATTATGTTGCTATAAAGCATGGATTGAAGAAAAAGTAAATGATCACCTTTTTTATATGCTTGCTGTCAAGTGAGCGTAAAATAAAATAAAAAAAAAAAATCAACTAGCAAGAGTACTTGCAGCAGCACTTACAAAGACTTTCTGTTTTATTTCCCATTGCTGAGTATAGAGTAAAAAGGCATGCTCAGCAAGGTGGGAAAAAAGGAAGAAAAAGATATGCAAGTGTGTGTGTGTGTGTGTGTGTGTGTGTGTGTGTGTGTGTGTGTGTGTGTGTGTGTATGTGTGAGACAGACTTGGGGATTTAATAAAATCCATGTAGGAATAGTGGAAGACCTGCATGAAAGATACCATGGCCATGTATGCGGATCCTTCTCAGCAGCGCACCTTGCATATTAATGAAGGCACACTGCTGAGGGAGAGCCATATAACACAGTGATTGAATCAGTGTAGGGAGTGTGTTACTGTGTCTGGAGATGAGTAACACACTCCCTGCACTGTCAAAGCAGTGAAATTAAATCATTTAATATATTTTTTTTAATTTTTCGTTGTGTTTGTGCAGCACGGCACTTAGCAATGGACACATGTCAGACATCTAAAAATAGAAACCAGATACATTTAATTATTTAGGAAAAGTCAAGTTTAAGCATAGCTAAGTGGGTTTGTGAAACACAGTGTAGTGCTTATCGGTGGTTAAACGTATTGGAGAGATATATATAAAAGTATAACAGTATTTCACACAGCTATGTAGCCGAATGGTTAGAGTGACAGCCTCCTGTTCAGGGTTCAAATACACAGACAGGTTATTTTGTAAATACACATTCTGAGAATTACTTAAGTCCTAATGAAATACTGTGATTACACAGACAGGTTATTAAAATTATTTTACTAATACACATTTATGAGATGTACTATTAAGCCATGATTGAATTTTGTATGAATAAACAAACAGGTTAAGCATGTATGTTGCAGATACATGTAAGAGTATGTTTACACCCTTGATGGAATATTGTATATATGCACAGACATTTTATTAAACATTCATTTTGCAAGTACACAATTATGAAACATATTATTAAATCCTGCAGTGCTGCACTTAGCTAAGCTCCGCTAAGCACAGCTAAGCATAGCCAAGCACTGCTTAAACCAGGAATGTTTTAGCAGTGCTTGGCTGGTTTGCACATTGCTTAGTGGGGTGAAGCCCTGCTAAGCAATGCCTGTTTAAGCTGGTTTGCGTAATACTAACCATTGCTCAGCATTGTCAGTTTAACCACTGCTCAGCTGAGCTCAACAGGTTTGCACAATGCTAAGCAAAGTGCCGCATTTTTAAAAATGGCCCAATGGCTGTAAAAGGCAGGAAACAGCTTTATTTAAGTTGAACAGGAGGGAATACAGCCAGAACTTATTGGATTTTGATCCATGCAGGCACTATGGCAGGATTTGGAGAGGGTGTTTGCTTCCGGCTGCAGCAGTGAGGCATTCTGGAGTCCTGGGTCATGACTGGACTCCTAGTAAAAGACCATGACATTTGACTGCTGCAGGGCCAGTACCAAGGGTTGGAATACAAATCGGAGGCCTGGGACTGGCTGGCATATGACCTCACCAGTACAACTGGTATTCCCAGCACAGGTGAGCAGATGCATCACCATTTTGATGACTTGAAGTGTAGGAAGGGGGGTCTCCTGGCCACGTGGATCCAAGATGCCTGGGATGACAATGTCCCACAATTTAAGTATTGTTAGTATTGTTTAACCAATAACTAATCTGCATGTGTGAAGACAGTTGCACATAATGGTGTGTTTCTTTCCATACAGCTGCAGAGGAGAGATCTCTCAACCTGGGGACCTATGCAGGACACCTGACCAAGTTGTGCCATGAGTGTGGTGAGTACAGATATATATATATATATATATATATATATATATATATATATATATATATATATATATATATATATATCTTGCAATATATAGTCATATAAATAAGTAACTGCCAGTAGGTATATTCTGTTTTGAGTGTACTGCAATGAATGTGGTCATCGACCTGGACTGATATAAGTGAGTAATGCCAGGCACAGTTCAATATAGATGAAAGCATGAAACCTGCTTATATTAAAGAAATAAAGTCACTACTGCATTAATAATGTTAAGGAAATAAAAGTTTCTATTGTATTAATAATGTTAAGGAAATTAAGTTCAACTGCATTCATAATGTTAAGGAAATAAAGTTCAACTACATTCATAATGTTAAGGAAATAAAGTTGCTGCTGCATTAATTGTGGAATTGCAGCTGTCTTATCTGGTGCTCATCAATAAGGACTGTTAGATGCATACTGATCACTGCATAATGTCACCCCTAATAAAGCTGTGTTGTGCAAAATGTGAGTATTTTGGGCTGTTGGTCAAGAAATATAGTATTAGAAGTGGTGTGACGTAAACACAGGAATAATACCATGAAGTTACTGTAGGTTAGCTGATAAAGACTGTTTTGCTAAAGTGTAGATGTGGAGCTGTACTACAAAATATAATGCATTATAATATTTGTTCCGCACAAAGATCTGAACCTAGAACATGAATTGCTAGGGTATAATAGTGTGTATCCCATGATTGTCTTGTGGTAAACATTGGATTTCAGCCATATGCATTCCAGAACTTAGTTAAGCTGCTGCAAGCAAGTATGAAACTGTAATAGCTGTAGACTGCAAGCATACCATCTGCAACTGTATATTTGGCAGGTGCCAACCCAGCACTCCAGTATGGTCTGTACACATCACACATATTTCCACCCACTAGGGGTTAATTGTCTACACCTGCATTCCATGTATTAATACACACTTCACCTACTATCTCTGTCATGCATGAATCTCATGCACATGTTTCCAAGTGTCACTGCAGTCTTGTATAACACTCTACCTCTATTACAAGGCCACAGTTTGTTACCAGGTAAGCTCTAGGCATATACCAGTCAATCAATGGTCAGCAGTGGCTCAGTAGCTCAGTTTGATAAATACTAGCTATGATTTTGTCACACACAGACTGGGGTTCGAATATAGGGACAAGAACTACTAAATATTAATAGAAACAGTTATGTATTGTTAACAGATGTTCTCCCCACAGGAATTGCAGGTAAGTAAATGGCTGTAGTAGCTGTTCAAATGGGTTACTAATTTGTGTATCCAGATATACCAGAGTGTTAAAAGCATTGCTCAGCAAGGTGATAAAACTTCAGTAAATAAAAACTCAACAAGTGCGATGTTAATACAAGTTAATAAAACAAATAAAACTGTTTAATCCTGGTATGGGTGTATGCCTGGGGTGTCTGTGAATGTCTGCTGATAGTCTAACCCCATGCCTGCCAAGGACGGCATGATAAGCGTTAACCCTCTGTACTGTGCACGATACATGTCTCTTAAGTGTCACAGAATGTGATCACTGTTGCCAAATCCCTTGGACACAGATTTAACATCCACTTGATTTATCTCAATAGCACAGTCACACTACATCAGTCCATAGTATAACTTGCTAGTCACATAAGTTCCCCTGACATGTAATAGTCCCCTGTAGGTGTGTACATGTAGGTGTTACAGCTTGGCCCATATTGTCCCATGCGGATAGCTTGAGAGGTATGTAAGTGCTACAGAAGCTATAGGGCACTTGTATATGTAAAGTAAGGGCAGACTGGTAGAGGATATAAGAGTACTGTTGCAAACAATATAGCCTATACTGGTAGCAATGGAATGTTTTTCTCTCTCCCCCCACCCCTTATCTCCATCATAAGTTATTATTGTTATACATTGGGTATGGTTTGCATTTAACATATGTTGTTCTCAAAACGTTATGATGGGCCTTGTGTTTTATTATTGTTATATATTTACAATGTGCATACTAACATACCTTGTTGAATTACCTATGATGTTCACCTTATGCCGTAACTGTTACTGGCATACTGTTACAATACTGACTGTTATCCCACTTTTTGTTGTGTTCCATATGCTATGCAATGTTATCTTATTGGTTTATTTGCAACTTCCTGGCATGCTGTCATTACTAACATATATACTTTGAAAATCCTTAACACCATAGCTCGACTGAGTAGGCCGGTTCCTGGTGATTCATCTACCCTCCCTCAGCCAGCCATGGCACTGAGTCCCAGCACGTCTGGGACCCAACCTGGTGCTGCCCCCTCTGCTGGTTTTGCACTGTCTACAGGCATAACTGCCTCAGGGGATGGGGCCCTTCCCCCCAGGGAGCCAGAGCAGAGAGGGAGTTGTCACCCAGACACTGCTACAAGGGATGGTGCGCAGGCTCATGCACAGTAGTTTAGACAATCTCCTGTTCCAGACTGAGGGTAGACTGGCCAAGGCACCCAGCACAGTCACCTTCAGGACAGTGAAGGAGCAGTGGTGTCTCACTGCTGCTGTCTGGGGGCACATGGCTCTCTGATTCCACAACACACTCCTCGTTCAAGGTGTTTACCCCACTCATGTGTCATACACAGCCTCTCTATGCTGTCTTGTCTGTGTTGTCTTTTTGCAAATGCTACCTCTCCTATCCAATGTTACCTCTCCTATCCAACTTATTTCCCCACATGTCCCTATATCCCTTCCTAACATTCTAATCTCTCCTTAAAAAAAAAATAAAAGGGCATCTGTCCTGCAAAAAAAAAATCGCCTCATACATAGCTCTCCATTTCAAACCCACTTCCACTGGACACACTTTAATCAATACATGCATCAATCAACAAAGTTATGATGCCCTCACAGGCTCCAAATTCCAAATTGTCTGCAATCTGCATAATGGAGAACTATGGTCCTGTACTTACACCCGTCCTGCACATCCCTACCTGCCTTTCAGTATGTTTTTCCTCCTGCTTGCCCCCATTTCACCACTTTCCTATCACCCCTTTTTTCTTTACTTTTTAAAAAAAATTAGTGTGGGTTTAAGCGGAGCTAAGTGGCACACCGCATCAAGGAGCATTGCGCAAACCCATGAAAACCTGCTTACAACTGTTTTAATCATCTTCTCTGTTTTTGACACTGTTAGGCACATCTGCAAAAAGATCACCACTGCCAGGTCTCGAATCTGGGACCCTGTCAACTACAGCATATTACATTAGCCCACTGGGCCACTCAGCTCTGAAATAAAACAGGTGTTTCCTGATTGCCAGTGACACACTGCTTGTACATATAATGGGAAAGCTGACAGTGTACTTGGGACTGTGATGCAGAAACCAAACCAGTACACAGACAAATAAATATTTATGGATATACATAAGGCCTAGAATATCAGGTATAGCTGACAATGGCACAGACTATTGTAGAATATCCACAGTTGTGCTACCTACGTTTGACATGGTTGTCACAAAACCTAGTCTGTGTGGTGAGGGACTGGCAAGTCAGTACAGATTGGGGTTAGAAAATCATGATGGACACATCAGTGTCACACGTCATATCCATTTGAACACACACATGCTTAAAGGAATCCTGTGTAACAGACTGTATGCATGCACATATAGCCTTCAAATACACTTGCTATAGTATTGACTCTGTAGCTTAATCTCTTACATTCCTGGCATACTGTACATTTTGCCACCCACAGTCCTGGGTTTGACTCCAGTCTGTTGCACTTGAAGTACATGCTTGTGAATACAACAAATACATGACTGAGTCGTGCAATTTTAAGCAGAACCAGTTGCTGCTACTGCATTCAGCACTACCCATGTTAGCACTTCAAATGCTTGTAAGTAGGGACACACTGCACGAATATGTATAGGCTTCCTTAATGTCACCTACCAATCTCTGAATGGCAGTATTACATATCACATGTACCTAAAGCACATGCCTAACCTGGAGTGGTGTCACTACCCTCACCCTGGCTATGCTGTAATGACAGAGCTGACACTGTTCCCTCACTGACATGTACAGCTTACTATCCTCCAATGTGTTCACACTCCCTAGCTTGACTGCTGGGCAAAACACAGCAGCTGCAGTCTGCTCAGCTACCTGCTACCTGCTACAGACCTACCATACCTCACAACCACCTAGAACAAGGGATCCATGCAACAGCCAATCATAAAAGGGTGGGGGTGGGAGGGGCAAAGCTCAAGTGACAGACATGTGTCACAGTCTTCCCCTACAAACATTCACAGCTTATATACCAGCAGCTACTGCAGCAGCATGCATATTCCGATGTGTATAAAGTATGACACTCACATCTGTCTCCCCCCTTACTGACCTCAACCCACATTGTTTAACACTAAACTGCCACATAATCAGAAAGTCTTTTCACAATGGTCAAACATAACATGCAAAACAGTGGACATACCATATAAATACCAACCCTATTTCTACCTACCCTCTGCGATACTGTAGTCTCCACACCTCCATAATGTCCATCTCACAGACTAGGAAAGGGGCCAAGGCCTACATGAAGGCCTTAAATATGGCACTGTTGTGCCATGCCATTGGCTAATGAAAGTGCAACCCAACTGTTCTGGATGCAGGTAGCAAGTCTAAGACACAGATTGGTGCACAGGCATTCACCTGTTCATGAGCATTACTTACAAAAGGCAAGCAGCTGCCTGTGGTAAACATGTCTGTGACTTCTTTTACAAAGACACACTGTGATAGCACAATCATTATTCTTCAGGATTTCCACAGAAAAAGCACTCTACCAGGTATGTAATAGAAGTCCCCATGTAAGGTGATGCAGATGGGAGGATGCAGTTATGGGGAATAGGGATTAAAACAGTAGGCATGTAGCACATACTTTGGAATGGCATGTAGCTGACAGTCAGTTGTCCAGCACCTACAAGCTTTCCTGTCAATTCTGCCTGCTGTGACGTACATCACAACTCTGGCCCTCTCAGTCCCTCCTACAACTGTCAGCTCCTGTACGAATGGGATTGTCTGTTAGACAATAATGACATAAAGCAATAGTGGACACAGCTTGCATATCACATGATGTACTGTCATTCAGCTCCTCTCAGTCTGTAAATGTCAGACAGGAATAGGTCAAACATTGTACAGGTGTCCATGACGTACTTTGGCTAGGTCACTGTGTACTGGACATCTGCATCTCATAGATTGAGAGCTAGCATACTTGGTGACCCCCACAGTGGGACTTTATGTCATAGCCAGTAGTAGTGGGGGGATACAGGCCTGACTTCAGTGACATAGTGTACATATTTAGCTTACAAAGTAAGGGAATGAATACAGTAACAGCTATTAGTGTACCATAACTGTTTTCTGAGGGTTCTGGTGTGTTACAGACAGATTCCCCACAGTATGAGAACAACCATTATGTATTGTCCAACCGTTTGACAGACATCCCCATTTGTCTGGCAGAGGGTTCACATATATCGGGCACATGTGCACTTTCTGCAAATATATGTGTACTGCAGAAGATGGATAGCTACAGTTTGCAGTGCTGTCTGTCATTGTGTCAGACAGATGTTGCTGGACTGTCCACATATACTTGTAGTAACAATCCCTATTTGTCAGATGGTGGCTGTATGACATGGTACCAGGATGTCGCCCACAGGGGACACACCACAGTAGATGGCATTGATGGGAGTGGAGACATAACAACACAGTCCATCACAGCACACAGAGCCATAACCAGTATTCATAGGATCATAGGAGATTACTAGCCTATTAACCCTGACTCCCTTATAAGCCTAGCCAAGAGTTTAGCCCATGTTTATGCAAGTCAGCACATGATACTTCAATCCAACATGGACATGGATGGAATCTCAAGGGTGTATTTCTCTTCCCCATCCAGTTATCCAGGTTGCGCTTGAAAAGGGGTAAACAGGTACTCTGCTTGACATGGAGATGGATTGTACTTCACAGATGGGGGAGTCTCTGGGACACAAGTCTGTCCCAGCCAGAAGTCCTGTTCATGTCACAGACCAGGTTGAGGACAGATGTGTGGGTTACCCAAGTGGAGCTTGACTTGGAGATATGCAGCAGTCCCATCAAGGAGGGGCCCATGATCACCTTGTATGCCAGACAGAGGTCACCTCAGAGGGGTCTGTATGAATCTGAGTAGAATTATATGGTTTTTATCCTATCTGTGTATGGTAACTGTTTGAGGCCCTGGATTCTCCTGGGGAGGAATCTTTGTGGTCTCTCCAGCTGCTGCATGTGCTTTGTGAGGTACATACCAAAAGGGGAATTTTACTCAATAATGTGCCTTATAATGGAGGAATACATGAATGTTATGACCTCCTTGTCCCTGGATGAGATACTCTTAATGATGAGGTTGGCCATGTAGAAGGCTTTCCGTACAACAGAAGCAACATGGTGATCAAAAGTCAGGTTGCTATCAACCTGTATGCTGAAATCCCTCACAGATGATTGCATGCTTAGGACATTATTATGCATGTGGTAGTTTGTGGGGACATCACTATCCCCAAAGGGAATGATGATGCATTTTGTGGTATGCAGCATGAGTCCATATTTCTGGCACCAGTCATTTGAGTGAGACCCTCTTGGAGGATGTCCACATCACAAGGGGAACGGTTGACAGCACCCAGCATTCATCTGCAAACTTGCTCAGCCATAGCCCACTGGTTTTGCCCTGCATCTCAGAAAAGTATATTCCAACTAATAGAGGCCCCAAGACAGAACCCTGGGGTACACCACTTGTTATGGGTGTACTGCTTGAGGTGGCTTTCCCTATTTTTACTTGATGGGTTCTATGAGTGCGCCATTTTGCTACCCATCTTGTAACATGTGGATTGATGCCTAGTTGAGAGAGTTTATCTATTATGGCTGAGTGGGGAATATTGTCGAAGACTTTGGCCAGCTCAAAGTAGGCAGTGTGTGCTGTGTTCCCCTTGTTCATGACGTTGGTGATTGTCACAAAGAAGTCAACCAAATGTAACTGACATGATCTCCCCTGACAAAGCCAAACTGTGTGGGATCGAGTGTTTGGAGGTTGCCAATGTTCTTGTTAATGAGGTCCATGATAATCCTTTCCATGGCCTTGCTGATCAGGCTAGTTAGGGTGATGGGTCTATAATTTCCCAGATCGGTGGATGCTCCCTCTTTCTGCAAAGGGATGACAGTGGCTGTCCTCCACTCAGCTGGGACAAAGGCAGTACTCAGCCTTTGGCTGAATAGGGTACCTAATAGTGTTGCAAGCTCCTGTCTGAGTTCATGTAGGATGCAGCCTGGGATTTTATCATGTCACATGGAGGCTGTATTTATTGCTTTTGAGAGAGCAGTGATGACCTGTTCCCTAGATGTGGGGGGAAGGGGGCAGGTACTGTGGACGTCCTGATCTACTGATGGGGGGACAGAGGGGTGAAGTTTGCACCTGATCTTTAAGCCAGCAAGTTCACTATATCTATGGTATTTGCAGATGTGGTGTCCCAAACCACCACTTCTGAACAGATCTGGGTGCTTCTTTTGAGGTTGTGGACATATGTGAAGAAAGACTTATGACTGTCTGTAGTAGATGTTGCCAATTTGAACTCAAAGTTTGCTTTGGAGGATTTTGGTAGTCCTCTTATTTGCTTCTTCAGGCTAAGGAGACATTGCTTCCAATTGGGCACCTGCTCCTTCTTGGTCTTGGACAGCACTGTTTTCCTCTTGTTATAGAGTTTATTTATTGCAAATTTCCACCAGACAGGTTTACTTATCCTTGCAGAGGATGATGTAGTCCTGTTGGGTATTCCCGATTCCATGCATCTATATACATGCTCATATAGTGCTTTGGTTTACTTTTGGATACTGGTGCTAGTTCCTACAGAGGGGGAGGGATCTGTGAAGATGTTTATACCATATCTCAGGAGGCTGTAATCAACTTTGGAGACATGTTTATGTGACCCTAGCTAGATGGGTATTGTGGGAGATGATGAGTTCGACAGTGACCACTTTATGGTCATATCTTGCTAGGGAGGATGATACTGTAGGAATGGTGCAGTGATTACTCATGTTGTTCAATACCATGTCCAAGATATTTCCACCACTTGTGGGAATATCATCTAGCTGTTCAAAGGTGTTTGCACTGACAACATTGATGAATCCCTGGGCATTTGTGTTCAGCATGGGTAGTTCTTCCAATCTATGTTTGGGTAGTTAAAGTCACCCAGGATTGGGGTAAATTGCTGAATTCTGATACAATCAAACAGGTTCATATAGGCAGAATGGCCACCTTCAGTCAGATATGGGGACCAGTAGCTAGCTATGACTTGAATAAGGGTCTTGTCAATGGTTAACTGCACCTTGAGTGCCCCCTGTGCATCATACTGTGTGACCAGCCTGGAGATGTGCATGTCCGTGATAGATATTGAAACTCCACATCCTTTGGCTTTACTGCCCACAGTTTGGGATCGGAAGGCATGATAGGCTGGGTAACAAGATACAGTTGGTGTGCTACCCACAGCTGTGAACCAGGTGTCTGTGACTGCACAGATATCAGCATTTTCCTGGGTGATGACTGTTTGCAATGAGTGCAATTTCACATTTAGACTTTTAGCATTTAGCAGCACAACCTTTACGTTGTGTTCTGTTGACATTTTTATGTTGGTAGTTTTAATAGCATCAGTTGTCCTAAAAAAGGCAATATGGGGGAAGTAAGAACCTTTGCCAGAAGCCTGAAACCTAGGTGAGATCAGATGCAGCCCATGCCTGGCAAAGCATTGTGGTCTTTCGATCATATTTTCCCCGGGCTGTCAGGTATTAGATCCCCCTGGACTGGCACCTGAAGCTAAGGCAATTGTTAAAGTCAATAATTCCATGTTTATATTGAGGCATCATTCTGGGTGATGGCGGACTGCTGCTTAAGGCTAGTGACATACCTGCTTGGGACACATAATCAGCAAGCTCAATCATGTCTCTCATCATATAGTCCAGGGAGGTATGTCTGAAGTTATTCATGCCAACATGGACTATGACAGAGTCATAATACTAGCTGCTGTTGAGAGACTTCAGTCCATATGTGATATGGTACATTCGGGCACCTGACAGACAACTAACAGTGACTTTCTCTTTTACAGCCTGGTGAGAGGCACATCTGTATGTCTCACAATGGAGTCTTCTATGACTACTATGTTGGGTTTATGGTGAAGCCTTAGTGGTTGTGAGACACAAGTGTGTGTAGTATGGATGGTATGTCATGTGGAGGGCTGTGGAGATCGCATGTGTTTTTGCCTCAGAGGTCTCCTTTGTGTATGTATATGTTGAGGACCTCCGTATATGTAGGTGTGTGTTGTGTAGGTGTGGGTGGTGTCTGAGGTGTAGTGATTGTGTTGACAAACTTTTCAGTGCCAGGGATACTGGGTTAAGAGGGAGAGAGCATGAACTCTAGGTTCCTAATGTAATTGCATCTCTCACAAATTGTGTTCCCAGGTGGTGGCAATAGCTGACTGTTCATGTACATGAAGCAGTTGCTACACTGTGTCAGGATGTCCATATCAACCAGACTGGCAGGAGTAAGTGTAGGACATTGTCCATCCATATGTCTCAGAATCTGAGGGAGAAAGGCCAGGGAGACCTAAGGAGTGGGCCTAAAGCCCGAGTGCTTAAACCAAATGTAAGAGGCTTACAATAACACTTACAATTTTGACAGGCTATAAACAAACAGTAATAAATGCAACAGAAAAGAAGTATTTGGACACTTTACACAACAGGCAGCAAGTAGCAGGAAAAAACAATATGAGCAGGAAAATGCAAGATGTATTGCCACTATGTTGCTGATAGCCACATACATAATGTGTTGATATATGGTGGAGTATCATGTGGTAGTTACTGGAGGATAGTGCTAGCCAATTTGGATATGCAGGGTGTGTACATAATGGAGAGCAATGTATGTGGTCCTTTGACATGTTCCCCTCTTCTTGTCTTTCAGACACCATGTACAGACAGAGGCTCCCACCTTTTCCTGCTGCCAAAAACAATGTGATAGTGGATGGCCTCATACTCCATCACAATATCCTGCTTTCTAATAGTTGCCAGAATCAGGAGCATTGGGCAGCACTGTGGGCTGAACTTATTGCATCCGTAAACCAAGTAGGGCTACAGAAATGAAGCTACAAGCAGGTCCACTACCAGGCCATGGATATGATAAATACTGCACAACAAAGGCTCGTTGCTGTGGCCATGGATCATGCTGCCACCGGCAGAGGGTCTGCAGCTGAACAACCACTCTCGGCCACAGAGGAGTTTCTGGGAAACCTGGCATCAACCGCCAGCTCCCAAGCATCCATCACCCCATATGTCTTGGAGGTGGAGGGTACAGATTCTACAGCAGAGGAGTGTCCAGGTAAGCCTCCTATGTTCATCACTGTAATACTGTTGCAGTCATTGTGGCAGCCTCTGCATACCAGTACACTGATGTTGGGTTAATCTGCATTTGGGGGGCTTGTTTGTAACACACACTTGTGCATTCATACTCTGAATGTCTACAATGTGGGCAGTATCAGAGTTCCTACTGTACATGTTGTTATACTTACATTATCCTGTAACAATGACACATTTATGTTTGCTGACAATACCTCTCCCTCACATTTTCATAGATTCATCTGGTATGGCTGGAGTCCAACATCCTGCAGCTGGTGAGTGTTAAACTCTTTTGGTATGGCTCACATATACCCTAAGAATGTTAAGGGCAGCCAGTTTGTCATAGTTATAACTGCTAGGCTTAGGCAGAGTACAATACCTGTCTGTCCAGTTTTGGAGGGGTTCACTGTCATGCATTGTATCCGTAATCACAGTAGTGTATTTGCAGGAGCTATTACATATTTGCACTTATTTCTGTGAAGGGCTATGCACTCTGCCATACAGGAGGCAATAGTATGGTGATGACAGGTGCACTGTGTTGTAGGTGTAGCTCCATCACATACACTGACATATCGCTTATCTCACAGGTGTATAGTACTGGAAACATTATCAGGATGTGGCTGCAGTGCATGTTATTAAGGGCCTGTCTTGTCAGTGTATGCTGTAGTCTGAATGTGTGCTGTGCATGGGATAATAAATAAGACAAGGTATGTATAATGCAGTTGTGCCACCTCATCTGTATGTGTGTGTGTGGCTCAGCAGACATAATAGTATAGGTATTAATGTAGGTATGTTGTGTTCCTCCTCACAGGTGACTGTGGGGGTTGGAGTGTGTTCCCCTCACAACCTGATGTCAGTGTCTCATTGGACTCTGATGATGATGGTCACCATAGTGAGGCACAGGTGGAGTTGTTGTGGGCTGAATCTGACCCATGTGTTGACATCCCACTTCCTCCTCAAATGTCCCCGCATACAGTCAGTATGCCCACACATACACAGTCCTCAGCACCCACAGATATTGGACAGTCAGAGTGTGGCAGCATCGAACTGGAGGGTGTGGAGACTATGGCATCAGTGAGTGTAGACACTAGCCATAGCGAGAGACCTTGTGAGGTCCCACACAGGCAGATTGACAGGGAGTGCTCGAATGAGGACTGCTGTCATCCACTACCTGTCACAGGTATCACATCACGAGTCACTCAACGCATGTTTCAGGTCATCATGGCGGCACAGGCAGATTCTGAACACAACACCAGATGGATGCTCAGGATCATGGATGCATCACTTTCTGGCATCTGTGACTCCATCAGCAACATTGGTGATACCATGCATCGCTTCACTGATGTAGTGAACAGATGGTGGGGCAAGACATTGTCAGTCTTTGACCACTCATTGTCTGTTCTAGAACATGTGCTGGGAGTAGGGTGCCGTACACATGGCCGTAGGTCAGCAACAACATCTGCTAAGAGTCCACATGGCCATGCACACTCATGCTCCCATAGTGGCAGTACCTCCAGGACTACAGAAGGGAAGATGCTGTCCACACCATGATTTGGCAGGCCATGGGCATGTGGTCCTGGCTGGTCCCATGAGGGACATGGGCCCAAAAGACACCAGAAACTATCATCAACTAGTACTGCATCTGACCCCTGGGCATGGTGGTGCCAGTAGCACTCCTGGTAGATCAAGTTCCTGTGTTCATGGCAAGAGACAGTGAATGTGCAGTCTGCCATGTATGGTCCACTGCTGTCCAACATACCCACATGCAGGGGTAGCACATGGCTTGACTGTATACATACACACACACACACACACACACACACACACACACACACACACACACACACACACACACACACACACACACACACACTCATACATCAGTGTCACATGCAGGTCACCAACAGACACACACAGCACCTCTCCATGGCCCAGCTAACCACCATCCCTTCCTGAGCCCCATGCATGATGACAACTGTTTGGCATAGCCTAGGCCTCTGGCATCCCCACACCACACCTTGTGCATGTGATGATACCTGTGCCACATACCTGCCATCCATAATATTGATACAGGGACATTTAAATATGTGTCTGATGCACAGGATGACTATAGTACATTAAATTACATTGTTTACTGTGGTTCTGTTATGCCATGAGAGGTGCTGTCTTCTGGTATGTGTCATTAGTTCACATTAGCAGGTTTGTTCCTTTGCTGCATGATGTTAGATTGGTGGAGGTGTCACAGACAGGTGTCTCTCAGAACTTTGTATGTTTCTGTTGCATGGGTGTGAGTGACTATGTTGTGCAGACGTGGTGGCAATACAGTTACTCAGGATGGTATGGTAGCAAATCAGACATTTGATGTCAGCAAGGTAAGGCTTATATGTGCATGGTTACCTAGGTGAATCTGTGTAAAGCAGTGTGTCAGGAGCAATGGGCTGGACAGCGTAATCCAGCATGCATACCCTGTGACAAGGCATGCCGCCCTTGATATGTGTCACCTGAGTGTTGTTCACCTACAAATGTAGGTGGTAGCAGATAGCATTTATACTTAGGTAGATATGGGCTATTCAGGGGCAGCAGGTACTCACAGGGTCTTAAAATGTTTAACCATTGCAGACACATAGGAAAGACTGACAGATTGCTGCAAGGGGGTATAGTTACATGCATAGACACACACACACACACACACACACACACACACACACACACACACACACACACACACACACACACACACACACACATACAGTCACAGAGTTCACATTTGTGTGATTAGAAACCCTACCTATCTAGTTGTAGATACAATAGTACCATAGATTAATCACATGCGCTACAGAGATTATGTGTTGTGAGAGTGTCTGCCAGTGCCATTAAGGTGGATGACATCAGCAGGGCCTGTAAAGGATGCCAATGAAGTAATGGTTGACAGGGCCTGAAAATGTATAACCATTGCATACAGATAGACGAGACAGACTCACTGCTGCAAGAGGGTATATTTACACACATACACACGCGCGCACACACACACACACACACACACACACACACACACACACACACACACACACACACACACACACACACACACACACACACACACACACACACACACACACGCACACACAGTTGTCCTTACTGAGAGTAGAATCCCAACCTATTTAGTTATGTACACTATAACACTATGTACTTATCGCATGCACCATGCAGCTTTCCTGTTTTGAGACTGTCAGCCAGTGCTTTTAAGGTGGATGACATCAGCAGGCCTTGTAAAGAAGGCTAATGGGGAGGTCAACAGGTATGCATAGGGCCATAAATGTATAACTATTACACAGAGATAGGTGAGACAGACAGAAACACACACACACACACACACACACACACACACACACACACACACACACACACACACACACACACACACACACACACACACACACACACACATACACACACACACACACACACACACACACACACACACACACACACAGTTGCCTGCTGCCAACTTATCTAGTAGTATACACTAGAGTGCTATGGACATATTGCATGCATCACAGAGCTTATCTGTTTTAAGATTGTCAGTCATTGCTGTTAAGGTGGATGACATCAGAAGGCTCTGTACAGGAGGACAATGGAGAGGCTGGCAGGTAGGCATAGGGTCTTAAAATGTATGACAGTTTGCACAGAGATAGGTTAGACACACACACACACACACACACACACACACACACACACACACACACACACACACACACACACACACAAACACACACACAAACACACAAGGTGGCTGAAGTGAGATTAGAACACCTTCCTACCTACTATTGCACAATATAGCTCATAGTACTTATTGCACATGCCACAGGTTAAATCTGCTGTACACATGGCTGTAGCCATAGTACTTCTGGAATATGCAAAGTGGCCTTGTATTACACAGCATGTGTGGCCTGCAGAGTGAACCTGCTTTATGCTGTTAGTGCATCTAGTGTCCTAGCAGTGGGGTATATGTTAATACCCCTGCTATGTGTGTACAGGCAGCAGTCCAAGTCTGTAATTAATGTCACTGCACATTACACCACCTGCTCACTGTTATCTGTCTACAGGATGACATTCCACAGACAGACGGTTCTGTGGTTGGGCAGTTCTGGCATTATGTGGCCTTGGTCTGTTACCATCTAACAACTGCTGTGTGTGTGTGTAGATGCAGATAACCCCAGCATTCTGCATGTATGTGTGGACATTCATACATCCTCATACACATATATATATGTATTTGTTATTTTATAAATATATATATACATATATATATATATATATATATATATATGTATATATATCTATATATATATATATATATCTATCTATATATATATATATATATATATATATATATATATATATATATATATATATATATATAGATATATATATATATATATATATATATATATATATATATATATATATATATATATATATATATATATATATATATAGATTCACTTCAAAATCTCAAAATAGTGAAATATCGAATTTCAGTATTTCAAAACTATGAAACCAAATCCACAAAACACCGAAACTACAAAACCCCGAGCCCAAAACTGCGAAATTCAAAACACCGAATAAGCCGCATACACTACACCATACATGCACCACAACACCCACATCGCAACATAAACAAACAAAAACTACACACATACACAACTCATACACACATAAGCAGGGGGGCAAGCCCCCCTGCACCCCCTATGTGAGGTGCAAGCCCCCCACACCCCCTTACTTATATATACTAACTCGGAGATTGCACAAACAGGAAACAAAAGCAAACCCACACATGCATATTCTCCAGTCCCTCACGCACACATCAAACATATCAGCACACTCAAACACACTCTAACCCCCAATCAAATCCCTTACAATACACTCACTTACCTGACAAAACACCTAGATCCACACACAGCACCACGCACCATAAACACACAATCCCAGACATCACGTAGCATAAGGCCATAACCGCGTATTCGAGATATTCAAATTCACGGTTATGAACTTTCGCTATTTTAAACATTCGGGTATATAGTCTTGAGATACTGAAATTCAACATTTCAGTATTTCGAGATTATAAACGGCTCCCATAGATATATATATATATATATATATATATATATATATATATATATATATATATATATAGATATATTTAGATATATTTAGATATAGATAGTTATATAGATATAGATATATAGATATATGTATTGTATATATGTGTATATATGGGTCTACTTTATTTCACTGAAAGCTCATTTCATTGGAACTCAGTTGCCTGCGCACAATTCACTGAAAGCTCGTGTCACTAAAACTCATTTGACTGAAACTCATTTTGTTGGAAGTTATATATGGCCTTTCCCCCACTGTAGTGCAATCCTGGAGTTAGTATATAAAGTAAGGGGGGTGGGAGGCACAGCCCCCCATATAGTTTGGTTGTATACTGTCTTCTACAAAGAGTTATTCATTGGACTTGTAAGTATCCATATCTATGGTTTTAAGTTCTCCGTGATATGAACAACCAAGAATGTTGTACTCTTGTCCCTTTCCACTGTTATCCCTTTTATCACTAGAGGTTTGAGTGGTACTTTGGATCTTCTGAAGTCAACAATCAACTCTTTTGTCTTGCTGACATTCAGTGCTAGATTGTTGCTGTCACACCAGACCAGTAGTTGATCAACCTCATTCCTGTAGGCCTCCTCTTCTCCATCTTTGACCAGGCCTATAACAGTGGTGTCATCCACGAATTTGATGATCCTATTCTTCTCATGTCTGGCCATGCAGTCTTCTGTCAGCAGAGTGGAAAGGAGAGGGCTTAAGACACACCCCTGTGGTACTCCTTTGTTCGAGATGATACTTCCAGAGCTGTTGTCTCCCACACGAACCTTTTGAAGCCTTTCAGTAAGGAAGCTCAGAATCCAATTGCATAAATGAAAGTCTATGCCCAGATGAAGTAGTTTCGATATCAGATTCTGAGGGATGACAGTGTTGAAGGCAGAACTGAAATCGATGAATAGAAGTCTTGCATAGCAGTTTTTGCCTTCTAAGTGGGTCAGTGTTTCATGGGGAGCACGTGAGATGGCATCCCCTGTACTGTGGGTTGTCCTGTATGTGAATTGCAGTGTGTCCAGTGTCACAGGTAAGATTGAGGCTATATGATCTTTGACCAGCCTCTCCAAGCACTTCATTACCATTGAGGTTACAGCAACTGGTTGGAAGTCATTCAGTGTTGTTGGCTGTGGTTTCTGGGGTAGAATAATGATAGTCATCTCCTTGAAGTATTTTGGAACACTGGCTAGATGGAGTGAGGTGTTGAAGATGTCAGTGAGTACTGGAGCCAGTTCTGTCGCACATTCCCTTAGTATGCTGCCCATGATGTTGTCAAGGCCAGCTGCTTTCCTCAGGTTGACACATTTTAGGATTCTGGTGACATTGATTATATTGAAGTCCAGCACCGCAGCATCCTTGTCTTCAGGGATTCTGAATGCTGTTGTTTTGTTGTCAGCATCAAACCTACTGAAGAATTTGTTCAGTTGGTTCTATATATATATATATATATATATATATATATATGTATATATATATATATATATATATATATAATACCACATACTGATAGATTGTGTAAGCATGTGTGAGGGGGAATGGGTTGGACAGATACATATACATAGGTGCCTTTATGCACACACATATTTTCATATATCAGTTCCTCAGGCAAGGGCTCAGTTTAGCTAAGGGTAGCAGCATGCCCAGTATGACTATCAGTGTTTACAAGGTGATTCCATGCCAGACCTACCTGTACTCGAGTCCCGGATTTTGTGTGGCACAGCTAATTGGCTGCTGTACCTGATTCAATAGTCACCTGCTTGATATTTGGTCCACGGCATTCCCTGGCTGTGTGCTGAACATAATATATATGTCTCATACCAATCAAATGTGACAGTTATAATAAACTGTACTGAGTTCTGCATATGTATGTTACGTTGCACATAGCGTTGTAGATTTCTGGTACATTATTAGCAAATCATTATAGGTTGACATTCAGACATGGTGACAAACATTTGAGTTACTGATTCCATATACATCAGCAAAACCATGTGCTAATGCATGGCCTGTTATTCTCTGCAGTTTATACATTTGTCTGGGCAGTACTTAATCCTTTACCTTGTATTTGGGCCTTTGTTCCACCACTGTTTATGGCTTTGTGCAGATTTCCTGCTGTAAGTGGTTGTGGGTATGATGTGACTAGGGTACATGCTGTAACAGCAAACACAGGGTGAAAGTCTGCATACCTCTTACTGTACATGTTCCTGCAGGATGTCCAGCATTCCAGTCCATATGTCAGCTCTGTTAATACATGGAGCCCACAGAAAAGTACTGACTCAGGTAAATGATGGCCTTCACATCCTGCTGCTAATCTGACCTGTTGCAAGCTGCTGTTATACTAGTCACTTACAAAGTAAATCAGAGCATATATAAAGTCTGTTGTTTGGCCGTCTGCCACCCATTGAATTGCCTTTGTCCAGTTTTCTGGCATGAACAGATTGAATTATATTGACAGTCTGTAGGACACCTACTATACAAGTACCTGACATGCAAACGTTGTAGGTACAGTCAGCTTTGAACCATCAACACCATTTACCATGGTAATATACTTTACCCAGTGAGCCACCAGAAAGTGAGGTGTAATTCCACACACTATCCACAGCAAACAGACAGACATATACTGTGTGAGCGTGCTGTGACCCCTGCATTTTGTGTACAATAGGATATTTGACCAGGTTCTTTGTGACAGCCCTGGAATTGTGTGGTCTGCAGCTATATCCTTGCAAACATAACTAATACTACAGTTGTATGGGAATGCTGGTGTGTTGGGGGTAGTGAACTCTGGCATTGACAGTGTTGCATCTGTCGTATGACCCCACTATTTGGCATTCCCCTTGCAGACTGCAGTGGGTTTTCCAGCCCTGTGACCTACTGCATATTATGGGGAACCCAGTATTGGACAGAGTACCTGTTGTCCAAGTAGCAGTTTGTTTTCTGCAAGTAGCCCAGCAACCAACTCTATTCCATTACATACATGTGACAAGTCCATAAATGTGTTACCATAGTATAGTACTCCAGACATTTGTAATAAAGGAGATTGACTTACCTTGTGGATTCAGCAGCTAAGAGACCTGTGTTTCAGGGCTGTCTCTGTCTGATGTACACAGTACACAGCCAATACATGGTAAGGTATAGGTTGTGAGGTGTGGCTGGCATCCTTTTTACTATGTACAGGAGTCAGAGTAAGGTGTCAGTCCCTATGACCCTAGGTTGTCAGTGCATGTGCTATGCATTGCCTCTCTGCCAAGGTCAGGGCATACTGGGCACACCTATGTCTGCCTACAGGGACAGGCTAAGGGGGTTCTTTCTCCAAGTCCCCCTGTGCCTGTTACTTTAGGGACATAGGCTCTGGTGGTGGGCTGTGTGTCCCTTCCCTGTGATGGTCCTGCTGCAGCTGTTTCTACATGATCATATTGTGTAGCATGGCACATACTGTGAATATCTGTGCACATGTTGCTGGAGAGAACTGGAGGGCTCCACCTGATATGTCAAGGCACCGGAACCATGACTTAAGCAGCCCAAACACATGGGCTATGATGTTCCTAGTTTGTGTGTGTGCCTCATTATGGCATCCTTCAATAGGTTTGTGTGCATTTCTGATGGGTGTCATCATCCACAGTTCCAGTGCATAGCCAGCATGCTGTATGGGAAGTCTTCCTGTCAAACATCTGGTACAGCTGTGATGTGTGCCAGATATGGGAGTCATGATAGCTGCCAGGGCTGTCAGCACACACACTCATGATAATGCCCTGGGCATTGCACACAACCTGGCAGTTGATGGAGTAATACCCCGTGCGGTTGACATAGACTCTACCCTCCTCACCGGCTGGTGCTTTGATGTGTACATGAGTGCAGTCTATGGCATCCAGCACCTCAGGGTAGTGTGCTACAGGGTGGAAGAGATGCATACTGCTGGCCCTCTCCTCAAGGGTGCGGGATAAATAAATGTGCTCACTGGCATGTGTTTGCATGGCATCCAGGAACTGGTGGATTACCTTGCATGCAGATGCCCACGAGACTCCTATCATGTCCCCTGTTGGTCTTTGAAAAGTACCTGTAGCTAGTATTCTAAGGGCTACACATACCTTTGTTTCCACTGGGATGGGTTCTCCTCTGTTAGCCCTGGGTCTAAGTTGAGAGCGGCAAAGCTCGGTGAGTTCTTGTAATATATCCCTGTCCACCCTGTAGCGCTCTACAATCTCCAGTTCATGTAGCTCCTGGAAGGTTATCCTGGGCCTGAACACTCTTCTCCTTCTCAGTCTAGGACTATTGTCAGCATCAGCACAAGCACTGACCTCAGTCTCTAGCACATACAGATGTAGCAGAGCAACAGCAGTCCCTATCATTTTGTCAGTTAAAATTCCCAAGTATATATTCCAGTGGTGTAGAGTATTTGGGAAAAAACAGATTGAAGGGTGTATGCATACTTTATACTGGTGTGCTGAAGGTGCAGCCTGTGGGATTGGCTGACTATGATGTATTCCACCTGCCAAGTTTATCATTGAAGGTTTTGAATGGCCCAGTGTCAGTGGAACACGGCGTATCACTCACTTATACTTGATTGGCTTTCCCAGGCTATTTTCTTTTCTTTTTTTTTTTTTTTTAATTCATTTCCTTGCTGAGCATTGCAGTGCGGCATGGCACACAAACACGTCATGCTAGTATAAACAGTGCTCAGCAGTCTAGACATACCCCCATGAACGGGCACACTCAGCTTAGCTTAAACCAGTTAAAACACATGCTACAGGGCTAAATATAGCTTAGCAGCACTGGCAGACCTCCCAACTGTTCAGAATTACTCGGTTTTTACCAAGTTTTGGGGTACAAATGAAGGGGTGCCACGATTCCCGAGTGGTACCCCTTCATTTCCGATTTTTTTTTTGCCTTTTTTAAAATTTTTGCCCTGTCGGAGCTGACATCATCACATGCACAATGACGTCAGCTCTGTCAGGCTACCAGCCAGCCGGAATTGAGCTCAAGGAGCTCACATCATAATTTCCAGCTGGCTGAATTGAATTGTAAGCTGGCAGGAATAGCAGAGGAACTTGTGCGCGGCTAGGAAGCTGAAACAGTAGAGTTTGCCGAGCTGGGAACTAATCAGGGCAGAGTTTGCGAGCAGGGATTAATGGCAGCAAAGACAGAGGAATGTGAACTACTCAGGTAAGGAACCACTCATTATTCAGGGTAAGAGGGGTGTGTGTGTGTGTGTGTGTGTGTGTGTGTGTAAATGCCCCCATATAATACACTTGGTGGCTAGAGGTATTCAGGCTCAAACCCTGTACCTTTGGTACAGGGTAAAAAAGAGCTTACTATCCCTAGCCACCACCATTTCTGAGTGAGTTGAGAGCTATGATGAGAAGTGAGAAAATTTTTTTTGTGCTAAGAGTTTAGAGCTATGATAAGAAGTGAGAACACAATTTGTATTCCCCCATTATTGTTTTTGTGCTAGCAGTTCAGAGATATGGTGAGTGAGAACTAAATTTGTATTCCCCCATTATTGGCTTTGTTGTTTGTCCATGTTTTTTGTGTTGAGGTTAAGAGCTATGTTGAGAAGTGAGAAATGAATTCACTAAATGATGGCTATTAAGTTTCAGTCTTCCTATTTATCAAGCAGCTGCTGATTTGGCATAGTGGTATGTTGTTCTGACTGTAGTGCATAGAGTCCTGAGATCAAAACCTGCCAGTGAAATGCAAGATGGTAACATAACATTTTATTCTAGCAACTTTACAAAATTATACAAGCAATGTTTAAAATGTGTCCATGGTTTTTGACCTTTAGTCCCCCCCCCCAAAAAAAAAAAGAAATTGAAAATAAGTGAGAGACGCTGTGCAAGATGCCTATGGCTTACACTACTGTCATTCTATTTATAGTGTGGGTGTAGAAGCAGACTTTTATGATGGAAAAGTTCTGAATTGGGCAGTTTTGTCATTGTTGGTTCATGTGTTTTGTTTCATTGCCTACAGTACAGATTACTGGTAAAATGTTAAAACAATAAATTTAAAATGCGCTCTAACATGTGTGTTGTATTATACAAGGAATATAATTTAATAAAGTCAGGAAGGTGTATAAAGAAAAGAACACATGTATGTTTCTTGTTTTGTGTGCAAGGGGCCAATGATTTGAAAACAGCCCAAAGGTAATCTTTATCCACCACTGGCCAGATGCATTTTCTTTTGATGTGGTGTGGGTTTCAATGCTGTTTCATTGAATGTGAGTTTCAAGGGCAAAGAAGTTTTAATGTCAAGCCTATTTTCATTGTGAGACAGTATTGCTTTGTTTACCAGATGATGTATTTTAGTGTTTCTGCATTGTTGTACTGTAAAATGTAAAAATAAAATCCAAATCATTGTAGAAGTAAAGCAGTATGCATACATTAGTGTTTATGGTAGATTGGGTGAAATAGCCAGGTAACGGGACATTGGAATGGCTGCAGGGGGACTCTGGTGACATGTTTTGGTTGTCTGTTCTTCAGTTTGCATGTGAAAGTTGGTATCCCACAATTCCATTGGAGTTGGTGGGGTTACATAATTATGTATGCAAATTAGATGTTAATCAGCGTACAGATTTGTACCTATTTTTCATGGGCCTTGTCCAGATTTTTGATGTTTCCAGGTTGAGAGGTATGAGCACTGGACACACCCCCCTGCTTAGTTGTGCTTAGCTGAGTGCAAATGGGTGCTGCTGATCTCCAATCCTCTTAAACATAGCATGAGATACCCCTTTTTGATGTCAGCTACTTATTCTACTAACACCAACATGGTTCTGGCCCTACACGGGTTTTATCTGCAGACACAGTGGCCCATATTTGCTATTCAATAAACCCAACTCATTTGCATACATATCCTTGCATATATCCTGGATACTTCACTATTCCAGGGCCTGCCTCCTTAGCAACTACTGAAACCTGCCAGTGTACACTCTGCATGCAGGGCACTATAATGCATTCTTTTTGCAAATGTTTTATTTTCAGTTTTTCAACATTTTATTTATTTTTTTGCATAACAGCATGTTTGCGCATTGCTGTGTGCCACACAAATGTAACGTGTATTAAAAAAAACGTATATTTTATAATGATTTGCATTGCTTTTTAGACTCACTGGGCATGGTTTTGGGCATTTCCATGACTACATTGCAATATCCAACCTTCTTTTTGGGCTTTTAAAGCCCGTGTTTAATTTTTACATTTCTATACATGGTTATTTTCTGTGTATATTTCTAACACCAACACAGCTCCTACATGGGTATCTTTCTGCTTATTGGATTGTAAATCACCCTCATTTGCATGGATTTCACCTGCTTATGAGGTGATTTGCATTCCATGGACACGTCCGTGTCCGCACGCTTGTGCTCGCTCCTCTGCTCTATTTACTGGATCGCATGGCTAACAGTTACCATGTTGGGGTTATGCCACTATGCCTGCATGGCAAATCACTCTGTGTAACTTTACTGAATTCCCCCAGAGAGAGAAAATGAGATACAGTGAGGGCATACATCTAACTTCTCAACAAGAGATTTTTCCATCAGTATGAATTGTCTAAACAGCAAGAAGTATGAAACTCTAATTAGTCTGCCATTATTGGCTGACTGTAATCCTCACTCATTTACAAGAAAATCAAACATTGTATGATGGACAAAGCAATGATATGAGGAATCAGGGATATTCTGCAAAATCAGTGACAGTTCAGAGGCATCTGAGGAATCAGGGACAATCTACAAAATCAGTGACAGTTCAGAGGCATCTGGTATGTTGCAATGCCTTGCACTGCATGGATTTTTATTTTCATCCATTTGATCATAGTGAGACATCAGAGATGTGGCTGTAATGGTTAGACATGTGTATGTTGTGTGTGTGTGTGTGTGTGTGTGTGTGTGTGTGTGTGTGTGTGTGTGTGTGTGTGTGTGTGATTAAATAAGTTATATTTTGGATGTAAAATACTTCCTCATACAACAATTACATTTGCAATAGTGATTCTGAAACATTAGGTAGAGGAACTATTTTACATCAAAAGTATAAACTAATATATAAACTAATACAAAAAACAGACATGAAACAATTTAACAAATAGCCCATTATCTAAACACAATAATATCCTCTAAGGGGGTGCTATTATAGGGAAAATAATGGACCTTCCAGGGGAAAGAGGCCCTCTGTTTGCATCATTAAACCTCACAACACTGTGCGTGGTCCATTATTTCCCCACTAGCACTGACTCTGTTGCTCATTATTGTTGCATTTAGTAAGGTATCAGGCAGAATTGTAGCCCTGCCAATGATGTCCAGTTTCCATGGACTCTTCAGTACTCCAATAGGTCTAACAACCTTTATTTATCTTCTCAAGTACTAATTTCTTGTCAATAAGTTCTAAGATATTTCCTCATAATTTGTTTTTCATCCAATAATCCCAATGGCAACTCCACCTTTCAAACAGCGAATTAGCCCTAACTTGTAACTACTTCCATCATTATTATTTATTGATCATTCTTGCTGTTTGTCCAAAAGTCAGCTAAAAGAAATTGCAAACACTTTGAGACAGTACTTATTAATAGCTCCTAAATGAGGTAGAACCTTTTCATACATATTACCTCTCTGAACAATCACCACAAAAAACATCCTTAACTAATGGTCACAAGACAAATTAATAATTATCATTTGAAAATGTATAAACCTTACCAAGAAAGAAGTAAGTAAAAGCCAAGAGAAACTTTGTAAATGTCTTATACTCACTAACATCAAAACCATCTAAGAGGAAAGCAGATTTTAAACATATTCTTAAATGGAAATTACTTCACTCCTTCCTAACCCTTCTGAAGTATCCTTGTTTGTAGTTACTGCCTTGACTAGCCTTGAAAGCCACTTTTATCCTTGCAGGTTTTTTATTTTATTTATTTATTTTACATTTGTTGACCGGGCTAGTCCAACTGGATACATGTCCATTTTCAGTGGAGGCCCGGGGAGAAAAGCTCCAAGATCATGGTTACAAAAAAACACATACAATTACAGAGTTGAGACAAATAGATACACTGACATTTCAAGGCAAGATAAAGCAAGCAAGTAGTTATAAATATAATTAAAATGGGTACAGACTTTGAACAGAAGAACTAATAGGGCTATATTGTGGACTCTTAGGTTATAGAGTTGAGTGGAGTCTTGGAGAGGCAAGGTAAGGTAGGGACATTCACTATTAGTCTGGATTAGAGCAAGGGCATAACCATTGGGACTTCAGGAGAGCTCTGAGGTGTACTTTAAATTGGTCCAGAGAGGACATAAGTCTTAGGCTGTTTGGGAGGGCATTCCAGGATTTGCCAATGGAATTAGCATATAGTGCTTCACCACCGGAGTTGTTAGATTTAATGGTAAGTACTTGTAGACTTTTTGAGGACTTGAGGGAAGTAAGGTTGGAGTAAGGGGTAAGTAGTTTGTTCAATGCGGGAGTTTTATCTGGATGGTTGATGATTTTAAAAGCCTCAGTGAGTTGGTTGAGTTTGAGAATATTAGGCAGTTCTAGCCAATCTAGTGACCTTAGGTTTAGGCAGTGATGTGTGCGATAGGGCATTCCCGTTATGAATCTGGCAATGTGATTGTAGGTAGTAGAAAGTTTATTGAGCTCTCTCTTATGGAGGAAGGAGAATATCGGGGAGGCATAAAGGAGTGTGGAGAGGAGGTGGGTATGGGCAATTGTTAGTTTGGTATGCGGGGTTAAGAAGGTCTTTTTTATCAT